>NC_143511.1:90094139-90394139 GCF_031878675.1 Megascapheus bottae | reverse complement strand
GGTGGCATGGTCATGGCTCTGTGTGGCTCATTTTCTGCTCACTGAGCCGTCCTACCCTCAGCTCCCCTTGTTCTTCTCCTTCCCTGCTTGCTTGCTTGCTTTATTTATTTATTTTGTGGGTCATGGGGTTTGAACTCTGGGCCTGCGCGCTGTCCCTGAGCTCTTCAGCTCAAGGCGACCATCCTACCCCTGGAGCCACAGTCCCAGTTCCCCTTTTCCAGTGATGAATTGAAGATAGAGTCTCACATTAATACCCGGGCTGGCTTTGAACAGTGATCCTCAAATCTCAGCCTCCTGAGTAGCTAGGATTACAAGCATGAGCCACTGGGCCTAGCTCTCCTTCCCCTGCCTTTTGAGAACGATCTCCACTGCTCTCTGAGGTGACCCCTCCCTGTGCTGTCTTAGAAGCACGTAGGTGAGTTATAGTAGCATCCATTCTGTAGGCGAGGAAGCTGAAGTGCAGGCGGCTTCTGGGGTGGGAGTTGTGGTGAAGTTCCTGGTTCTAGAGCCTTGTCCTGACCTCAGGTCTCTTTCTTCATGAGCCTGGAGGTCAGTCGTGGCTGAAGTATGGAGGGTCAGGAGCTGAGCTGGTTATGGAGGTAGGGCAGGGGACTGAGCAGCAGACCCTGGCCATCAGCCTTTTCCTGCCCGTGGTCTTCGTGCCAGCTTGAGGGGGTTGGGGTCCAGATGGACAGTGCCTGTCATGGCCAGGTGGTCCAGGCAGGACCCTCCATATGGCAGTACTGTGTACTGGTTGTGACATCCTGCCTGCATGTGTGCCAGCTGCCTTGCTGGCAAGAGCTGGTGCCGAGGGGTGGCAGAGCAGGCGGCTGCTTGGGCTTTTCAGAACACAGCGGGAGGGTAAGGACTCCACACACTTTGCACTTGTCCTGACGTCCTTCCTCCTGCAGCCCTGGGCCCTAGCACTCCATCAGGAAGAAGGGGCTGGGGGCTCCTGAGGGCGCCTCCTGCAGCCCTGGTCTTGGCACCAAAGGCTGGGTGTCAACCAGTGTTGGTCAGGGTACTACTGTCTCCCCGCTGAGGGTGGGTGGAGTCGCACACAGCCCCAGAGACCTGGAGATAGGCTGCTTGCTGGTGGGAGGTTGGTGGCTGTCCCAGGACGCTAGTGAAGGGCCTCTCTTCTGTGGGCCATCTGGCATGGGATGGGGGCGGCCCTGTCGGGCAGCTTCTCAGATAGTGCCATGCCCTCAGCTGGCCTCGGGCTGCAGGACGGTCTGCACAGTGAGGGTTGCCTCAGCACTGGCCAGCGCCCTAGAAACATTCCCATCTAGGTTATTTGTTGGCAGTGTGGACAGCCGCCCATCCTTCCCTGCATCAAGTCAAGCTGACTGCAGTTGGATGTTCCAGCCCTGCGCCACCCCCTTTTCCTGGCAGAGGCAGTGTCCTTTAACCCTTCTCGCGCACTCAGACCTCCCTCTCTCCCTTGGGACTCAGCACCAGCAGCTTCTCTTCTCTGAGGAGAACCACCTGTCCTGGCTCCTACCTGTCTGGCTGCTTCTTCCCCTCTACTTCCTGGTCTGTGCCCCACCCAAGTCAGTGTCCTCTGGGTTCAGTTGTGAACAGCTAGGCCTCCACTCTCCCCTGCAGTGTAACCTCCACCCTGACTTCTGTGGCTTGGCTGTGGCTCTCTGTGTGACTTCTACACGTGGCCCATCTGCTCTTCTAGTGACACCACCTCTCACAGTCTGGACCCCTACTTGTGGCTGGCACTCTTCCCGCCTCCCTTCCCCATAGGAGAGTTCCTCTCACTTGTTTTCCTTTTCCTCCTTCCCCCAGCTCTTCAGGCAGGTGACCTCTGGAGCCTGCTGTGCTGGAGATGGACTGGACAGCCCTGCTTCAGGCAGCTTTTCCTTTGGCGCAGGGTCTGCCTTGGGTGGAAACTAGATTTGACTCAAAGGGACAGCAATGGACATCCCAGCTGTGCAGCCCCGGTCTAGTGACCTCTTTCTGGGACAGCTGGGCTGCATGGGGGAAGGAGGTGGCAGGAAGGTGGAGAGCGGGAGCAGGGCCAGGCTGAACACACGCACACGCACACCTAGCCAGGCAGGTTGAGCCCGGCTTCTCAGAGCAGGGCCAGGCTACACGCACGCACGCACGCACGCACACCTAGCCAGGCAGGTTGAGCCCGGCTTCTCAGAGCAGGGCCAGGCTACACACACACACACACACACGCACGCACGCACACCTAGCCAGGCAGGTTGAGCCCAGCTTCCCAGCCCTGAATCTAGGTGTGGATACCCTTCAGTAACTGAAGCTGGGTGTGCATGGGCAGGGCTGGTTAAGGAGAACAAAAGGGCGCTGTGGAAACCAGAGATTTCACCCTCACCTGCCTGCCATGCTTGGTGCTATGGGCAAGGCCCCTCTGTTACTGGTCAGCAGGCATTTTTAGCGCCAGGTCCTAGCCACTCTACCCATCCCATTTTGTGGACCTGCAGTCTGCAGATTGTGCCTCAGCGCTGGCAGCCTGAGTCACGAGATGTTCTGTGAGCTGCTGGCCTGGGCTGAGTGGGAGGGAGGCCTGAGAGACTCGCACAGCATTGGCCCAGTAAGGAGACAAAGGAGGCAGGAGGCCTGGGCCCCCGCCGGGGCAAACAAGTCTGTGAACACCCCCATACACTCACAGCCTGGCCAGGCTGTGCCAGGCTTGATGCCCACGTGGGCCCAGCCTCCCTGCTTGGAGTTGGTCATGCGGGCTAATGAGGGCATGCTAATCCGGCCCGGCCCTGGCAGCTGGTCTTGGTGTGCTCCCTGCCATGGGGGATGGGCCTGGAGGGCATGGGGGACCAAGGGCCACCAGAGCCCTGAACACTTTGGGGCCCAGGGGCGGAGCCCAGCCTGTCAACCCTATGTGCCTTGGCTGCTCCTGGGTGTCCATCTGAGAGGGCCAAGGACGCCATTCCCAAGCTGGCAGGCGGTGGGTGGGGAGCCTGTGGCTTCAGGTGGCTGTCCCCTTGTATGTGTTCCATGGTGGTTCCTGTCTCAAGGGACCACAGCTGAAGGACTGGCTGAACCCTGAAGGCAGGACAGGCCAAGGACAGCATGCTTTCACATGGCAGGAGTGGACATCTTGCCCTTTATCTGGCTTGTCAACTCACCTGTGCAGAAGGCCAGGGCTCTTGTGGTAGTGAGAAGTGGTCCAGGAGCTGTTGCTCTCTGTGCGTGAGCGCTGTCTGTGCGTGAGCGTGCTGAGACAGGGAAGCCAGCTCAGGCTGAGCTTCCTCTTCCCCAGGTCCTGGGAGGGGCAGAGTTTAGCCCTTGGTAGAGAGGCAGGAGAAAGGAGTGTGTGTGTTCATTCCTGGGTGTTGGCTCCAGGCAGAGCCTCCGGTTCTTACTGGACCCTAGTGGGTTCCTTGTGGCCATACCAGGCTCCCCATGCTGCCTCAAGGGATACCCAGCCCTCCTACCAGGTCCCTGCCCATCGTAAAGGGCCTGGGCTGCCATGAGACTGTCTGGGGATGTCCCTGGCTGTCCAGGGATGCTCCTGTTCTTCTGCGGCCATGCTGGCATCCTGTCTAGGTTGTATGGGGCTGCCCTGGTGCTCTGGGGCTGTTCTGGTAGTCTGTCTGGGGCCACTCCTGTCTCTGGCTCCTTCCAGGAGAGAAGGGGGAACTTGAGCTGGCTGCTGGTGTCCTGTGCCCAGGAGTTTAATATTTCGACAGCAGCCCTAGCAGGGCTGCTTCCATCTGCTGTAGGCTAGCGGCTCCTCATATTCACTCCTGACCTGCCAGGTCCAGAGTGAGTGGGGCAGAGCAGGAGAGAGCCACACACTGGGAGCTGAGTTCTCACCCAGCAAGGCCTGACCTCAGGATTCCTTGCCCCAGCAAGGTGACTGACTGGAAGATCCTGAGAATACCTACAGCCTTCTGGCCTGCTACCCCTTGGAGCCAGCAGCCCCGGCTACCGAAAAAAGGGTGAATTTGTTTGGTCATAAAATTCTAGTGCTTAGGGGCCAGGAATTTGGCCTAGTGGTTAAAATGCTTGCCTAGCATGCACAAAGACCCGGGTTCGATTCCTCGGCACCACATGCATAGGAAAAAAAAAAAGCCAGAAGTGGTGCTGAGGCTCAAGTGGTAGAGCTCTAGCCTTGAGAAAGTCCAAGGACAGTGCTCAGGCCCTGAGTTCAAGCCCAGGACTGGCAAAAAAAGTAAAAAAAAAAAAATTCTAGTGCTTAGCTGGGCGCCAGTAATCCTAGCTACAAAGGAGGCTGAGATGTGAGGATTGCGGTTTGAAGCCAGCCCAAGCAGAAAAGTCCCCGTGAGACTGTTATCTCCATTTAACCATTCAAAAACTAGAAGTGGAGCCGTGGCTCAAACACCAGCCTTGAGCAAAAGAGCTCCAGGCTAGTGCTCGGGCCCTGATTTCAAGCCCCACAACTGACTAAAAAGTAGATCAGTTCTAGCACTTGTATCTGGGGGCGGGAACCAGTGACAGACAAGTGACTGTACTGTAGGCTCTGTGGGGCCTCCCATCCAGCCAGGCCTCCTGGGCTGCCTTCCCACTGCCAGGAGCACGGCTTTAGGTGGGGGATGGGTGGGTTGTGCGGCTCCAGGTAGGACAGGAGGACGGACTCCCTCCCCGGCTCTGAGTCTCATAACGGCCATGGTGCCGTTCCGCTGCACCTAGCTGCACGGTGGGGGCCCTGCTGACAGGTGTCTCTTGCTCCCAGATGAAGATCTCCTTCAACGACAAGAGCCTGCAGACCACGTTTGAGTACCCTTCTGAGAGCTCCTTAGTGGAGGAGCAGGAGGTAGAAGAGGAGGAAGAGGAGGAGGAGGAAGCAGAGGAAGAGGAAGAGGGGCCTGGTTCTGAGACACCCTTCTCTCTCTTCCTGCCCCGAGCCACATTTGTGAGCAGCGTGGGGCCTGAGAGCTCCCGGCTTCCAGATGGCACCTCAGGTGAAGGCCCGTCTGTTGGTAGGAGCAGCCTGGGAGGGGGCGGAGCCTGGGCCGCATGTCCATGGCCCATTCCTGTTCTACTTGGATCATAGGCCTGTCCTGCTATACTCCAAAGCACTCCATGGCTTTCAGCAAGTGGCAGGAGCAGACGCTGGTGCAGGTTCCCAGGGAGACAGAGCCTGTGTTGAAGGAAGTCATGGTGAGTCCGGGGCAGGGGGTAGACACACAGTCCCAGGGGGAGAGGAGAGCAGCACCTGGCCTGGCCCTTGGTTGACGACATTCTTTTCTTTTCCTCAGCTCACACCTGCCAGTCAGAATGACCTCTCGGACTTCCGCAGCGAGCCAGCCCTCTATTTCTGATCCTTATCATTGCCAGGCCTGCCAAGTCTGAGCCAGGCGGTGCTCAGGAGTCCTGCCCATTTTGTGCCCCTTCTGCCTGGCTGTGTTCTACATTCCTCCCTGTGGGCCAGGTCTTTCTGGCCCATTGAGAGTCTCCAAGGAAAGGTGGGGAGGGTGGCAGTGTGTCCAGTGGCCTCTCTGTGACTAGGTAAGGACTGAGCAAACTGCCCAACTGCCCTGCTCCCAGCAAAGTGTTTCTGGGCTAGGCACCGCCCTGGGTGTCTGTTCTTTGCAGGACTCTAATTCCTACGTCCTTGTCCCTTGTCCCATCTTGATGGAATTTAGCCTACCCATTGTGATAAATGGCAGGTTTGTTTCTTGCCTCAGATGTTGGATCGAATAAACTGCATTGGACAAGATCGCCTCTCCCTCCCCTGTACAGTCCAGTGAGGACACTGTGGGGAGTCAGCCTGGGTGCCCTCTACCAGGGGATGAGCTGGCCCATGCTCTCTCCCACCTCCCCAAGCTGTCACTGGGAGATAGGAGCTAGGCCTGCTGTATGAGATTGTCAGATCTGGAATTTAATAACCCAGATAAGAGACCTAAATCCCAGATAGATTGACTATGTTTCAGTTATCAAGTTTTAAGTGGCTTTACTGAGAGACAAGGAGCCTGGAAGGGACCAAGAGCAAGGCAGAGCGTGCCGCACAGCAGTGGGGCTGTCTAGGTGTGGAAGAGCCTCCAGACCTGTAAGTTTTAAAGCAAGGATTTTGCAGCAGACAGGGCCATCTGCTTGGGAAGAGTGATGAGTGGGTTGGCCACCTCCAAGATATGCTGCTGGCTGCCTGGGCAGCTACAGTACAGAGCCCATAGGCAGGACCTACCCAGGCACTGAGTACAGATATCCCCTGCTGGAGACGCACAGCATCGGGAAGGAGTGGGCTGGGTGACCAGCTTGCTCAGGCGGATGGAAGTGGGCAATAGCTGGTGTGAGGTTCAGAGTGGAGGTATGTCGGACCTGACGCCAGCAGTGGTGTAATAGGCTACACATCTGGCACAAGAACGAGGATGGGATACAAAGCCCCTCCAGCCTTTGTGAGGGGCCAGAGTCCACAGCAGGCGCCGCACCCCCCAGCCACCTGGTGTGGTGGGCTCCAGGTGTGTCCGCCCCTCAGGCAGGTGGGCTGTAGGCTGGGACTGGGATGGGGTGGGCAGTGAAAGGGGAAACCCTCGCCCTGTGCTGACTCAGGGGCTGAGCACAAAGAAAGTCACTCCCGTCCCCAGCTACCGCGCTGCAGGGGCCTGGTGCCCACACTCCATACGAAGTCAAGAGGTTCCTGCAGAAATGTGCAAAAACAACCTTTATTCACAAGAGTACGGGGTGCGCCCTGAGGTTTGGGTTCTGGGGTAACTTGCCTGGCCTGGGCCCCTGCTGGCTAAGAGGAAACAAAGAGGGACCCTCACAGTGCTGAGACTGGACCCGGGACTCCCCTGTCCCAGGGACTCTCTGGAGGTCGCGGGTGAAGATGACACAGGGCCCACTGTCCTCATGACTCCTGTGAGTAGAGTAGTAACCTGCCCCCCCAACACTCACATACACACATACACTGCGGGCTGGGACTGGGGCTTTCTTGTCACTCAAGGAAGCTGCCCCTATGGGCACCTAAGACAGTGCCACAAAGAACAAAGATGTTTTAAGACAGATATGTTGGGGGCTGCATAACTGGGGCACAGCAGAGACGGGGCCTAGTCCACTCAGCCTTGTCAGCTGTCCTTGCTCTTCTGGTCAGAGGCTGTGGCCTTGGTCAGATTCCCAGCTTCTCTCTTGAGGACACTGAGCAGCGTCTGAGAACTCTCCAGGATCTGAGGTCACAGAAACGAGAGGGGTGGGCCAGGGGTGTAGCCTAGTGGTGGAGTGCTCACCTAGCATGCATGAAGCCCTGGGTTCCATTCCTCAGTACCAGATACACAGAAAAAGCCAGAAATGGTGCTGTGGCTCAAGTGGCAAAGCGCTAGCCTTAAGCAAAAAGTGTCCAAGGACAGTGCCCAGGCCCTGAGATCAGGCCCCAGTACTGGCCAACAAAAAACGAGAGGGGGGGCCGGGAGTTTGGCCTAGTGGTTAAAGTGCTTGCCTAGCATGCATGAAGACCCGGGTTCGATTCCTCGGTACCACATACATAGAAAAAAGCCAGAAGTGGTGCTGAGGCTCAAGTGGCAGAGCTCTAGCCTTGAGAAAGTCCAAGGACAGTGCTCAGGCCCTGAGCTCAAGCCCAGGACTGGCAAAAAAAAAAAAAAAAAAAAAAAAAACGAGAGGGGCACCGCTGTCCGTCTCCTTAGAAGCAACACTCCCACTTCCCCGCGGCCCTGAGCTGCTCATGTGAAGCGTGAGAATCCATGGTTCATGCAGTAGCCGGGGGCCAGGGCCTTCTCCCTCCCTCCTGGATCTGCCCCGGGCCTATTCCCACCACAGAAAACCAGGCTGGGTGAGCTCTGGTCCACGACTGTGCACTCTGCACTGAGTAGAATGAACTCAGTAAAGGAGAGCGGGGGACGCACGCCCCAGGGAACCTCCATCCCTCCCGCAGCGGTTTCGGCCTCACGGTGGGCCTGGGCGCTTCCCCAGTCCCGGGAGCCAGGCAGGCATGTGCGGCCCACGGCTGGGCGCCCCACCTTGAGGTAGGCGGCCTCGGTTTCCTCGATGGTCCGGTCAAACTCGTTGCGGGAGGCGATTTTGCGCGCCAAGTTCTCGTTGACGCGGGCCAACTTCTCCGTCAGCTGCCTCACCTCGTTCTGCAGCCGCTGCTTCTCGTCTTCCTCCTGCTGGATCTGCCGGCACAGCTCATCTCGCTTCTGACACAGCTCCTCGATGCCTAAGGCGGGCGGCGGGGAGACCGGGCTGTGGGCGGCGGGGACCCGGGGCTCGGGTAGGGAGGCCCCCGCGCCGGGCTCGGACAGGCGCGGCCGCGGGAGCGGGGGCGGTGCGGGCAGGCGAGGAGCAGGGCCCCGGCCTCCGTCCCCGGCCCCCTGGTCCCCCCCCCCGGCCTCCGTCCCCGGCCCCCTGGTCCCCCCCCCGACCCCCCGCCCGGCCTCCGTCCCCGGCCTCCGTCCCCGGCCCGGCCTCCGGCTCCCGGCCCCCCGGCTCCCGGCCCTCCGCTCCCCGCCGCTCACACTTCACCAGCTCGTTATTGTAGTTCTGTAGCGCCGCGCCCTGCTGGGTCATGGCCGACGCCGCGCTCTCCGCTCCAACCGCCGCCCGCGCAGCCACACGGACGCAGGCGCACGCCCGCCCCCCGTGACGTCATCGCCTCGCGCCCGCCGAGCGTCACGACGGCGCGCCGCGCTCGGCCCTGCGTCCCTGCCAGGCGCTGCGTCGGGCGCAGGACCTGGGGCTGCGGATGGAGGCCGACGTGGCGGCTGCGGCCGCGGCGGCCGGGCTCGGGGACTCCGAGCCTGGACAGGAGCTCCTGGCCGCCTGGAGCACCGTGAGCACCGGGCTGGTGCCTCCGGCTGCCCTGGGGCTGGTAAGGCCTGCGAACGGAGCGGCGGCGGCCGGGCGGTGCGCGGGGCCCCTGCCCCTCCCTCCGCTCCTCCCCCCTCCGCTCCCTCCCCCGCGCCCTCCCTCCGCTCCCTCCCCCCCGCCCTCCCTCCGCTCCCTCCCCCGCGCCCTCCCTCCGCTCCCTCCCCCGCTCCCTCCCCCCCGCCCACCCTCTTCTCCTCCCCCCCCGCCCTCCCTCCGCTCCCCCCCGCCCTCCCTCTTCTCCTCCCCCCCGCCCTCCCTCCGCTCCCCCCCCGCCCTCCCTCTTCTCCCCCCCCCGCCCTCCCTCCACTCCCTCCCTCCGCTCCCCCCCCCGCCCTCCCTCCTCGGCTCCCCCCAGGCCCTGCCCCCCTCCCCCTCCCCCCGCGTCCACCCCCTCGGATGTCCCCCCACCCCAGGCGTCTTCCCGGACCAGCGGCGCGGTCCCGCCCAAGGAGGAGGAGCTCCGCGCGGCGGTGGAGGTGCTGCGGGGCCGCGGCCTGCACTCGGTCCTGGAGGAGTGGTTCGTGGAGGTGCTGCAGAACGACCTGCAGGCCAGCATCTCCCCCGAGTTCTGGAGCGCCGTCTCCCGGCGCGAGCGCGCCGTCGACGAGCCCCAGTGCCTCCTGCTGCTCCTGGACGCCTTCGGGCTGCTGGAGAGCCGCCTGGATCCCTACCTGCGCAGCCTGGAGCTCCTGGAGAAGTGGACTCGCCTGGGCCTGCTGATGGGCACCGGCGCGCAGGGGCTGCGGGAGAAGGTGCACACCATGCTGCGCGGAGTCCTGTTCTTCTCCACCCCCAAGACCTTCCAGGACATGGTCCAGCGCCTGTACGGGCGCTTCCTGCGGGTCTACATGCAGAGCAAGAGGAAGGGCGAGGGAGGCACGGACCCGGAGCTGGAGGGGGAGCTGGACAGCCGCTACGCCCGCCGCCGCTACTACCGACTCCTGCAGAGCCCTCTGTGCGCGGGCTGCGGCGGCGACAAGCAGCGGTGCTGGTGCCGCCAGGCCCTGGAGCAGTTCCAGCAGCTCAGCCAGGTCCTGTAAGTAGGGGCGGCGGCTCCTCCCCGAGCCTGGCTGGCCTCGGAGAGAACTGGAGACCCGGCTGCTGTCCTGACAGCCAGGGGCGAGGCGGGTCGCCAAGTGTGTGCACTCTGCTACGCCTAGGGTGCCTTAGCTTTGCCCTTGCTAAGAACCTGCTGACCCGTGACTGAGCTAGTTTTCTTTTTTTCTTTCTTTTTTGGTGGGTCATGGGACTTGAACGCTGGGCCTGGGTGCTGTCCTTGAGCTCTTCAGCTCTGTCAGCCACGGTGCCACTTATGATTTTCCGATGGTGAAGTGGAGATAAGAGTCTCACAGACTTCTTGTGGCCAGTCTGGCTTGGGACCTCCTCAGGTCTCAGCACTCTGAGTAGCTGGGATTACAGGCAGGAGCCACCAGCACCGGACTGAAGTAGGTTTTTTTTTTTTTTTTTTTTTTTTTTTGCCAGTCCTGGGCTGGAGCTCAGGGCCTGAGCACTGTCCTTGGACTTTCTCAAGGCTACAGCTCTACCACTTGAGCCTCAGCACCACTTCCGGCTTTTTTCTATGTATGTGGTACCGAGGAATCGAACCCGGGTCTTCATGCATGCTAGGCAAGCACTTTAACCACTAGGCCAAACTCCCGGCCCTCCCTTGGTACATTTGCCCACCCCAGGTGGCCAGGAGGGCTGGGGCGTTTTGCACTAAGCTCTTGGTATGCTGTCTGTGTGCTGCACCTGCTCTGTCAGCGGAGCTGTGACGGGTGAGGGCGGTGTGTGTGCTGCACCTGCTCTGTCAGCGGAGCTGTGACGGGTGAGGGCGGTGTGTGTGCTGCAGGTACTTCATGGACAGGACTCTCCTCTAGGCACAGGCTGAGTTTGCTGGAGAGGGTCAGTGCTGAGGCAGTGACCACCACCCTGCATCAGGTGACCCGAGAGAGGATGGAAGACCGCTGCCGAGGCGAGTATGAGCGCTCCTTCCTGCGGGAGTTCCACAAGGTGAGGCTCCCTCCCTGTGCTGCTCCTCCAGAGCGAAATGTGCTTTTGGGAGACCTGATTCCTCACATGAGAAGTGGAAGGCCTGGGTGGACCAGGACTGGGGGCTGGGTTGTCTGCCTGGGAAGTCTGAAGCCCCAGAGAGAGGGAGGAGGCATCTGGGATGTACTCTGCATGTCTCTCCAAAATCCGGTAGCAAAGGCCAGAGTCCCAAGGATGCTTCCACAGACTGGAGGAGTCAACAGACTTCTCCTCTTCCCTGTCTGCATGGAGCTGGGGGTTGTTGGGTTGTGATGTGCTACTGAGCACCCAGATCTGAGCAGCTCTGGCCATGTTCACTGCTCTTGTTTTTCCCTTGACATCTCTCCACTGCTTCCTGGTATCTGTCTAGAGTGAATGTAGGTTGGCTGTGGTGGTGGGTATTCAAAGTGATGTCTCCCAGCCACGAAACAGACTGGGCATTAGCTACGGAAGCTCACTGGGCTGCGGGTGGTGGAGTGGAGAAGGTGAACTGTCCTGAGCGAGCTCCTGTGAGTCTGTGTTACACCCATGAGTCTGTGTGGCATTTTGGTCTTCTCTAATCAGATGTGATTTCATTGTTGTTGCTTGGTTTTGGGAATCACATCTGTGGTTCCAAGAACAGATTTGCCATTCATAAGCCATGTGGGCCAGCATCCTCCATTAGTGAGCCCGCCAGAGGCAAGCGCGCTAATGGGGTGTTGCGGTGTCTGTCTGGGACTCCATTTCTTGGAAAAATCTGCTGTAATTTTGGCCCTCAGATGTAGCTTTTGGAGGCACTCTGGTGGCTGCCATGGGGTTGTGCTGGGCATTCCCACGCCTCACATGCCGGGGTCTCCCCACAGTGGATCGAGAGGGTGGTCGGCTGGCTTGGCAAGGTGTTCCTGCAGGACAGCCCCAGCCGGCCGGCATCGCCTGACGCTGGAAACACCCTGCGCCGCTGGCGCTGTCACGTGCAGAGGTTCTTCTACCGAATCTACGCTGGCCTGCGCATCGAGGAGCTCTTCAGCATCATCCGAGGTCAGTCCTGCTTGGTCCCCTGCACTGTCCTCCAGCCACCTGTGGGCCTTTCCCCTGCACTGTCCTCCAGCCACCTGTGGGCCTTTCCCCTGCACTGTCCTCCAGCCACCTGTGGGCCTTTCCCCTGCACTGTCCTCCAGCCACCTGTGGGCCTTTCCCCTGCACTGTCCACCAGCCACCTGTGGGCCTTTCCCCTGCACTGTCCAGGAGCCGCCTGTGGGCCTTTCCCCTGCACTGTCCTCCAGCCACCTGTGGGCCTTTCCCCTGCACTGTCCTCCAGCCACCTGTGGGCCTTTCCCCTGCACTGTCCTCCAGCCATCTGTGGGCCTTTCCCCTGCACTGTCCTCCAGCCATCTGTGGGCCTTTCCCCTGCACTGTCCTCCAGCCACCTGTGGGCCTTTCCCCTGCACTGTCCTCCAGCCATCTGTGGGCCTTTCCCCTGCACTGTCCTCCAGCCACCTGTGGGCCTTTCCCCTGCACTGTCCACCAGCCGCCTGTGGGCCTTTCCCCTGCATTGTCCACCAGCCTCCTCTGGGCCTTTCTCCTGCATTGCCTGTCAGCAGTGCTTTGCTAGGTGCCTTTGAGTCTACAGGGTTTCCTGGGCGTTATTTACCTTTACCTCTGGCAGGGTGGTGAGCTGACCAGAGCTGGATCTTCTCCACTGTTGCCCAGGCTCTGGTTCAGGACAGAGCTGCCTGCCAGGCCACTGCTTTCTGGTTCCAACCTTCTGTCCTTCAGCCTCGGTTCTTGCTTACCATGTCCTGGACATAACACTCTATCCTTCAGTGTTACAGTAAAATGTATGAGTATGAAAAAGCATCAAGAATACTATCCAAAGCCGGTGCCAGTGGCTCACGCTTGTAATCCTAGCTACACAGGAGGCTGAGAGATCTGAGAATCACAGTTCAAAGCCAGCCCAGGCTTATTTCTAATTAACCACCAGAAAACTGGAAGTGGCACTGTGGCTCAAGGGGGTAGGTCAGTAGCCTTGAACTGAAGAGCTCAGGTACAAGGCCCAGGCCCAGAGTTCAAGCCCCACAACTAACAGTTTGTGAGACTGTTATTTCCAGTTAACCACCATAAAGCTGAAAGTAGACCTGTGGCTTAAGTGGGGTAGTGCTATCATTGGGTGAAAAAGCTGTAAGACAGGGCCTGGAGCATGGCCTAGTGGTAGTGTGTGTGCCTGGCACACATGAAGCTCTGGGTTCGATTCCTCGGTACTGCATACACAGAAAAAACCAGAAGTGGTGTTGTGTCCCAAGTGGTAGAGCACTAGCCTTGAAAAAGCCCAAGGACAGTGCCCAGGCCCTGAGTTCAAGCCCCAGTCCCAGCACACTCGCACACCAAAATATCCAGTGCCCGTGGGGCAGCTCTCCTGTTCGCTGGTGTGCGCCCCTGTGTGCACACCTGCCTCTGAGGGATGGCTCTTGTCCTGCAGACTTCCCAGACTCCCGGCCAGCCATTGAGGACCTCAAGTACTGCCTGGAGAGAACTGACCAGAGACAGCAGCTGCTGGTGTCTCTCAAGGCTGCCCTGGAGACTCGGCTCCTCCACCCTGGTACCACGTGTGGCCACCATGGACTCATCTCAGCCCCGAGGCTCTGGATTCAGAGGCGACTGAGAGGGTGTTCTTTGAGGCTTTGTGGGAGCGGGGGGGGGGGGGTCACCCTCACGTCTCCTGGGAGGAAGTCGGCTTCCCTGCTTTGATCTGGGGTGTGCTGGCCCCTGAACAGACTTCCTGGCAGGAAGAAGGCCTGTTTATGCGTGGGTGAGAGGAGCCTGGATGGGGATTAGCTCCCTGCAGTCATGGTCCCGTGTGACACCGGGGACACTGCTGTCCAGGCCAAGCGTGACCTTTGGCTTCTCCTAGGTGTCAACACGTGCGATATCATCACACTCTACATCTCTGCCATCAAGGCTTTGCGTGTGCTGGATTCCTCCATGGTCATCCTGGAGGTAGCCTGCGAGCCTATCCGCCGCTACCTGAGGTGAGGGCGTGCTTCCGGTGCCACTGGCCCTCGGCTTCCTCCCGAGTCCACGAGGGGACAGGCAGTCTCAGCCAGGCTCGCTGTTCAGGCCGAGGGCTTCTCTTCCCAGTGCTGCCCACCTAGCCTCGCTCGCGCTCTAGGTAGCATGGGTCTGGCTTTCCCGTGACGAGGCACAGGGACCGTGGTTGGTAGAGGGCCTGTGTCCCTGGACCTCATGGCTGCCCTAGACTTGGGCCTTTTGCTTTCCTGGTTGTGAAGCCTCTGTTTGATCTCTGGCCCCACTGTTCCCAGAATGGGGCTGGGTCTCTTACTTTCTAAGAATCAAATGAGCCTGTCTTTGGTGTGTGTCGTTGGCACTTGGAGGGGGCATGGGAGATGGGGTCCACCAGCACGTGCCAGGTGGCAGACAGCAGTCCTCCACCCTGCAGGACACGGGAGGACACGGTGCGGCAGATCGTGGCTGGGCTGACAGGGGACTCGGATGGAACTGGGGACTTGGCTGTGGAGTTGTCCAAGACTGACCCGGCCAACCTGGAGACCGGCCAGGACAGTGAGGATGACTCCGGCGAGCCCGAGGACTGGGTTCCCGACCCTGTGGATGCAGATCCAGGTCAGCTTCCTGTGGCGCTTTCTCCAGCCTCCTCCAGCTTCTCTAGGGCCACGCTGGGTTCTTGCTGTTAGTCCCTGGTCCTGTCGGGGAGGTAGCTCCTGCTGTGCCTCGGCACGTGATTTTTTCTGTGTGTTCCTGCAGTACCCGGTCCCTCCAGCTGGAGGAGGGCTCCTTATTGCCCTGCTCCTAACAGGCTGTAACTGGTGAAAAAGCTGGCTCATGGGAGGCCTGGGGGTCCCACCTCCAAATTTTTTTTAATTTTAATTTTTATTTTTTTTGCCAGTCCTGGGCTTGAGCTCAGGGCCTGAGCACTGTCCTTGGGCTTTCTCAAGGCTAGAGCTCTACCACTTGAGCCTCAGCACCAATTCCGGCTTTTTTCTATGTATGTGGTACCAAGGAATGGAACCCAGGTCTTTGTGCATGCGAGGCAAACACTCTACTACTAGGCCAAACTCCCGGCTTCTCCAACTATGATTTTGTCCCAGACCTAGAGTGCTGGTCAGGGTGACAGCTTTTGGCTGGTCCCCATCCTGTGCCTGGTCCCAGCCCACAGGGTCTGTGAGGCTCTGGATCTTCTATCCTGGCATGGGTAGGACATCTTTGCTCTCTAGGAGCAAAACCTTTGGACCTTCAAGCTGGCTTCTAAGTGGGGGCTAAAGCAGGGAGGGGGGCGGGAAGATCACAACAGCCGCCTGTGAGCCCCATAGCCAGTGCTAGATGACAACGTCTAGCCAGGTGGGCCTCTGGGGTGCTGTTGTCCTCGCCAAGGTGCCAATGGTAATCACCTCATGATGTGCCAGGGAAGTCGAGCTCCAAACGACGCTCCTCGGATATCATCAGTCTGCTGGTCAGCATCTACGGCAGCAAGGACCTCTTCATCAATGAATACCGCTCCCTGTTGGCTGACCGCCTCCTCCACCAGTTCAGCTTCAGCCCCGAACGGTGAGGCCTGTGAGCTGCTGGCTGCTCTCCAGGGGGCCGCCATGGCTGCTACCTGGGGCTTCCGGCTTCCTGTAGCCAAGTCTTTATGCATCTGGAGGGACATACTGCCTGCCCCTGGCCAGCCAGGGGGGCTCTGCTGTGGCCGGGTGGAGCTGTCTTCCCTCCAGGCCAGGGCCGTGTCAGCC
The DNA here is from genome assembly GCF_031878675.1 of Megascapheus bottae. NCBI lineage: Eukaryota > Metazoa > Chordata > Mammalia > Rodentia > Geomyidae > Megascapheus > Megascapheus bottae. The sequence goes on along the minus strand of NC_143511.1, from coordinate 90,378,594 downwards.
GAGGGGACGGGGCCGGCCTGGGGAAGGCTCACCACAGCTCTTTCTTTCCAGGGAGATCCGCAACGTGGAGCTGCTGAAGCTGCGCTTTGGTGAGGCGCCCATGCACTTCTGTGAGGTCATGTTGAAGGTGGGCATCGGCCAGGACCCCCACCCATGTGGCTGGCACCCCAGCCTGGGCCTTGGCTAACTGCCATCTCCTCCTCAGGACATGGCAGACTCCCGCCGCATCAATGCCAACATCCGAGAGGAAGACGAGAAGCGGCCTGTGGAGGAGCAACCACCATTTGGGGTCTATGCTGTCATCTTGTCCAGTGAGTTCTGGCCCCCCTTCAAGGACGAGAAGCTGGAAGTGCCTGAGGACATCAGGGCAGCCCTGGAGGTTTACTGCAAGAAGTACGAGAAGCTGAAGGTATGGTTGCCAGTGCTCCACAGCTCCTCCTGCCCTCAGTCACCTCTCGGCTGTCTGCAAGACTGAGTGTGGACATGGGGTGTGTGTGTGTGTGTATGTGTGTGCGCGTGCGTGCGCGCACGCGTGTTGCGTGCTTGCACACGTGCTCCTCTATAGCCTGCATACACTTGGGGTATAATCTTGGCGAATCTTCTGGGTGTATTTACACCGTCTCTAAAACAGGACAACCTTGTTTCCGGCTCTCCTTCCTGTGCTGCTGAGGTGCTGGATGTTGCTGGGCTCTGCAAGGCTCTGGGCTTTGCTCCTGGTAGGGCTAGGAGAGGCTGCATCTCTGCTGTGGGCACCACTCAAGCACACTGACCTCTGGCTTTGACCCTCTCCTGTCTGAGAGGTCATTAGAGAAGCTGTGACCGGGGTCCTGTGAAGCACTGGGCTTGGACAGAGGAGGAAGGGAAAGGGGGATCCTGCTGTGGAGGTCGGTGGCACTGAGGACAGAATGACAGGAGCCCTGTCATCCTAGCTACTTAGTAGGCTGACATCTGAAGAGTGATGTTCAAAGCCAACCTGAGCAGGAAAGTCCATAAGATTTCCAGAAGCTACCAAAAAGCTGAAAGTAGAGCTGTGGCTTCAGTGGTGGAGCACCAGCCTTCAGGAAAACGCTCAGGGACAACCCCCAGACCCTGATTTCAACCCCCAGACCCTGATTTCAAGCTCCAGGACTAGCACACTCACCCATACAAAAGAATGCGCGGCGAGATTAGCTTGGCCAGGGCCCAAGCCCCAGCAGCATAGCAGAGGCCCATTGGAGTCCTGGGAGGGGGCTGAGCTCAGGGTCCTCTCAGGTTTGCAGTCAGGTCGTGCCAGCGAGTGAAATGGATGCCCAGCCAGAGCTTTGGGCATGGATCCAGGATCCAGGCTGTGGGGTGCAGCCCAGCAACTCTGCAGTTTAGGAGGAGAGCAGGCAAAGCACAGGAGAGGAGAGGCATCCAGGCTCCTGACCTCAACTTTAGTTCAAACTGAGCAGGGCAGCAGCAGCCAGGGCCCGAGGTGCGCGAGGAGGTAGACTCGGCGTGCTGTGGGCGTCCTGAGTCTCGGGGAGGCGTGCTGTGGGCGTCCTGAGTCTCGGGGAGGCGTGCGGTGGGCGTCCTGAGTCTCGGGGAGGCGTGCTGTGGGCGTCCTGAGTCTCGGGGAGGCGTGCTGTGGGCGTGCCAGCAGCTTGTTTCCTCCTGTACATAGGCCTTGTTCTATTTCTAGCTTCATCCGGGGCAGGTTGGCAGAGCAGGGTGGGTGACGGGGGACTGCTCATATTTGACCTTGACAGCCTGGCCATGTCCTCCCTTCATCCTGGTTACGTTCCTGGAAAAGCTCAGGTGTCCTGTGGTTACCCAGGGTCCTGTTGTCAAGTCTGTGTGGCCCAGCTGATGCCAGCTGGATGTCTGCCCATCATGCTCAGTGCCCACCCGTGCCACAGCCGTGCATCCTGGCACGGTCTCTGGATACTTGGACTCCATCCCCTCCTCCCTGCCCCATTGGTGTGGGGAGTCCACTCGCCATCCACCAGTCTCATTCCAACCTGAAAGTCGGTGTTCACTCTAAATCTGTCAGTGTTAACCGTGTGCTCAAAATCGATCCTAAATGTGAATACAAAGTTCCAGATGTCAACATTAAAATCAGGGGGGTGTGAGTGAGACTTGGGACCCATGGGGGGCAGGTTTTCCTGCTAGCTGTGATTTTGTGAAATCAGAGATGTTTTCTGCTTTCAAGACACAATAGCTAGTCTGGTGGAGACATTTAGATCCTTAGAGAAAGAAATGTAGAGGGAAGTTCATGAGTCCTAAGCAATTCTAGACACCAGTGAGAGGAATTAGTGAGATTCAAGGCCTTGGGGCCGGGAGTGTAGCCTAATGGTAGAGTGCTTGTTTAGCATGCATGAAAATCTGGGTTTGATTCCTTAGTACCACGTACATAGAAAAGCCGTAAGTGGTGCTGTGGCTCAAATGGTAGAGTGCTATTCTTGAGAAAGCCCCAAGACAGTGCTCAGGCCCTGAATTCAAGCCCCAGAGCTGGCAAAAAAAAATTCAAGGCCTTATGACAGTTCTGTCTGCTCTACCCCCAGTCCCCTGGACCCCTGCTCCCACTGCAGTGCCCCTCCTGCCCCCACCCCATCATCCCTGTGGGCCTCAGCCCTTGGCTCTGCTCTTTGCCCTTTGTTGTGTTGTGTGTTCCTTCCATCTGTGTGTTAGCATTTCTGCCAGTTCTGTTGGTTTTCCATATATTCTCAGGTGTCCATGCATTAGGCCAGGCCCTCTTCAGACCTTTTGCTGGTTAGCCCTAATGGTTTCTGAAATGGTTGGCTGGACCAACAAATCACACTCTTTTTGTTGTTGTTGTTGTTGTTGGCCATGGGACTTGAACTCTGGGCCTGAGCATTGTCCCTGAGCTCTTCAGCTCAAGGCTACTACCCTTCTCCTTGAGCCACAGTGCCACTTCCTGTTTCTTGGTGATGAATTGGAGATAAGAGTCTCACAGTCGGGCCGGGAGTTTGGCCTAGTGGTTAAAGTGCTGGCCTAGCATGCATGAAGACCCGGGTTCGATTCCTTGGTACCACATATATAGTAAAAGCTGGAGTGGTGCTGAGGCTCAAGTGGTAGAACTCTAGCCTTGAGAAAGTCCAAGGACAGTGCTCAGACCCTGAGCTCAAGCCCAAGACTGGCAAAAAAAAAAAGAGTCTCACAGTCTTTAGGGCCAGGAGTTTGGCCTAGTGGTAGAGTGCTTGCCTAGCATGCACAAAGACCTGGATTCGATTCCTCCGTACCACATACATAGAAAAAGGCAGAAGTGGTGCTATGGCTCAAGTGGTAGAGCTCTAGCCTCGAAAAAGCCCAAGGACAGTGCTCAGGCCCTGAACTCAAGTCCAGGATTGGCCAAAAAAAAAAAAAAAAAAAAGTCTCACAGTCTTTAGTGCCTGGCCTTGCTTTGAACCACCATTCTCAGATCGCTGCCTCCTGAGTAGCTAGGATTGCAGGCGTGAGCCACTGTGCCAGCTTATACCCATCTCTTTAGCTAATGCCTGTCCAGCCCTATCCCGGCCACATGGTTGAGGTCATCTGAACAGGCTGGGAATTTTCCGAGTCATGAGTACTGGTTTCTTTTTGCTTCATAGTTTCCTTATTTATGTTTTGCATTTTAAAAGCAGCAAGAAAGGACTGGGAATGTGGCTTAGAGGTAGAGTGCTTGCTTAGTATGCATGAAGCCCTGGGTTCCATTCCTCAGCACCATGTAAACATAACAAGCCAGAAGTGGTACTTACTGTAGCTCAAGTGGTCGAGCGCTAGCCTCGAGCACAGAAGGGCTCAGGGACAGTGCCTGGGTCCTGAGTTCAAGCCCCAGGACTGATTTTAAAAAGGAAAAGACCAAAAAAAAAAGATTATCACAACTTACCAGGTGCCAATGGCTCACACCTGTCAACCTAGCTACTCAGAAGGCTGAGGTCAGAGGATTGTGGCTTGAAGCCAGACTGGGTAGAAAAATCGATGAGACTCCTATCTCCAATTAACCACCAGAAAACCAGAAGTGGTGCTGTGGTTCAACGTAGAGTGCTAGCCTTGGGCTGAAGAACTCAGGGACAGCACCCAGGCCCAGAGTTCAAGCCCAAGGACCATCCACAAAAGAAAAGGAAGGGAGGTTTTCCTCACCTGCTGAGCCTGAGGCAGTGGCATCTTGAGTGTGTGCCAGTCCTGGGGCTTGGACTCGGCCTGGGCTCAAGGTTAGCACTCTTCCTCCTAAGGCAAAGCTTCTGGCTTTCTGGAGTCTTGTACTTGCCTGTCCTGGCTGGCTGCCCCTGAGTGGCTGTGTGGCAGCTGTGAGCCACGGTGCCCGGTACCTAGCTGTGCCATCACTAGTGCATCGCCCACGCTTATACCAGTGGTGTCTCCAGGGAACCTTAGAGAAGGGACTCGGTGCCCCGCACCCACCTCCAGACAGTTCTGCCCCTTTCCTGGTGTTAGAATCGCACTCCTCTTGACGCCTGTCATGCAGCGTCACAAATGACGGTGACCTGAACAGAAGCCTGTTGTCTGTGGTGAGGAGCTGGCAGAGCTGTCCTCGCTCTGAGGCCACGGAATGTCCTTCCTTGTCTCCAGCCGTCTTTCATCCTGCTTATGGCTACATCTTGGGCCTTGCCCCTGGCCTCTCAGCCCTTGAGCCACAGCCCCACTCCTGCCTTTTTCTGTGTATGTGGTACTGTGGAATGGAACCCGGGCCTCCATGCATGCTAGGCCACGCTCCCGGCCCCGCCTGGGTGTTCACCTTTGCTTTGCTTTCACAAGGACCCTAGTCCTGCTTCCGTGTGACCTCATCTTAACTGCACCTGCCCTGGCTCCACGTGGGTCACCTCCTCTGAGGTCCTGAGCGTGAGGACATGGATGTGTCTCTTTGGGGGCCCTGCCCCTCACCTGCGTGCGGTGGGCGTTCTCTCGGGCTGCCGGCCTGCCAGGCGTGGCTGTGGGGCTGCTTCCCCAGGCCGGCCTGCCAGGCGTGGCTGTGTGCGTGCGCGTGCGCACAGTGAGCGCCTCCTCATGTGGTGATGTGGTGCTTCTCCCCCAGGCCATGCGTACCCTCAGCTGGAAGCACACTCTGGGCCTGGTCACCATGGATGTGGAGCTGGCTGACCGCACCCTGTCCGTGGCCGTGACGCCGGTGCAGGCTGTGGTCTTGCTGTACTTTCAGGACCAAGGTGAGTCCACGGGCTGGGCTCCCCCCAGTCCTCCCCTAGGTGGCCAGGCTGTGGGGGTCAGGAAGCAGCAGGCCTGGCGCTCCAGGGTCCTGTGGCTCCGCCCACAGCTACCTGGACCCTGGAGGAGCTGAGCCAGGTGGTGAAGATGCCGCTGGGGCCGCTGCGGCGCCGCCTGTCGGTGTGGCTGCAGCAGGGCGTGCTGCGAGAGGAGCCCGCCGGCACCTTCTCCGTCATCGAGGAGGAGCGGCCGCAGGACCCTGACAGCCTGGTGCTCATCGACAGCGACGACGAGAGCGACTCGGGCCTGGCCTCGCAGGCCGACCAGAAGGAGGAGGAGCTGCAGGTGTGTGGGCTGCTGTGGCGGGGGTGGCGGGGTGCCCCTGCTGTGGCGGGGGTGCCCCCTGCAGGGCGGGGGTGCCCCCTGCTGTGGCGGGGTGCCCCCTGCGGGGCGGGGGTGCCCCCTGCTGTGGCGGGGTGCCCCCTGCTGTGGCGGGGGTGCCCCCTGCGGCGCGGCCCGCTGACGGCCTGCCCGTTGCTGTCCCAAGCTCTTCTGGACATACATCCAGGCCATGCTGACCAACCTGGAGAGCCTCTCGCTGGAGCGCATCTACAGCATGCTCCGGATGTTTGTGATGACGGGGCCTGCGCTGGCGGAGATCGACCTGCAGGAGCTGCAGGGCTACCTGCAGAAGAAGGTGCGGGACCAGCAGCTCACCTACTCGGCAGGAGTCTACCGTCTGCCCAAGAGCTGCAGCTGAGGCTCCTCTGCCAGGCCCAGCCCACCCGTGCCCTGACCCCTCCATGTCCACACCCCTGCCCTGACCCCCCCACACCCCTGCCCTGACTCCCCCATCCCCACACCCCTGCCCTGACCCCCATATCCCCATCCCCACACCCCTGCCCTGACTCCCCCATCCCCACACCCCTGCCCTGACCTCCCTATCCCCACATCCCTGCCCTGATCCCCATGTCCACACCCCTGTACACAGTACAGATTAAAGCAGGTCAGTTTTCCATCCTCCATGTCCTCCTGGCTCTGTGAACCCCCTGGACACATCTTGGCCTTCTGTCTCCACTGGTCGCTTCACCTCAGCCGTATAGAGCCTGTCTCTTTCCTAAGCAGCGAGATTGCCACAGGCCTGGGTCAATGGCCCGTTGACTGTAGACCTCTTGAAGTGGCCTCTGAGGCCCCATCTGCCTCCTGCAGTTCCTGTCATCTCCTTGAGCCACTTGCCAGATAGCTGGTTTGACGTCTGAAAGGAGCTTTGTTTATTTGTTTAGTACTGGTACTAGGGCTTAAGCCCAGGGCCTGGGTACTGTCCCTTTGCTTTTCTGCCCAGTGCTGGCACTCCACCACATGAGCCACAGCTCTACTTCTGGCTTTTTTCTGGTTACCTGGAGATCAGAGTCTCATGGACTTGAGTACCCGGTCTTTGAATCCTGGTTCTCTGATCTCAGCCTGTATTAGAAGCACGAACAGCTGCACTCCACGCGGCATGAGAGAAGGCCTTGTCTCGCATTTTGCAGCCTGTGTTGGGACAGGAGCTCTGCACCTGTCCACAAGGGAAGGCTGTTCCAGGACAGGCCCTGCGCAGGTCCAGGGGGCTGGGGTCACCCGGGGGTGGACACAGGGCTCATGGACACACTGGAAATTCTTCCCTGACGCTCAGACCTGGGATCTGTCTTGGAGTCCAGCCACACCTAGAGTTAAGCCTTGTCCCAGAGGCTAGACATGTAGAAGCCTCAACTCTGCCAGCTCCCCGGGTGCCGCACTGGCTGAGGAACTTCAGAACTGGGAAAACCTGCTCTGGTTTCTCTGTCCCAGAGCTGCTGTTTCCAGGGTCTCCTGGCCTCAAGTGCTATCTTACAGGGAACAAAGGCCCTCTCAATCCTGTGGCCTCCAGCGCCTTCTCCTGCCAAGGTGGCTAAGCCATACCCGACGTCGGCTGGCTCCCTGCCCGAGGCCAGGGACACCTTCCTGGTTCTTCCAGAACCCACCGCTACCCCTCACCCACACATAGCGCTCTCGCCCCCTTTCAGGATTCCTCTAAAGCAAGCGCTCTGCTGCCGTGTGGTAGTGGTGCCCCTGTGATCCCAGCTGTTCAGAAGGCTGACATCTGGACTGCCACGTGGGAGCCAGCTAGCCTTGGGCAAAAAAGCTAAGTACAGGCCTTCCCTGTCTAGCACCAAGAAATAGAAAAGAAAAGCTGGCAAGAGGGTGACACCAGGGCAAGAGGGTGACACCAGGGCTGCTGCACCCTCTGGCCTTTCCCCTGTCCCCACAGCCTGGGGACACACAGAGCCAGTCACCCGGTGTCCCCACAGGCCTGGGGGACACACAGAGCCAGTCACCCGGTGTCCCCACAGGCCTGGGGGACACGCCTAAGTGTGAGAGGGCCTCCAGCTCTCATGTCACTGCTGTCTGCTTTCACCCCAGGGCTGTTGTCCTGTACCTCCAGTTCTGGGAGAGCTCTGGGCCCCCTGTATGAAATGGCTGTGGGTTCCACCCTGTGGCTGCCACCTGGTGCTGCCAGGTGTGCCTTTGTCTTCACCAGGATGTGGACCAGATGGGCCGGCCAGGCAGGGTGGTGCTGCCAACCCCCCGAGGCACACCTTCCACCCCGCATTCCTTCCTGCTCCCTGGACACAGCAGTGCACAGCAATGCCCGGGCTGAGCCGGAGCAGTGGCTGGCTCTGTGACCTTGGCTGCAGGGAGGACACTGCGTCTGGTCGAAGAGGCCTTGGGGACCAGACTACGCATGACTCAGTCTGCGCCTTCCCCTGGTGCCCCTGTGGGGCCCGGCCCCGTCTGCTGGGGCTGGCAATCCCTCCTGCTCAGCCTGGTTTCCTTGGCAGGCCTTTAGAGGAAGAGAGAAGGTAGCAGGGTGACCTGCTCCACATCCCAGCCTAGAACAGCAAGTTCAGAGAAGAGAATCATCTCTGACTCGCCAGCCTACAGACCACTGACCATCGATGCTTTCTGCAAGGGGAACACACCATTGTGCTAGCACTGGGGCCTCAATTCAGCTCCCTTGCTCAAAACTGGGGCTCTACCACTTGAGCCACACCTCCACTTTCAGGGTTTTGCGGGGTACTGGAGGTCAGAGTCGTATAGACTTTCCTGCATGGGCAGGCACCAAACCTCCACCTTTGGATCTCAGCTTGCTAAGTAGCTAGAAATACAAGCCCGAGTCACTGGCACCTAGCTGGAGTCCTGTCGCACTGTAGGGGCTCAGGGTTGGCTGGAGCCCAGGCCTACTTACACCCTTACACAGGCCCTTACACCAAGAACCCAAGTCCAGATCCCTCACAGCAGAGCCAGACATGGACCCACCTTCCTCACCACCCACACTCACCATCCTCTGCTTCAAATCTGACCAGAACTTCTGAGTCCCTTTCTACCCTCCCAGCCACATGGCAAGGCTGTCTGCCCGGGACACCCAGAATCCTGGTGCCTGGAGGGAAGCTCGGCCTGGCCTGGGTACTCAGGCCCTGCCCCCACCCTCTATGCCTCAAAGCCCCACTGTGAGGTCAGCGCCTTCCGACAAGTTCCCACAAGTTCTATCCAGAGGTGTGCGGAGGGGCTGGGGGTTGGACATGGCCTCCTGTCCCCAGCCTGACTCCTGCCTGGCCGGCAGCTCCCTGGGCCTGATATGTTTGTCCCTTTTGCTCAGCCCCGCTGCAGGTGCCACCTCTGTCCCCAGACCCCTCCCCCAGGCAGGGCCAGCCCATCCCTGTACTTCCAGAAGCTGCTGGCCCGTGGGTGGGCCTGGGGGCCCCCACAGGCAAGTGACTGGCACCCGGCCTCTCGGCCCGGCCCTGTCTCTGCAGCTGGAACCTACTGTGAATGCAGCCTGGGCCTCAGCCGGGAGGCCCTTCTCGCCCTCATTGTGGTGCTGGCTGGGGTCAGTGCCAGCTGCATCTGTGCCCTCATTGTCGTGGCAATCGGTGTCTTTCAAGCTAAGGGGTGCGTGAGCCCGGGGGGGCCGGGAGGAGTTGGAGGAGGCTGTGCCCGCGACGGTCACGGGTGGGAGGGCCTCTGCCCCTGGGGGGGGACATCCTGAGGGACAGCGGTGTTCGCCGGGATGTGCCAGGGGGGGCTTCCCAGCGCCACCCTCACGCCTTCCTTTGTGCCCTCAGTGAGACATGTCCCAGACACGCGGACAGGAGGTGAGTGCCAAGGGAGGCTTCAGGGTGAGCGGCCCCTTCTCTGCGCCCGCCCTGGAGGTGCCCGGACCCAGCGGACCCCTGGCCGGAGCGGCCAGGGCGCTGCCAGTCTGGGCTGACCGGGCCCTCGTCCCGCAGGGTGGTGGGGCACTTCGGGGTCCAGGAAGATCGGGTGGACCTCCGCTCGGTGCACGTGGAGTCCCATCTCATGGACCCTGACCTGGAAGTCTCTCTGATGCCGTCCCTGGAGGAGAGCGCGCTGCTGGCCATGCCCCTGGAGGCGCCGCTGGAGGAGGCGGCCCCGCCCCGCGCGCCGCCCGCGCCGCCCGAGTAGGCGGGCAGCCGGCGCGGAGGGAAATTAAACGGTATTTAGAGATTGAGCACTGTCCCCTTCACGTTCCGAGTCCTTGGAGGCTGCTTGGTGGGCGCGCGCATGCTGGGTGGGGAGTGCAGACGGGGAGCCGGGCTTCTGGGATTTCCACCTCCCGGCCGAGCCGGCGAGCCCGGCCCCCTCCCCCCCCTCCCCCGGCTTCGCCGCACACGACCAGCAGCTCCCCGAGCGGCCCCTGCGGAGGCGCCGGGCCGGCTCCCCTCCGGCACCCGGACGTCCCTGCCGCCCGCGTGCGGGGTCTCCCCGAGCCAGGTCTCGGAATGCGCGGCGGCCCTGCCACGCCCCCACCCGGGGAATGGCGGCCTCACTGCCTCCCCACGGAGGGCCACGGGCAGGGCAGTGGAGCAGCCGCGCGCGCTGGGCTGGCCTGGCTGCGGGATGGCGGCTCGGGTGGGCCTGGCCCCGCCGCCCAGGCGCGGACGTCGGGTCCCGCGGTCCCGCCAGCGCCGCCCGGGGCGCGGGGCAGGCGGCGGACGGGCGGCGCCGGGCGTTGGCTGGAGGCCCGGCCCCCGCCCCAGGCTCCGGCCCAGCTGTGGGACAGGAACTCCCGGCGCTGGGCCGGACCGCGGGCACTCGCGCACGAGCCGAGAGGACATGCGCCGGGGCGCCGCGACTCCGGGGAGCACGGGCCGGCGCCGGGCCGCCTCCTCCGCCCCCATGAGCAGCCCCTGTGGCTCCTCACGGCCCCGGCCACTACGGTCGCTGCTGCTGCTGCTGCTGCTGCTGCTGTCGTCGGTGAGGTCAGTGTGGGCCCCCGTGCCCGTCGGGGCCGCCCGCTCGGCTTCCCCGGGCGCCCCCGACTGCCCGGAGGCGTGCGTGTGCGCGCCGGCCGGCCGCGCTAACTGCTCGGGCCTCGCGCTGCCCGCGGTGCCGGGGCCGCTGGGCGGGCGCCTGCTGGAGCTGCTGCTGGACCACAACGCCGTGCGCGCGCTGCCGCCGGGCGCCTTCGCGGGGGCGCGCGCGCTCCAGCGCCTGGACCTCCGCGGGAACGCGCTCCGCGCCGTGCACGCGCGGGCCTTCTGGGGCCTGGGCGCGCTGCAGCGGCTCGACCTGAGCGCCAACCAGCTGGAGGCACTGGCGCCGGGCACCTTCGCGCCACTGCGCGCGCTGCGCTCCCTCTCGCTGGCGGACAACCGGCTGGCGCTCCTGGAGCCCGCGGCGCTGGGCCCGCTGCCGCTGCTGCGGGACCTCAGCCTGCAGGACAACGCGCTGTCGGCGCTCGCGCCCGGGCTGCTGGCGGGGCTGCCGGCCCTGCGCGCACTGCGGCTGCGCGGCAACCCCTGGGCCTGCGGCTGCGCTCTGCGCCCGCTCTGCGCCTGGCTGCGCCGGCATCCGCGCCCCGCGGCAGGTGAGCGGCCGGGGCCGCGGGTCGGAGCGCGCCCTGCTGGGCCGCCGCCGCCGCCGCCGCCTGACGCCGCGCCTGTGTCCCGCAGAGGCCGAGACGCTGCTCTGCGAGGCGCCAGGACGCCGGACTCTCCGCCCCCTGGCCGCCCTTCCCGACGCCGCGTTCCGGCACTGCGCGCAGCCGCTGGCCGCGCGGGACCTGGCGGTGGTGTACGCGCTCGGCCCGGCCTCCTTCCTCGCCAGCCTGGCCACCTGCCTGGCGCTGGGCTCGGCGCTCACCGCCTGCCGTGCGCGCCGCCGCCGCCGCCGCCGCGCCGCCACCGGCCGCAGCCCCCCGCGGAGGCCGCCGGACCCCGCCCCGGCCCCCGCCGCCTGCAGCCCCCCGCGGAGGCCGCCGGACCTCGACCCCACCGTCCCGGACCCCGCCCCGGCCCCCGCCGCCCGCAGCCCCCCGCGGAGGCCGCCGGACCTCGACCCCACCGTCCCGGACCCCGCCCCGGCCCCCGCCGCCCGCAGCCCCCCGCGGAGGCCGCCGGACCTCGACCCCCCCGCCCCGGCCCCCGCCCCCGCCGGCCTCGCAGCCGCCGCCCCCCAAGCCTGAGCCGGACGCCGGCGCCCCAGCGAGCTCCCTCGCCCCCCCGGCTCTCTGAGAACCGCCCGCACCCCCGCCCCGGGCCTCCCCTCGCGCTCCCCAGGCGTCAACAAGCGACCCAGCATGGAAGTTTTCGTGACATTCCTTTAGGCATCACCACTGAACACGGAGGGCGCGGAGGGGCGTCGCGGGGACGCGGCTGGACGCGGGAGGCTGGTCCTGTACAGGGGCCCGGCGGCGACGCCCGAGGCCGGGGAGGAGGGCGGCGGGGACGCCCCGGAGCCCGGGGTCTCGAGTCCGGAGGCGCCTGCGCAGTGTGGGGCGCCCCGGACCTCGGCGGCGGGCCGGGGCAGGGCCGGCCCGGAGGAGTGGGGAGAAGGGAGACGGGCGGGCCGCCGCGGCGGGGAGGAGGCGGCGGGGCGCGCTGCCCCCGGGGCCGGTGAGGCCCCTGCCCGCCCTGCTCAGAGCCCCCTCCGGGGCCGCGCCTCGGCCCGAGTGCCCTGCGGCCCTGCCCAGCCGGCTCCGCTCTGCGCCTTGGTCCGCAGGCGCTGCCCCGCGGGCAGCAGGGTGGGCAGTCTCTGGGCGGGCGGCCTTCCCGAGCTGCAGGACCCATCAGTGTCCTTGGCCGGGCTAACTGGGCGGGTGGGCGCCTCCGGGGGCCTCACACCACGGTGCTGACCGAGGGATCAGAGAGGTTGAGCGGGCCCGAGATATCAGAGGGATGGTACTGCTGCAAAATAGAAATACACAGACAAGGCGGCCCGTTAGCCCCGCCGCCGGGCGGGCGCGGGGGGGGCGGGGTCGGCGGGCGGCGGCGGGGGCCCCCGCGGCGCTCCGGGTTCTGCGTGGGCCGGCCGCTGTCCCGCGTCTGTCTGTCTGTCTGTCTGTCTGCGGGGGAGGGGCAGAGGAGGGCGGGCGGGCGTCTCAGCCCTCCCTATGGCGGGAACACAGCTGCAGCTGGCCCTCCTCCCTCTCAATAGCGCGTCGCGGCAGCACTGTGTCTTTTTGGTTTTGCAAAGCGCCGCGTCCACCCCCGGTGCTCTATAAATAAGAACCAACAATCAATACCCGCTGGCCCCGCCGGGCGCCGGGGAGCCCAGCCCGAGAGCCTCAGCGGCTGGACCGACCCGCCCGCCCAGAGGCGCCCCCGCCCACCGCCCAGCCCCGCGGCCGGCGGGGGAGGGAGCCGGGCTGCCCCCTCCCCCCGCCCAGCCCCCGCCCCACCCCGCGGCCGTGACTCCAGCTCAGCCCTGCAGGGGGCTGGGCCCGGGAGGGCGGGCTCCGCGCTCACCTGGGCCGGCTCCAGGGCGGCCCGCAGCGCGGCGGCCCTCCTGGCCTATGGCCCGCTGGACTTTTGCCACCTGGTCCCCCAAACGCTGCTGCTCTGGTCTGCCTGGAGATGCCTGCTTCCCACACAGCCTGGGCCCACCGCGCTCAGACCCCCATCTCTCTCCTGCTTCCCTGTGACCCCTGCTGGGGTCCTGGGCGAGACTTGGCCGGGCACGCATCCCTCCCTCGCTCCGGGGCACAGGCCCCCTCCTCTCCATTCTGTGCCAGGGCCTCCCAGGGGCCTCTCGAGGTCCCACCCTGGGGTTTAGGTCACTCTGTGCCTGACACCTTTTCGCTGCACATCCTGGTCTCTCCCTTGGATGCAAGCCCCCTTGGGGTGCCCCACTGGTTGGGGGGCTTCTTGTAGGCTGGGGTCTGTCTGTCTGTCAGGGCTGCCTGGAGAACCACAGCCCCTCTAGCAAAGCCCGTGCCTCTTGTGGGTCTTTAGTCCAAGCGTGCCCGAGGCAGGAGTGAGTGGGGGCTCTGGCTCAAAAGGCCGGAGGCCTGGTACTGACATCGGGCGTGAGGGTGTCTAGGAACAGGAGTTGAGGCCTGTCTCGGCCTCTCCTTTCTGGGCCTCCCCCTGGGAGCCTCAGTGTCATCCAAGCCCTCAAGCTAGGGCTCAGAGGGCTGCTTCAGTTGTTCTCAGACCTTCCGGAGTGGTCACCCCACCTGGGATAGGGCCCCGCTCCACACGGATGGAAGCCACCCTTCTGGTCCCACCCCCCACCCCACCTAAGAGCCCCCCAGCCAGGGGCCAGTTCCAGTGTTAGGCCCCAGCCATCCACCCAGATGGACCCAGGCCCGGCCCTCAGCCCCCGGCCCACACAGAGACCACATGGAAGATGCAACACGCATGGCTCTGGTGAGACAGGTGAGACAGGTGTCTGGGGGGCGGGGCCAGCGGCCAGACAAACGGACGTGATGGGACATTAGAGCCGCCCCCACGGGGTAGGAGTGAGGGCGGTGGGCCCCCTGGGGTGGCACAGAGAGTGGTGTGGCCTCCTGACGGGGGGCCACCTGAGACAGGGCCACTTGGCTCCCGGGGTCCGGGGGTGGCCCGGAGCGGTGGTGAGGCTGACTGACTGGTCAACAACATGAGACGGCTTCTGAATGGCGTGTGGGTCATGGCATGGGGGGAGGGTGTGGGCAGACTAACGTGAGACACACGAGGGAAGCCGAGGGCCGGGGAGAGGGCCAAAGAGTTCTGGAGGACAGCGCCGGTGTGTGGGGAGGCGGTGCTGGGGCCTGGCTCCAGCAGAGGCCCGGTGGCCGGGGGCAGAAGTGGGTGTAGGGGTGGGATGGTAAGGGAGAGGGTGGCAGACATGGGGCAGGGAGGTTTGCAGACGTGGGACTGGGGGGCCCCCCTTACCGTGTCTTTGGAGGACCTACGTCTCTTGAAGCTGGAGGCCAGGGTGGAGGTGATAGCCCTAAATGTGGCTTTCTTTTTAGGGTCAGCCTCTGCTCTACCACTCTTTCTATCCTAAAATGAATATGTATAAGTGATTAGAGGGCTGAGGGGGGCGGCCACACCTGCCCTCGCCTGCTCCTTGGGGCCACGAAAAGGCCTGGCTGGCCACTCTGGCCCTCACTCCTGTCTGCCTCCCTGTGCTGGACAGACGGACTGACAGTGTGGCTTCTTCTGCCCAGGGTCTCTGGCCTGACCTTGCTGGTGCTGGGGCTGGGCTGGGGGTCCGCCTGGCTCTCTTCCTGGGAGGTCCGCCTGGCTCCCTGGCTTCTGGGTGGCCCTGGCTTACAGATGTCCTGAGGACTGGAGGCACTGCCCTTCGGGCCACATCAGCCGCCCTCTGTTTGCAGGCTGCTGACCCCGAGGGGGACACACATCAAGATTCGGAAGAGGCCCGGGGCCAAGGCAGGTGTCCAGATGGATTGGGAGCAACAGACAGGCGGCTCCGGGGACGCGGGCCTGGACTCTGATGGCCACGCTCGCCCTGTGCCACCAGCGAGGGCAGTGGCCAGGTCCCCAGGGGACCTGTAGGGCCAAGAACAAGAACGGGCGAATGAGAGGTCTGAGGGCTCCAGCAGCCCTGTCCCCCAGTCCTCACTGAAAGGCCAGTGTTAGCTCAGGACACAGCTCCAGGACGGCACCCAGAGAAAGAGAAGAGATGAACAAACCGGAACGTGACCGTAGCTGCCAGCCTTCAGGCCGGCACAGGCCCCACTGCCCGTCCTGTCCCCATCCCTGGTGGGCCGTGACTGCCCCACCTGCAGCCTCGCCCTTGCTGGCAGGAGATCTCCGTGGACATGGCCTGGACGCCAGGTGGGGCAGGCCAGCCCCACGTGGGTGGGAGTCACAGAGCAGAAGGACTCCGAAAGGAGGTTTCCCAAGAGCGCCGGGGGGGGGGGGCGGGCTGGGGGGGAGGCCAGGTGCATCTCAGACCCACCCTCGGCCCAGCTTGGCCGTGGGTGACCCCTGCAGGGCTGCCGCTGTGCCCTGCCTGCGAGCACTCACCACTGGCCCTGGCCACGGCTCCTAGCTCCAGACCTGCCCACAGGAGCCGGAGCCGGAGCCACAGCCTGCAGGGACGGAGAGCCACAGGCGGGCGGGGCCTCGGAGGGTGGCCTGCCCTACCTGCAGGTTCTTCCTCCACACGTTCACGGCGGCAAAGGCCAGCTGCATCTGTTTTCGGCGGGCATCCTTGTGTCTCTTGTAGGCAATCTCAATGAAAATCAGGAAGATCCCAGCCACGATGCCACCGGCCACCAACATGAAGACCCCTGTGTGGGGGACCTGTCGTCTCAGTAGCCAGCCTAGAGGCTGCAGCCTCTGGAGCGCCATCCCCAGGTCAGCACATGGGTGGAGGGGAATGGAGGAATGCCTACCCGCCATGTTCTCAAAGGTGAGGGTTGCAGGGGCGTTGCTGCGTGAGTCACATTCTTGGTACCTGACCCAAGTCTTGTCCAGGTCTTCCATGAAGCCGTTTTCATGGGACCTGAGGTGTGGAGTAAGCCAGGGCTGGTGAGGAGTAGGGGGCCCGGGACCCATGTGGAGCCACGCCAGGATTGGGCGAGCCCTGTGGTGTGTGGGGGGGGGCGGAAATGTGCCATCTGGCTGCCTCTGGCAGGAGTGAGGCACAGGGGAGAGTGCCCACCTTTGGTGGAGAGGCTACTGAGAAGGACGGAGAGAGGAGAGGAGGCCCCAGCCTCGCAGGCCTACTCACTTGAGGATGGAGAGGGAGACATTTTGTTTCCATGGGCTGTCCTTGCGCATGCCAATGCCGAAGCCTGAGCGGAAGAACAGCTCTCCTGTGGTCACCAGGTCACACTTCTGGGAGGCCTCGAATTCCAGCACCGCAGAGTCCCAGATGAACGCATGGAGCTTGCTGTCAGCAGAGACGGGGCCATGGGTCTGGCACGAGTGGGTTCCCTGCCGCTCGCACTGCATGCGCACCTCCTGTTCTGGCTGTGTGAGTGGGTGCGCCCTTTGCCTGTTCCCGCGCGGTCCCGCCCCGCTGTGTGCCCGCTCACTTGTCCCGCACGGCCTGGATGGCCTCGGCCGCGCTCTCGTAGTTGTGTTTCTCCATGTGCCGGTACATGGTGCTCAGCTCCACCTGCCGCCTGAAGTAGATGTCCACGGAGCTCTGCTTCACCGTCGCGTAAATGAACTTGTCCGAGGGGTTCCTGAGCTGCAGGGGCAGAGGGCGGCGCTTGCTGCTGTGCCACAGGGCTCTGCCTCAGGTAGATCTCTGGTCCCCCACCCAAGGCCCTGTCCACCGCCCAGCCGGGCCTTACCCGCGGGTCATTGATGCCTGTGATGCGTTCCTCGGGCCGGTCTAGCACCAAGAAGGCCGCCAGGTTGGCAGTGTAGGAAGCCACAATGATCATGGCAAAGCCGGCCCACACCATGCCAAGTATGCGAGCGGAGAAGCTCCGGGGAGCGCCTGCGGGAAAGACTCCAGTCAGCTCCGGAGGTCAGGGACAGGGAGACCCAGGGCACGGCCCGGCCTCACCTTCTCCGATGCCAGAGTTGAGCAGGACACCCCAGGAAAACCACATGGCAGAGGACAGGGTCAGCGCGTCCTCCTCTTCTTCCTCGCTGTTCACCTTGAACCGGCCAAAGGGACTGCAGGGTGCAAAGTGCAGGTGGGAGGCAGGGCGGAAGCAGAGGCCAGCCCGCCCATCCAGCTCTGCCTGCCCAGAAGATGGTGGCGTCTGGCCTCACACGGCGCTCACCTGAAACGGTCCAGCAGGTACAGCATGACGGCCACCACGTGCACGGACAGCCCCACCAGAAGCCACAGTGTGCTCTGGAAGGGCTGCATGAACGAGTCCAGGGTGCTTCGCGGGATCTCCTGCAGGCGGACGGGTGGTCAGCGCTGCCCAGGCGCCCCGGACCAAACCCTGCCTTACCTGGTCTCTGCCCACCTTTTTGACCAGAATGGTCAGGCCCTGGTACTTGAAGGGCTTGGAGAATTCGATGTACTGCGCGCGCTCATTGTTGATGGTCAGCGGAGCCACAATCATGTCTGCTTGCCCACTGAGCAGCTCGCCCATCATGCCGTTCCACTCCTTCTTGTTGCTGTTGTTCACCTGTAAGACGACAGTCAAAGGCGCCTGACGCAGGACCTTCCACCCTTGGAGTAACCCACGGATATCTGCTCCGAGGGTCCCCGTGCGAAGGCTCCGCCCTCCCACCAAAGGCTCCGCCCACTCCGAGGCCTCACCCACAAGACTCCGCCCAGGACAAGGCTCCTCCCTCCCACCGAAGGCTCCGCCCACTCCGAGACCTCACTCACAAGACTCCGCCCAGGCCAAGGCTCCTCCCTCCCACCAAAGGCTCCGCCCACTCCGAGGCCTCACCCACACAAGACTCCGCCCAGGCCAAGGCTCCTCCCTCCCACCGTAGGCTCCGCCCACTCCGAGGCCTCACTCACAAAACTCCGCCCAGGCCAAGGCTCCGCCCTCCCACCAAAGGCTCCGCCCACTCCGAGGCCTCACCCACAAGACTCCGCCCAGGACAAGGCTCCTCCCTCCCACCGAAGGCTCCGCCCACTCCGAGGCCTCACCCACAAGACTCCGCCCAGGACAAGGCTCCTCCCTCCCACCGAAGGCTCCGCCCACTCCGAGACCTCACTCACAAGACTCCGCCCAGGCCAAGGCTCCTCTCTCCCACCAAAGGCTCCGCCCACTCCGAGGCCTCACTCACAAAACTCCGCCCAGGCCAAGGCTCCGCCCTCCCACCAAAGGCTCCGCCCACTCCGAGGCCTCACCCACAAGACTCCGCCCAGGCCAAGGCTCCTCCCTCCCACCGAAGGCTCCGCCCACTCCGAGGCCTCACCCACACAAGACTCCGCCCAGACCAAGGCCTCTGCCTCCTGAACCCCGCCCACCGGGGCGGACCTCCCCAGGCCGGGCCCCGCCCCGCCTGCAGCCCCGCCCTCCCCGCAGGCCGTACCCGTTCCTGGGTGCCGAATTTGCCGTCCGCCACCAGGTGCACCTCGTAAGTGAAGTTCATGGTCCGCGCCAGCTTGATGAGCAGGTCAATGCAGAAGCCATAGCAACACTGCGGCACGGTGTGGCGTGCTGGGCGGGGTGGAGGGGCGGTCACCACCGGCTCCCGCCGGCCACAACCCCCCAGCCCCCGCCCGAGTCCCGGCCCTGGCCCCGCCTCACACCCCCTGCGCCGCCCCGGATCCCAACCCCGTCCCAGTGTCGGTCCTGGCTCTGCCCCTGGGTCCCAGTCCTTGCCACGCCCCTGAGTCCCCGCCCCGCCCCTGGGTCCCGCCCCGCCCCCGTGTCGGTCCTCGCTCTGCTCCTGGGTCCCAGTCCTGGCCACGCCCCCGGGTCCTCGCCCCGCCCCCGTGTCGGTCCTCGCTCTGCTCCTGGGTCCCGGTCCTGGCACCGGCCGCCGCCCCGCCCCCGGGTCCCGCCCCGCCCCCGTGTCGGTCCTCGCTCTGCCCCTGGGTCCCAGTCCTGGCCACGCCCCCGGGTCCCCGCCCCGCCCCTGGGTCCCGCCCCGCCCCGTGTCGGTCCTCGCTCTGCTCCTGGGTCCCAGTCCTGGCCACGCCCCCGGGTCCCCGCCCCGCCCCCGGGTCCCGCCCCGCCCCCGTGTTGGTCCTCGCTCTGCTCCTGGGTCCCAGTCCTGGCCACGCCCCCGGGTCCCCGCCCCGCCCCTGGGTCCCGCCCCGCCCCGTGTCGGTCCTCGCTCTGCTCCTGGGTCCCAGTCCTGGCCACGCCCCCGGGTCCCCGCCCCCGGGTCCCGCTCCGCCCCTGTGTCGGTCCTCGCTCTGCTCCTGGGTCCCAGTCCTGGCCACGCCCCCGGGTCCCCGCCCCCGGGTCCCGCTCCGCCCCTGTGTCGGTCCTCGCTCTGCTCCTGGGTCCCAGTCCTGGCACCGGCCCCCCGCTCCCGGGTCCCGCCCCGCCCCCGTGTCGGTCCTCGCTCTGCTCCTGGGTCCCAGTCCTTGCCACGCCCCTGAGTCCCCGCCCCGCCCCCGGGTCCCGCCCCGCCCCCGTGTTGGTCCTCGCTCTGCTCCTGGGTCCCAGTCCTGGCCACGCCCCCGGGTCCCCGCCCCGCCCCCGGGTCCCGCCCCGCCCCCGTGTCGGTCCTTGCTCTGCTCCTGGGTCCCAGTCCTTGCCACGCCCCCGGGTCCCGCCCCGCCCCCGTGTTGGTCCTCGCTCTGCTCCTGGGTCCCAGTCCTGGCCACGCCCCCGGGTCCTCGGCCTCGCCCGGCTCCCGGGTCCCCGCTCCCAGGTCCCTGCTCACGGTTGCCCGGAGAAGTGTCGTTGGGCCCCGTGCAGATGACCTTCTTGACCGGGTCGCCGTTGACGGTGAACTCCTCCTTGCACGTCCCGTCGCCCAGCGTGGGCTTCACGTACACGAAGGGCTCCTGGTGGATCGTCACGATCTGCGGGGACAGGCGTCTCAGCCCGGGCCTCCCCACCGATTCTCCACACCCGGCTCTGGCCGGGCTGGGAAGGGAAGGCCCGGGTCCCCAGCCGCCCGCTGCCCTCGGGATGGAGCTGCGGCCCAGCCACACCGAGGTCCTGCTACGACTGACATTAGAAAAGAAAAAAGGGGGGGAAGCAAATACACTCTATTTCTATTTTATTTTTGCCTGTCTTGAGGCCTGAGCCCACGGCCTGGGCGCTGTCCCTGAGCTGCTTCTGCTCCAGGCCACCACTCTACCACTGAGCCACAGCGCCACTTTTCACTCTGTGGAGGTGCTATGAGGAACAGAAGCCAGGGCTGCATGCCTGCTAGGCGAGCACTCTACCACTGAGCCACAAACCAGACCACATATAGACTCCCTCTTTTTTTTTTTTTTTTTTTTTGGTGGTTGTAGGACTTGAACTCGGCCTGGGTGCTGTCCCTGAGCGCTCCAGCTCAAGGCTACTCCCTACCCCTGGAGCCACAGAGCCACTTCCTGTTTTCTGATGGTTAATTGGAGATGAGGGCCTCATGGACTTTATGGCCTGGGCTGGCTTTGAACCTTGATCCTCAGATGTCAGCCTCCTGAGTAGCTAGGATTACAGGCGTGAGCCACTGTAACAGGCCACATATGTAGTCTTTATCTGACTTATGCAACTGTAACCTTTCTTCATAATAGCAATAAAATATCTTTAAAAATATGGAGATGCGGGGCCGGGAGTTTGGCCTAATGGTAGAGTGCCTGCCTAGCATGCACGAACACCTGGGTTCGATTCCTCGCTACCACATACATAGAAAGAAGCCGGAACTGATGCTGTGGCTCAAGTGGTAGAGTTCTAGCCTTGAGAAAGTCCAAGGACAGTGCTCAGGCCCTGAGTTCAAGCCCAGGACTGGCAAAAAAAAAAATATGGAGATGTGCTCACACCTGGAATCCTAGCTTCTCAGGGGCTGAGATATAAAGATCCTGGTTCACCGTCAGCCTGTGCAGAAAAGTCCATGAGACATTTATCTCCAATAAACTACTCAGAAAAAGTTGAAAGTGGTGCTATGGTTCAAGTGGTAAAGCACTAGCCCTGAGCATCAAGAGGCTCAGGGAAGCTGGGCATGGTGGCTCACGCCTGTACTCATAGTTACTCTGGAGGCTGAGATCTGAGGATCAAGGTTCAAAGCCAGCCCAGGCCCTAAAAGCTGTGAGACTCTTACCTCCCAATTAACCAGTAGAAAACCAGAAGTGGTGCTGTTGGCTCAAGGGGTAGAGAAGTAGCCTTGAGCTGAAGAGCTCAGGGACAATGTCCAGGCCTAGACTTCAAGTCCCATGACCCACACACACAAAAAAAAGGCTCAGGTATATTCCCCCACACCCACACCCTGACTTCAACCCCCAAGACTAAAAAAAAAAAAAGAGAAAGAGAAAGAAAGAAAAAAAAGAACGACCCACACACAAAAAAAAGAATAAAATGTGTTTTCTGAAGCCAACTGCCCCCTTTTGTGGTTACCTCGTCAGGTCCTGGCTTTCACACCACTTTTTTTTTTTTTTTGCCAGTCCTAGGTCTTGAACTCAGAGACTGTGCACTATAATTGGAGATAAGAGTCTCACAGACTCTCATACCCAGGCTGGTTTTCAACGGTGATCCTCAGATCTCAGCCTTCTGAGTAGTTGGGATTACAGGTATGAGCCAGCACTTGGCTTCACACCACTTCTTTAGCCTGAAGGTTTGTGCATGGTGTCAGGCTCATTTGCTGACTGCTCAGAAAAGAGAAATTTCCCACCCTAACTGGAGCCTACCAGTGCTCACTGCCACAAGGAGAAGGGCAGGCTCACTGAAGTGGCCGACTGGAGACCTGACTACCCGCCATCTGTCCCCTGCTCCTCCTGGCCTTCTACTGGCCTTGTGGCCCATAGGCTCTGTCAGAAAGCCTTCAGCCTGTGGCTCTATCTTCTGACTCTTCCCTTCAGTCTTCAGTTTGTCTCTCCCCTTCCTGTCCTCTGGGCTCACAGTTTGGTGGTGGAAGATGTGGAGGTGCTGCAGTGGAGCTGGTGGTGGAGAAGGTAGGGACACACAGAAGTGTGGGGAGCACAGGACAGGTGATGATGGGCGGTGAGACAGAACCTCCAAGGGGTCATGTGGAGGAGGACTCAGGAAACAAAGTCTGTCTCTCTTAGAGGCAATATGGTGGCATATGTCCCCAGGGACAAGGGCACTGGGAGCCCTTGAAGAAGCTTGTTAGCTTTTTAAGTTTTTCATTATCTTTCCTTCCTTCCCTTCTTTTTCTCTTCCTTTCTGTCTTCTATTTTTTTTTTGCCAGTCCTGGGCTTGATCTCAGGGCCTGAGCACTGTCCTTGGACTTTCTCAAGGCTAGAGCTCTACCACTTGAGCCTCAGCACCACTTCCGGCTTTTTTCTATGTGTGGTAGTGAGGAATCGAACCCGGGTCTTCATGCATGCTAGGCAAGCACTTTAACCACTAGGCCAAGCTCCCGGCCCCCTTTCTGTCTTCTTTTCTTTTTCTTGTATCAGTCCTGGGTCTTGAACTCTGGGCCTGGGTGCTGTCCCTGAGCTCTTTTGCTCAAGGCTAGTGCTCTACCACTTTGAGCCACAGCTCCGCTCTGGTTTTCTGATGGATAATTGGATGTAAGATTCTTAGGAACTTTCCAGCTTGGTCTGGCCTCTAATCACAATCCTGATGTCAGCCTGCTGAGAAGCAAGGGTTCTAGCCATGAGCCATGCAATCACTTCTGACTTTTTTGGTAGTTATTGGAGATGAGTCTCACAGATTTTTCTATTTGGGACGGCTCTGAACCACAATTCTCAGATCTCAGCTTCCTGAGTAGCCAGGATTACAGGCAAGAGGCACTTGTGCCTAGCTTCATTTTTTTTCTCTCTCTTTTTTTTTTGTGGGGCTTGGGGCTTAAACTCTGGGCCAGGGCGCTGTCCCTGAGCTCTTCAGCTCAAGGCCTATCACCCTACCCCCAGAGTCACAGCCCCACTTCCCATTTTCTACAGGTTAATTGGAGATGAGTGTCACACTCTTGGCCAGGAGTGTGGCTTAGTGGTAGAGTGCTTGCCTAGCATCCGCGAAGACCCAGGTTTGATCCCTTGGTACAAGATATATAGAAAAAAAGCTGGAAATGGTGCTGTGGCTCCAGTGATAGAGCTCTAGCCTTGACAAAGCCCAAGGACAGTGCTCAGGCCCTGAGTTCAAGGCCCAGGACTAGCAAAAAAAAAAAAAGATTCTCATGTTCTCATGTTTAGTGTCCAGGCTGGCTTTGAACTGTGATCCTCAGATCTCAGCCTCCTGAGTAGTTAGGATAACAGGCGTGAGCCACCGCACCCCTCTTTCATTATGTTTTTCTACTACATAAGTGATATGATATATGATAGCCCTTACAGAAAACAGGGAGGCCAGAAGTAAAGCAGTGAATAACATCCGAGCTTCCGAGCCTTAACGGGTCCCTAGGCCACTGGACTTCAGTACCAGGAGCCTGGCAGGCAAGGGAACGACAGACTGGAGCTGGAAAAGCTCATCTTGACAGCTGAGGGTGAAGGGTGAGGTGCAGAATGCCACACAGGGAGCCTGGCCCAGTACTGTCCAGAGGTGAGGCTCCAGGGATGGGCTCAGAAAGCAACTGGCAGACCTGGGGACACTGGAAGAAGGTTGGCTGGGCACACGACATGTAAGGTCCGGCCATGGGTGGTCTATGGCACCAGCAGAACTGCTGGGTGTGGTGCGACTCAGCCCGGGAAGGGACGCCCAGAACAGCACCGGGGAAGGCAGAGTGTGAAGATGAGCCTGAAGAACGTAGTCAGGCTGAGGAAAGGCGCTAGCCAGAGCAGGGGCTTCCAGAAGCCTAAGGAAGGGATGGGCCACCTGAAAGAGCCAAATGCATGGGGGGCCCGGCTCAGCAGAGCGAATGCTGAAGCCGTGGTCAGCTGTGTTGTGCGGCTCTTCCCCAGGCTCACCAGGTCCAGGACGACGGGGTCAGAGGGGTGTCCTGGGAGACTGCATGGTGTGGCCGCTCTGCCCCTCCTTCCACCCGCTCGCGCTCTCTACTGTGTCAGGCTGGGATAGTAAGCCCATCTCTCTGTACTTGGCTTCCTGGCCTCACTGCCCCTCAGTTGAGGCCTGAGGAGTGAGCAGAGTGTCGGGGTGGGGTGCAGGGGTGGTAGCAGGGGCCCCACCTTCAGTCTGGTGGACATCTGGTACCCTGGGGGCTTCTCTGTTTCTCCTCCTGGCCAGATGATCTTCCGGTCGTTAGGGATGACCTGGGGGTGGGAGTATGAGATGGAGGGTGGCCACGCAGGGGTCTTGGCCCCAGGACCCTAAGGCCCCAGCCCCCACCCCCTCATGACCCCCACCTACGTGGGTGCCGTTGTAGATGCCGACTTGCACCAGTTTGCGATTCTGCAGATTCATGATGCTGTAGTTGGCGAACTTCCGGTCCCCGTCCTCGTTGAACTCCACACGGCCAGTCACTCCATCAGCATACTTGGAAGACATGAGCACCCTGAGGAGACATGGTATGGGCGAGATGACCTGAGGGGACGTGGTGTGGATGTGATCACCTGAGGGGAATGTGGTGTGGACGTCCTGAGGGGACGTGGTGCGGACGTGATCACCTGAGGGTTAGAGTGTGGTGTGGACCTGAGCACTGGGAGGGGAGTGTGGTGTGGACCTGAGCACTGGGGGAGGAGTGTGGTGTGGATGTGATCACCTGAGGGTTGGAGTGTGGTGTGGACGTGATCACCTGAGGGTTGGAGTGTGGTGTGGACCTGAGCACTGGGAGGGGAGTGTGGTGTGGACGTGATCACCTGAGGGTTGGAGTGTGGTGTGGACGTGATCACCTGAGGGTTGGAGTGTGGTGTGGACCTGAGCACTGGGGGAGGAGTGTGGTGTGGATGTGATCACCTGAGGGTTGGAGTGTGGTGTGGACGTGATCACCTGAGGGTTGGAGTGTGGCGTGGACCTGAGCACTGGGAGGGGAGTGTGGTGTGGATGTGATCACCTGAGGGTTGGAGTGTGGTGTGGACCTGAGCACTGGGGGGGGGAGTGTGGTGTGGACGTGATCACCTGAGGGTTGGAGTGTGGTGTGGACCTGAGCACTGGGGGGGGAGTGTGGTGTGGACGTGATCACCTGAGGGTTGGAGTGTGGTGTGGACCTGAGCACTGGGGGGGGGAGTGTGGTGTGGACGTGATCACCTGAGGGTTGGAGTGTGGTGTGGACGTGATCACCTGAGGGTTGGAGTGTGGTGTGGACGTGATCACCTGAGGGTTGGAGTGTGGTGTGGACCTGAGCACTGGGAGGGGAGTGTGGTGTGGACGTGATCACCTGAGGGTTGGAGTGTGGTGCGGACGTGATCACCTGAGGGTTAGAGTGTGGTATGGACGTGATCACCTGAGGGTTGGAGTGTGGTGTGGACGTGATCACCTGAGGGTTGGAGTGTGGTGTGGACCTGAGCACTGGGGGAGGAGTGTGGTGTGGACGTGATCACCTGAGGGTTGGAGTGTGGTGTGGACCTGAGCACTGGGAGGGGAGTGTGGTGTGGACGTGATCACCTGAGGGTTGGAGTGTGGTGTGGACCTGAGCACTGGGGGAGGAGTGTGGTGTGGATGTGATCACCTGAGGGTTGGGGTGTGGTGTGGACCTGAGCACTGGGAGGGGAGTGTGGTGTGGACGTGATCACCTGAGGGTTGGAGTGTGGTGTGGACGTAATCACCTGAGGGTTGGAGTGTGGTGTGGACCTGAGCACTGGGGGAGGAGTGTGGTGTGGATGTGATCACCTGAGGGTTGGAGTGTGGTGTGGACCTGAGCACTGGGGGAGGAGTGTGGTGTGGACGTGATCACCTGAGGGTTGGGGTGTGGCGTGGACCTGAGCACTGGGAGGGGAGTGTGGTGCGGACGTGATCACCTGAGGGTTGGAGTGTGGTGTGGACCTGAGCACTGGGAGGGGAGTGTGGTGTAGACGTGATCACCTGAGGGTTAGTGTGTGGTGTGGATGTGATCACCTGAGGGTTGGAGTGTGGTGTGGACCTGAGCACTGGGAGGGGAGTGTGGTGTGGACGTGATCACCTGAGGGTTGGAGTGTGGTGTGGATGTGATCACCTGAGGGTTGGGGTGTGGTGTGGACCTGAGCACTGGGGGAGGAGTGTGGTGTGGACGTGATCACCTGAGGGTTGGAGTGTGGTGTGGACGTGATCACCTGAGGGTTGGAGTGTGGTGTGGGATGGATGTGAGCATGGATTGGGGGGGGGGCGTGTGGTGTAGTCAGGTAGGGAAGCTCTTTCTCCACCTGCCCTTCTCTCCCGAACCCCAGCCACTCCATCTACCCAAGAAAGGGAAGATTAGCAAAAGGCAGACCATCTGGCTAGTGTGGTCACCTCTCGATGGTCTGTACCCGATAGCCACACCAGGCTCTCTGGTGGTTAGTGGGAGAGTTTGGGGAATTTTCCTGCGTGGGCTGGAACCTCGACCCATGACTCAGGCTCCTGAGTACCTAGGACTGCAGGCGGGAGCCATTTGCCTTGGACTGCCTTCCTGGTCAGAAGCCCAGAAGCCAGAAGCCCAGAGGACATTGACTTGCCTGTAGTGGAGGGAAGCACACTGCGGCTGGCATCTGGTTGTAAGCGCAAGGTGGTCTTAGTGGCTGAGTGTGCGTGTGTGTTCAGCTCAGGGGTGAATCGGTGTGCACGGTATGGAGTGGCCCCACACGTGTGCTGTGGCATAAATGTGCCGTGTTCCTGTTGAGTGTCTGCACGCATGGGTCTGTCTGCGTGAGCGTCAGTGTGCTCACGGGCAGTCTGCTTTTGCACCAGTGCCTCTGCTCTGCCCTGGGTGGCCTGGTGTCCAGGCGAGCTGGGCATTCACCAATGCAGCTTTCTCTGGACTCTTGGGGCTTCAGGAAACTCTGGCTGGACAGCCACAGAGATGCCACGTTCATCTGCGTCTCCGTGGCTGGCCTCCTGAGCCCCCCTGGAAGCTCCCAGGCCCCACCTCCTAAAGGCTGCCAGCGCTGCAGGGAGGACATGGGGAGGAGCAGCCAGGCAGCCAATCCCGCTGTGGACACGCCCCCTTCTTGGACGGAGGCCCCGCCCCTCACAGCGGCCACGCCCACCTCTTGAAGAGGGGCCCGGTCTTCCAGATGTTGGTGTTTCCCACGCAGCCCCGCGGGGGGTCGGTGATGTTCTCCTTCTCCAGCAGCTCGTGCACCGCCTGGGCCACCACACCCACCGCGTCGCTGATGTGGGCCGATTCATTTTTGCCGTTGATGAGCTGCAGTCCGATGATGCCTGCGGGAATCTGCGGTTCAGAGCCCGGCTGGCGCAGGCCCCCGGCGTCCCGGGCCCCCACCCGGGCCCTCGCCGGCCCCGCCCCCCGCCGGCCCCGCCTTCGCCGGCCCCACCCCTCGTCGTCCGCGCCCTCGCCTCGCCTTCCCTCGGCCCCGCCCCTCGCAGGCCCCGCCCCTCATCGTCCGCGCCCTCGCCTCGCCTTCCCCCAGCCCCGCCCTCGCCGGCCCCGCTCCTCGCCGGCCCCGCCCCTCCTCGTCCGCGCCCTCGCCTCGCCTTCCCCCGGCCCCGCCCCCCGGCCCCGCCGTCCCCGCCCCTCGCCGTCCGTGCCCTCGCCTCGCCTTCCCCGGCCCCGCCCCTCGCCGTCGGCGCCCTCGCCTCGCCTTCCCCCGGCCCCGCCCCCCGCCCCCACCGGCCCCGCCTCTCGCCGCCCGCTCCCTCGCCTCCCCTCTGCCCCGCCCTCGCCGTCCGCGCCCCCGCCGGCCCCGCCTTCGCCGGCCCCGCCCCTCGCCGTCCGCGCCCTCTCCTCGCCTTCCCTCGGCCCCGCCCTCGCCTGCCACGCCCCTCGCCGGCCCCGCCCCTCGCCGTCCGCGCCCTCGCCTCGCCTTCCCCCGGCCCCGCCCCCCGCCGGCCCCGCCCCCTCGTCGGCCCCGACCCCGACCCCCCTCCCCGCTCTCCGCACTCACCGTCCGGGGCGTAGCGCAGGGCGTTCCCCGAGATCTCCCGCTCGCCCACCAGCCACACGTACCCGGAGCCCGTCATGTTGAGCATCGCGGCCGCGCGGTACACGGTGGCTGCGTCGTCCTCGCTGTGGGGAGGACAGGGCTGAGGGCCCGGCCTCGGGCAGGAGGGCGCCTGGGGGCCTGGCTGGTGACAGCCGCGTGGCGGGCACACGTCCATCCCTCGGTCCGCCTCAGGGTGTGCCTGGACAGTCCACCTCAGAGCCCACCACCCGTGACCTCCACACTCAACGGCGTGAAATGTCCGCTCCCCGGGCTCCGGGCTCCGGAGGTGCTGTGTGACCAGGGCCCCAAGGCGGAAGCCTGGCGGTGGGGCTGCACGCGGTCACCCGGCCACAGGCCACACTTCACCTGGCAGGGCCTGTGCTCTCCAGTCCTGGGCTGGTGCTCACTGCGGCGACAGTGGAGCTGGGGACATGCTCCCATGGGACTCAGTCTCCCTGGTGGTGACAAGAGCCCTGGGGCCCTCCAGGGGCCTTCCCTGCAGGCCCGTCCTGACTTCAGCCTGGCGTGGACCAGGACTGGGCATGGGAAGTCAGCGCAGCTAGGCTAACAGGCTGCCTGAGTGAGCGCTGGACCTGTTTACAACTGAAGTCAGAGTCCCAGGGGACCCTTACCTCCCTTGGCCGGTTCCCAGTTTTCTCAAGGACTAACTGGCTGAAAAAGGAATGCCACTGCTTTCAGTGACAATGTGGAGGGCCAGAGTAAGTCACACACAAGACACGCCTAGACAGGTCTTGCTGTGGCCTCCATGGCACTGTCTGCAGGGCAACGAACACAGGGGCTGCACTCGGTGAAGGTTACTCAACCCCTAGGTGTCTAATGTCACCTATGCCCACCAGACCCTGGCAGGAGCCTGCCCCCACCCTTCTGACGGTGCCCTGAGGTTTGACCTCAGGGCCTTCCACTTGGCAGGTGGGTACTTTGCCACTGGAACTACAAGACCCTTTTGTTTTCATTATTTTTTCTTTCTTTCTTTTTTTTTGTTGGTGGTTCATGGGGCTTGAACTCAGCCTGGGTGCTGTCTCTGAGCCCTTCAGCTCAAGGCTAGGGCCCTACCCTTGAGCCAAGCCCCACTTCCTGTTTTCTAGAGGTTAATTGGAGATAAGAGTCTCAGGTCCTTTTGCCTGGGCTGGCTTTGAACCTTGATCCTCAGATCTCAGCCTCCTGGGTAGCTAGGATGACAGGCCAGAGCCATCTGGCCCAGCTTCTTTCATTATTATGGTGTAGCTTGTCGGCCAGTGTGGCCTGGGCCCTGACCCTCCAGTTTAGTTCCTGAGTGGCTGGGAGGACAGGTGTGTGCCCGCCTCAAGCGGGACCCTCCATGTCTCAGCCTCCCTGGTCGTTAGGACTGCAGAGGCTAGCTCCAGAACCTGGTTAAGGGCAACCTTGTTGACAAGACTGCAGACACCTGACGTCTCTTTCAATTGTAATCAGCAGAAGAATTGTAAGCAGTAATTCAGATCAACCCAGCTAACCTTACCAGACCATTTTATGGAAATAAAACCATTAGAGACAATTGGATAAAAATAAAAAGGAATGGCTTTGGAAATGAAGTCTACATGTTCTGTGGAAGTTGATTGTAAAATTGTGATCCGTTTCATGGGAACTCTACAAAATACTCAACAAGAAGGGACTAAAGGGGTTGGGAATGGGGCCTCGTGGTAGAGTGCCTGCCTAGCATGCACAAAGCCCTGGGTTCAATTCCTCAGTGCCACACACTCAGAAAAGGCTGTAAGTGGTGCTGTGGCTCAAGTAGTCGAGTTATAGCCTTGAGAAAGCTCAAGGGCAGTGCTCAGGCACTGAGTTCAAGCCCCAGGACTGGCAAAAAAAAAAAAAAAGAAGGAAATAAAATGTGACATGTGACTGGGGGGGAGCTGAGTGGTGGAGCACTTGCTTAGTATGCATGAGCTTGTGGCCCTGCAAGTTTTACAGGGTTAAAGCTATGTAGGGCTGGGATTGTGGCCTCGTGATAGAGTGCTCACCTAGCATGCACGAAGCCCAGGCCCTGAGTTCAAGCCTCAGGACCGGGAAAAAAAATGATATGACACAGGGTCGGAAGCACGGCCCACTGTAGAGTGCCCGCCTGGCATGCACAAAGCCCTGGGTTCAGTTCCTCAGTGCCACATACAGAGAAAAAGCGGGAAGTGGTGCTTGGCTCCAGTGGCGGTGTACAGTCATGCAGGGTCAGAAGGTGAGGAAGTCATAGGTCAGCCGCTGCCTTGGGTCTGGCCTCCCCGGGCTCCCAGCCAGCCAGGCAGCCTCTGCACTGGGGATCTGAGCTGATGCCAGCATGTGAGAGGAGTCCCTTCCAGCCCCAACAGACCAAAGGCCTTGTGGGCCTTCAGGTGGATGTGAGGCTGACAGTTATGCACAGTGTGTGGGCTTCAATGTGCTTGTAATCCATGGTGTGTACACACTATGACTCGTCTGTGCCCTCATGAATGTGGGGTGTGTGGGAGGGTCCCTGTTTATAGGTGTGTTTTGTGCGTGTCCATGTGCAGTGTGTGTGTGCATGTGAGGGTGGGTGTGCAAGGGTTCTGAATCAGGCTGGGCACCAGTGGCTCGTGTCTGTAATCCTGTCTGCTCGGGAGGCTGAGAACTGAGGCTCTCAGTGTGAAGCCAGCCTAGGCAGAAGGTCTATGAGACTCTCATCTCCAGTGAGTCACCACGAATGCTGGCTCAGGGTAGAGAGCTAGCCTTGGGCAGCGCCCAGGCCCAGGGCCAACACTGGCACCACCCCTGCACCCCTGCACTCCTGGATGTGTCCGTGTGTGTGCATAGTGTGTGGTGAGCCACGGGAGCCTGCGTCCTGTGAATGAGTTACGAGAGTGCCAGATCCTCAGGGTGTGGTGAGTCACGTGACTGTGTGCACATGCATGTTCACTCGTGCCACGTGCTTGGTGCGAGGTGAGTCACGTGAACCTGGGCTGTACATGTCCACCAACAACCATGTCCCTCCCCCCGGATGAGCTCTTTCTTAGAGCCACGTCTCGCAGCCTGGCCTAACCCTGGGTTTTGTCTACACAGGAGGGGCCCCTCTCCCCAAGAGGGCGGCCCCTGTGGCTTGCACTGGGGGCTGGGGAGGCAGGGATGGAATCTCCCCTGCTGGCGTTTGCAGGTAAGTTCCGAGGCTGTTTTTCACATGTGCTCTCTGGCTTGTGTCCTACCAATTACGAGGTATGAGGCAGGCAGCTCTGGCTTGGTTGTGACCTTGTCCACCTCTCAGCGTCCCCCAACAGTTGAGAGAGTGTTTTTGGTTAATGGGTCCTGAGGTTTCCCCATCCAGGACGAAGCAGTCTCCAGCTTGGGAGCTACATTCTGTCCATTTACACACAGCCCAGCCATCTCTCCTTCCGTCACCCTCACATCCTGTGAGAGGAACTGAAGAGGAGAAGGCCTGCCTTCCTACGGGCCCCGGGCCGCCTGTGGTGCTGTGAGCAGCGACGGATGGGTTTGGCACTGTGCCTGGACATGTGGTGTGGGGTGCTGGTGTGTGCCTGCCGGCCCTGGCTCCTGGGAGCCACGCTTTGCACCGGCTCTGGCCCGCTGCCTCACTCCCACCCTCACCTGGGTGAAGGCAACTCCGGGGCCCAGGTTGAGCAGCCGTGCCCTGGGTTCTTTGCCTGAGAGACTGTTGACTGGATGTGGAAACAGATGCCTGGCCTGTGTCTGAGCATGGCCAGTGTCTCCCTGCTGCACTGGCTGTGCCCCTCTGGGCCCGGCCAGAGGCTGTTCCTCCCTCTGTGCTAGCTGAGCAGTGCTTCCAGGTCAGGGCAGACAGTGGGGGCCTCCACAGAGGTCTTTCTGCTGCCCAGGCTCCCTGTCCCCTTTCTGCATGCCCTGTGGCCCAGGCTCTTTCTTTCCCATGCGTTGCATGTGAGATCTTTACCCGAGACGGGGCCTTTCCCTGAGGCTATGGGCGCAGGCTGGGCCTTCTCTGGGGAAGCATGGTCTCCACGGTTTCTAATCGGTTCCTCCCGGACAGCCCTTTGGCTGGAAGGCCCGGCCTTGGACTCTGTGCATCGGTCACATTGCTGCACCCCTCCTTGGCCTCAGCCCTTCAGAGGCTGGCGTAGGCGTGCATCTATTGAGTGTGGGGTTTCCTCTGAGCAGAGTCTTCTCCCTCTCCCTCGCCCAAAGCCTACCCCAGGGCAGGTGGCCGGCCACTGGGGCCTTTGGAAGGGGCCTGTGGAGTTGGTGGGTGAGCAGGGGTGGGTGGCGTGGACAGCTTCTCCTTGGTGAAGGTGTTTAGGGACCAAGATCACCTAGTCCACCAGCGGTCCCCACCACGGCCTGATGCCGGGCACCGCTGGAGCGCGGTGGGGACAGCCTGGCTCGCCTCACCTGGCAGAGAGGATGAAGACTCGCGCCTCCAGCTCCCGCGCCTCCATCAGCAGAGCCGTCACGTTCTTGGTCCCCGGGTCAAACTGCAGAACCTTCTCCGCCTGTGGTGTGAGCGGGAGCATTAGCAGGGAGCCGGGGCGGGGACGCAGCGCCTCAGGGGCGCCAGTGTGGCAGAGCAGCGTGGCTAGCTCTGCCCAAGGCCTGCGCTGTGCACCGCCTGCCGCGCCTGCCTTCCTCGCTCCACGGGCTTCACCTCATCTCCTGTCCTCTCCTCAGCCTGCCTGCGCTCCTCCACCTTCTCTGTCCTCTCTCTGCTTTCTTTAGAGCTTTCTTTCCATCTCATTCCTGTCCTTGTTTTTGCACTGGGCATGCAAGCTGAGGTGGACCAAGATTCAGAAAGAGACGTGCAGCGGACAAGAAATAGAAAAGAGTTTTGGAATGCAACCGGGAATGGACATGGGGCCAATTTTTCCAAAACCTCGGGAGATCCTCTCAGCTCAGGCCCCTTAAGGAGCAGCCCAGGCCCTGGGGTGGCCAGGGGGGGCGGGCACCCTCCCTGGGTTTCACAAGGAAACCCTGGTGGTCCCAGCGATTTGCATGCACTTCCCAGAGAGCAGCGCCTCCTGCGGCCGTGCTTGCCTCAAGGACGCAGGCCAGGGTTGAGGCGGGTGGGCCTCGGCACCCACACCGCCCGCCCGTGCCTGCCCTCTGCTGCCTGCCTGCCGCCTGCCTCTCAGCCTGCCTCTCCTCACTGCTGGGGCCCGACGGCACCCGCCTGGTGGCAGAGGCAGCGCCGCCGGGGCTCGCTAGGCGTGGGTGGCGTGCACGTCCATGCATATATACCTTGGGTCCGCGCTTGTTGTCATAGGACAGTTGGTCGAGGTTTTCATAGTTCCTTTTTTTACTCTGATGAATAATGTGCACAGAGAAAATATGCAGACACAGAAGAAGATTATAAACGGTTGAAAATGACGGCGCTAAAGCAATCACATCACCTCCTCGGCACGTCTGCAGACGGGCTCGTACCTGGAGCTCGCAAACACCGAGGCCTGGGGCTGGGTGGGAGCCGGGGTGGTGCTGAGGGGCTGGGGGATACGGGGGCAGGGGCCCCTGGGCTCCCTGCCACGGAGCTGTGCTTTGGGAAATAGTTACTAGTGGGGGAAGGGGCGCCCTCCGAGTCCCCCCTCGAGGGTCCCAGCTAGCCCCCCTTCATGCACCTGCCACGTGGTTCCCCCACCCTCGTCCGTCCTGAGGGGACAAGTAGCCCGGGGCCTATCCCGTCCCTCCCGCTCCCCCATCTCCTCCTGCCTCTCCCGAAGCTGGGGTGCCCTTTCTCACTGACCGTTATGTCCAGGCCCACCAACCCACGTGTCTCCAGGGGTGACGTGCACCCATGGACCGTAATATGTGTGCCTGCCCGTGGGCGCCTGCAGGAGGCATCGGTCTGGGAAGAGCGGGGTGGGGACGTGCGGGGGGGCACGTGTCTGTGCTGGCAGTGTTGGTGAGCAGGCACTGGGGTGCACTGCTGTGTGTCTGTGTGGACTGTGTGCAAGCGTCTCGGAGGTGGGATGTGCAGAGATGAGGGAGTGACAGTGAGAGCGCGCCTGTGCGATGAGCAGGGGGAGGGCGTGTGTGGCGGCCCTCTTGAGGCTGTGGTGGGAGCCCCAGAAGGGGACGTACGTAGAATATTGGAATGGGCTGTCTCCTGCAGGCTGGTGTCCTTGCCAGTTGTAGCTACCTCCCACCGAGGGAACCCCAGGACCTCAGGTCTGCCTGAGGTCTCACCCCCAGACCCTTGCCCTCTATTCCCCCCAAGGCCCCTGGTGCCCTTGAGGGAGGGGCCCAGGCTTGGGACTAACGAGGTAGCCAGCTCTAACTGGGAAGACAGCACATGCTCCCGCCCCACCCCGCCCTGCCCTGCCCTGCCCATATACCTGCCCACGGCGCCTGTCCACCCTGGGCCTGGGGCCTCTTCCCTCCCTGCTGACCCAGAAGCCTGGCCTGGTGTGGAATCCAGGGCCCTGGGGTCAAATGCAGTTGTCCAGGCAAGCCAGTCCTCAGGCTGACCATAGTGTGGGCATGGAAGGGGTCAGGGGTCTCTCAGACCCCCAGAAATCCTAGCTTTGATCCCTGGCAGTGCCACCATGTGGGGTCAGGCTGGACGGGGTGTCAGTGTGTCCTGGAGTAGAGTGTCTAATTGTCCTGTGGGGGGTGGGGACGACCGGGGTGGGGTGAGTGTGTGTCAGGATGGGATGGAAGTGGCAACCTGGAACAGTGTCAGTCCTGGCCATGGCCTCCGTGAGAACCTGGGCCGTGTCCCAGCAGGGAGCGGCCCCATCTCTGGAGGCCACCAAAGTAGGAGGACAGCCGTGGGCCGCTTGGACTCGGCACTGGGCAGGCGCATGGCTGGGTTCTGCATCTGGTTGGGGCCTCTGCTGACCTGGTTAGTACTGGTGGGAGGCGGGAGCGTGGGGGAGGGTTGGGGGGCCTGTGGCTGTAGGGATGGGGCTGAAGGGACGGGGTGTTTGCGCAGCTCCAGGTGGTCCGGCCCTCGCCCGGCAGGGACTGACACGAAGGAGATTTCGACTAATGGCAGAAGCAAGTGAAATGAGCCGAGGACAGGCCGGGGCGGCGCCGCCCGACGCGGTGGAGCTGAGCATGCAAGGATGGAGAGAGAGGTGTTCACAAGGAGCCACAGACATGGCGCGGCCCGCCTGCTCCTGCTAGCCGAGTGGCCCGCCCGCCGCCAGGGCCTCACCTTGGACTCGCGCTCCTCCAGCAGCGTCTCCAGGCGCTTCTGTGCGGCCCGGCCCTCGTGATCGTCGCTGACCAGCAGAATGATGTGGTTCCAGCTGTAGACACGCATCATCTCAAACCAGACGCTGGACTGGTGGGAGTAGGGCGGCACCGTGCGCAGGAAGCTCAGGTGGATGCTCTGTGGGCAGAGTCCGGAGGCTGAGGGAGAGAGCCGCCCCTGCGCCTCGGGGTTCCGGCCTGCCTGGGGCCGCGTGTCCTGTCGCCTCCCCTCACATCATCTGATCTGAGACCTGGAGGGGCAGCCGGCAGCATGCCGAAGCCGGGTCTCCGTGCAGTTGCTCTTGAGCTCACCGCCTCCCTGGCTGCAGCTCAGATGTTCACAAGGAGAGCATTTTCTAGTCCCCACTGGGGCCGCCTATAGGGTCTGCCCCAAATTTCAACAGAAACGTGGCTGAGCGGGGGCCACCGAGCCAGCGTGTGGCACGGAGAGTGGTTCTTACATTCGGCCTTGCGCAGCCTGAGAGGTTGGCCTGCGCTTTCACCTGGGCTGCTGTGGTAGAGCCCGGCTTCTCGTCTGCCCTTGGCTGCTTTCCTTGGCTTCCTCCCTCTACCAGGAGGACACTGGTGGCCAAGAAGATGAAAGAGGAAAGAGGCTGTGGCCACAGGCACGGGGCGAGAGCCCACTTTGCTCCCAGCCAGGCAGTGGGGGGGGATGTAGGCTGGGAGCTTGCACGTGCTGGCCTTCTACACCTATCTAAGCTGATCCAGCCTTTGCAGCCCTGCCTGGCACCCTAGCTCAGCTAAGGCCCCACCTGGGTGCCCCTTGGCAGGTGAGCCCCTGCTGTCAGCAGGCATGGAGCTGACAGGGATGGGGACAGTCTCTAGTGCCCTTCTGGCTTCTTCGGGACCATGTGTCTTGTCCTGGAGGGGCCTCCTTTGCTCATGCATCTCCCCTGCCTCCCAAGCACTGCAATGGCTATGCCAGCTCTGGCACTGGGTTCTTTAGGAGGTCTGACTCCCCAGGGCAGAGTCCTTACACAGCCACAGCTGCCGCTACCTCCCAGGAACCGCTACGCACACACACATGCGCGCGCACACACACACACACACACACACACACACACCTTGCACACGGCCACGCTGAGGATCATAGCTCTCCTTGCCAGCAAAGCATGTCTCTCCTCCAGGCCCCTCCTCCTCTCAGAGCCCCCTTTCCCAGCTCAGCCCTCTGCACAACCCTCCCGGTTGGTTCAGGAAGCCCTGGCCCATGGGGCCTGCTCTTTGCATGAGCAAAGGTTATTGGTGCCTGTCACCTACCAGGCCATCTGCCTGTGTGGACGTTTGTGTGCGTGTGCATGCATATGTACAGCAAGATGAAGGGACCACCGTAGCATGGGGCTGGTTCACACAGCACGTGGTGATGCATGTGGGACTTGAGCGTGGGTGCAACGTGTGTATATGAATGCACGTGGATGTGCATCTGACGGTGTGAGTTCACACACGTGTGGGTGTGTGCACGTGCAGGTGTGTGCATGCGTACTCACGTATGTGTCCCGTCTAGAGGCTTTTTGGGGAGCCCCCGGCTGCACCCCTTCTCCCCATCCAGCCAGCTCAGCCAGCTGCCGGTGGCCCCGGGCTGTCTGGGGCTGACCGTGGGCACAGAGTTCTGGCAGGCTTACCTTGTCAGAATAGATGGACATTCGGGTGGTCAGCCCGAGCACTGGGATTCGGTAGAAGCCGGCCGTGTAGGAGACGGGAGTGGGAGTGAAGTGGTCATTGGGGGTGGGAGGGTGACTGACTAGAATGGCGTAGACCTGTGGACACAGGAGACAGGGTCAGCTTGCTGAGGACTGGCTGTGACCTAGAGGCAGCAAGGCTGCAGCAAGGGCTGGAGCCCGCAGGAGGCGCTGCAGATGTTGCCATCTGTGAGGAAGGGGAAGGGAGCCCGACACTGTTCTCTGTCGGTGCCCCGTGGTCAGGGCCAAGCGGGAGCAGAATCTACAGGCGAAGATGGCACCCTTGGTAGCTGGTGACTCTGGCCAGCCCTGCCCCCGCGCCTCACACAGGGCCGCCCCAGGCTGTCTTGAGGCCTCTTGGGGAGGCTGGAGGCCTGTGTTTGTGGCTTTCCTGGAGCCTGCACATGCGTCTGCCCTGGTGTGGGCTGGGAGAATGGCTGATCCTGCATCCTGTCCTTCCTCTGTCTGGGTGAGAGAGAGAGGAGAGAAGGGTGCAGACACCAGGCAGGCAGGCAGCAGAAAGGTCTGCAGGAACTTTAGAGGAAATTCAGCCAGGAGCCACCCTGGATTATGTGGCCCCTTTTGTTAGTGTCCCACAGTTTGGACAAGAAACAGCACAAAATAAGACCTAAGCCTGGCTTAGAGTGCGGACCTCAGCTTCCTGAGCCCCACGCTCGGCCCCCTGGAGCAGGGGGCCTCTTTCCCCAGCCCCTCTAGAGGCAGAGAGGCACAGGAGGACGGGGAGCTGTCTTCCACACTACCCTCTCTTGGGAAGAGCCTGTTTCTGGCCTCAGCTCCTTCTTTGCCTCTACAGCCCATATGTCCCACTACTGTCTGTGAGGAGAGGCACTGTGCAGAAGGCAGCGTACATTGCCTCTGGAGGGCACGAGTGACAGCTCCAGGCCACTGGGCACTGGCTGTGCAGAGGGGCTATGCCCACCAACTGGCCTCTTCCCTCCACCCCCAGAAGTTGTGATGTAAGCCACTGGGCACAGGCCTCATCCACTTTCAGTCCGTGGTGCCCTGTGCTAGAGTGGAGGTGGCTGGCCAGGTGAGGAGGGG
Source organism: Megascapheus bottae (assembly GCF_031878675.1). Taxonomy (NCBI): domain Eukaryota; kingdom Metazoa; phylum Chordata; class Mammalia; order Rodentia; family Geomyidae; genus Megascapheus; species Megascapheus bottae. The sequence continues at coordinate 90,340,813 of NC_143511.1, read as the reverse complement.
GACATCTGGGCTTCAGGCTCCAGCGTGACCACTGCATTGGAGACTTGTGAATGGCTTCTCCCTCATCAGGCTCCCACCTCCAGTCTCTGCCCAAAGGGGCTGGGCGGGAGTCACCCACAGGTGGGGTCAGGCATTGGTGTGACCGGGCAGCAGGTCTCACGGGCAGTTCAGCCAGCTGCCGGTGGCCCTGGGTTGTCTGGGGCTGACCGTGTGTGGGCACAGGGCTCTGGCCTGCGTGTTTGCGTGTGTGCATCTGGCTGTGGGCCGTGGGGGTGAGCACATGCAGGTGTCTGCAGCCTACGGAGCCAAGCTGACTCGCACAGGTGTGTGCTTGCACCCTGTTTCTGGAGTTGGGTGTGCATCCCATCGTGGGCGCGGACTCCCCAGAGCCGCCCCCTGCTGGGCCAGCCGGGGCGCTTACATAAAGGGCTGCATTGCAGCTCCCGCGGTTTCATTGGGATGCAGCAGGCAGCCCATGGGCGGGCGCGTCAGGGAACCGCCGTGCCCGCCCCTCCCCAGCCTGGGCCCGAGCCCCGGCACCGCCGTGCCCTCCCCCGCAGCCTAGGCCCGGGGCGGGGCGCCTCGGTGCCCTCCCCCAGCCCTCCCCCCCAGCCCGCCGTGCCCTCCCCCGCCCTCCCCCCAGCCCCGCGCCGCCGTGCCCTCCTCCCCTCCAGCCCGGACTCCTCTGTGCCCTTCCCCTCAGCCCTCCCCCTAGCCCAGCGCCGCCGTGCCCTCCCCCCGCCCTCCCCCCAGCCCAGCGCCGCTGTGCCCTCCCCCCGCCCTCCCCCCCAGCCCAGCGCCGCCCTGCCCTCTTCCCCTCCAGCCCTCCCCCACAGCCCGCCGTGCCCTCCCCCCGCCCTCCCCTCCAGCCCGGACTCCGCTGTGCCCTCTCCCCGCCCTCCCCCCCAGCCCAGCGCCGCCGTGCCCTCCCCTCAGCCCTCCCCCAGCCCAGTGCCGCTGTGTCCTCCTCCCAGCCCAGCGCCGCCCTGCCCTCTTCCCCTCCAGCCCTCCCCCCCAGCCCGCCGTGCCCTCCCCCCGCCCTCCCCCCCAGCCCAGCGGCGCCGTGCCCTCCCCCCGCCCTCCCCCCAGCCCAGCGCCGCCCACATGACATGCGCCGTCTGCTGCCACCCCCGCAGCACGGCTTGCGGGGACGCGAACGATGGCAGATTTGGGGATGGGGAAAGGGAAGCAGAGGGAGGAGGATCTAAAAGTAGACACAAAGATGCCCCCGGCTCCGGTGCCCGGTGCCTAGACGCCCGGCCACCCCGGCGGGAGGACGGGAGCAGGCGCGCGCGCACGCCCGGGCGGCCCGGCGCCAGGGGCCCTCCGGGAACCGGCCGCGGCCGGGGCGCTGGGGAGCGGAGCGGAGTGGCCGCCGCCGCTGGCGAGGGGCCGGGGCGCTGGGGGGACGGGGAGCGGGGGGAGGGGGAGGGGGCGGCGGGGCGGCCGCGGCGCGCACCTGGCTGGAGATGAGGTCCTCGCACACCGACAGGGCCATCTGGATGGCGTTGGGCTTGTGCGTGACCGAGGTGGCGTTGAGCTGGATCTTCCACGAGCCGTGCCGCTTGTTGGCCTGGTTCACCGCCTCGCGGAACATCTGCTCGTGCTTGCGCGTGCTCAGCACGGCCCCGATGTTGACGATCTTGGGGTCGCAGGCGGCGCGGGCGAAGGAGCAGGAGAAGAGCAGGGCGAGGGTCAGCAGGCGCATGGTGCTCATGGGCCCGGGCCGCGCCCGCCGGACTCCGCTCGGGCCCCGGACGCGGGCTCCGCGGGCTCCGCGGGCGCTGTCCGCGGTGCTGACGCCCGGACTGCGCGGGCCGCGCGCCGCGAGCTCGGCTCCACGCCGCGGGGGCTGCGGGGGCTGCGGCGCGGCGCCGCGGAGGGGAGCGTCGGCTCCTCCCGCCTCCCGAGCGCGCCTGCGCGAGCGGGAGCGCGCCCGTGCACACGCAGGCACACGCGTGGGGCCCGGGGGCGCGCAGCCTCCAGCCTGCGGAAGCTGCGCCGGGCAGGGGCGCCGCGCCGCCGAGGCCCGCCGGGCCTGCTCGGGCCTGCGTGCAGGGCTGCGTCCCGACCGGGCCAGGCCCGGCTCCACGTCCTCCAAGCCCCTGGACTGCGCCCCCCCGCCAGGATCAAACCTGCGGGGAGCGCGAGGCCAGTCGTGAACACCCTGGCTGTGCCCCCCGCCCTCCACCTAACCGACTGCGGTGTTGTCTGCTCTCGAACTTGTGTACCCCTGCAATGAGGAGTTTCTTGTTTAAAAGGAAAGTGTGGGAAGGACTCCACCACCCTGGCCCTGTAAGGACGACTTCCCCCTCCAGGCTTAGAGGACCGAGGGGACAGTGGCAGGCCCGTGCGGAGTTGACAGTCCAGGAGATTCTGGGCGCCTGGACCTAAGCCAGCAACACAGAGGCCGAGGCCAGAGTTTTCGGCAGCACCCCCTTTAGTTGAGGCTAAAGTGGGCATCAGGCAGCACAGGCCAGGTCTGGGTTAGACCTTTCACATCCCTGATAGAGCCCTCCTCCACCCTGTCCAGTCCCCTCCTAGCTGCCCCTTCCCAGAACCTCTCTCAGCCCTCTGGTCCGGGGATCCGAATTCTTTGTTCCTTCTACCCCCTGGGTGAGCCTGCTGCTTCTCCAAACCTGAGACTGCTGGAGGTCCACCCTGCCAGGGACAGGGACGTCACCCTCTCCAGTAGCAACCCAGGGTTCTGCCGGCAGGTGGTCTCCAAGGCCTAAGTGCAGTGCTGGGCAGTGCAGTGGGGGGGGCAGTCAAGTCCCCTTCATGGCCACCCTTGGTTCCCAGTCACTGTCGCTTCCATGCAGCTGAGGGGAAGGGGCAGGGCTGCAGTCTTTGCTAAGCTCCGTGTTCTGGCCCCATCCCTCTCAATGCCTGGGGGCTCATAGGCCTGCATCCGGCTGCAGGGCCCAGCCCCTCTGCTCTGGGACTCGGAAGCCCAGGGGAGGGAATGCCAGGAACATCAGCCCTGGGCCCTGTTGCTCCAGCAGCTCTCAGGTGGATCCCTGCGTGGAGCTCAGAGGCCCAAGGCAGACCCTACCTGCGGAGGTTGGCAGTCTCTCCTAATGTCTTGTAGCCTCTGCAGGTGGAGCTTGGAGGCTATGTTGGGGCGGCCTGCATTCAGATGGCTCTAGAATGGGCCAGAAAGAAAAAGACCCAGTGGGAGCCACCGATCCGCAAGCCTCCTCTAGAGAGGTGCTGGTGCCAGCTTCTACTGGTTCTGGAGAGCCGATGGTCACCATTCAGGAGCATGTGGGCCAGTTGTTATGCAGCTACAAACCTAAAATTGGTCACAGTGGAATTATTTCTATCATGAAAGACATCAAGCTGTGCAAATGGCTTGTGTGCTAATTCACCAGCCTCTGAGGCTGCAGGTCCTCAACCTCTGTTGCAAGCTTCCCAGGTCTCCGAGAATGAAATAGGGAGACTAGACTGGGCTATAGAACCCCACCATCCAACCAACCCAGGTACCTCTTGTGAGCTCTGCCACCTCCTCCCCACCCTGGTACCTCTTGTGGGCTCTACCTCCTCCCCAGCCCAGGCACCTCTTGTGGGCTCTCCATACCACTTTTCTGGCTCCATCTGCAGCCCACAACTTGGAGGGTTTACAGCCACAGATGGCCTTGTCCTTACTTTGTCCTCCGTCACAACAGTTGAAACTCCCTGGGCTGGAACCCTGCTGAGGAGACAAAGCCAAGGACAGGGACTGAGGACTGCCCTGGGTGCAGGCTCTCCAGCTGTCAGGCTGGGAGTGAGGTCTTGATGTGTGCAGGTCTGGGTGGGACGTCTCTCCTCTTCTGAGATCCACAGGGAAGGCCTTTCCATGTTGATGCTTCAGCCAGTCCCATGCGTCACCTCTCTGGCTAACACAGTCTCAGCGAGGGCTGCTTCTCCCCCATGCCAACCCCTGGGCTCCAGGAAGGACTGTGGTCTTAGATGTAACCCCTCCTTGGCCCCATTCCATGGGCACCAGGGTTGTCACATGACCCAAGTCAGGCACAGGGGTTCTTCCCTGGTATATTAGCCAGATTAAAACCAGGAGAAGTCTAAACTCATCACCTCTGGAGGTGAATCCCTGAGAAATGCCGCTCAGATCTACCTGTGGATACATTTCCACAAAGGGAAAGTCAGTTTGAGAGAGGCCAGGCAGGAGCCACGTCCAGACTTCTTGCCTTACTGGCTGTGGGCAGAGGCCATGACCCAGTGTCCAGCTGCTCAGACTCATTGCCCCTGCTCAGAACTGGAGAGTGGGGCTGGTGTTCGGCAGACCTGGACACTGGAGGAAGAAGTGCACTGGAGTGGGGGAGCTGAGGGCCTTACAGGAAGCAGCAGAGAGCAGGCGGAAGCGGGGAGGGTGCGGCGCCCTCTAGTGAAGCCACACGGCAGCCCTCGCCGCCTCCATCTGTTTTTTTCAGGTTAGGTCCTGGGCTTCTTAGCCAGCCTTGAACCTTGATCTCTGTTTCCCAAGTAGCTGAGACCAAAGGTATGTGCTGCCATGCCTGGACATATATCTATTGCTTAAAGTCAGACCCATCCTCTCCCCCACATGAGTTCACTTTATTTTTATTGTGGAGGTGATGTATAGAGGATTCCAGTGCAGGAGTCAGGTAGTGGGCCCATTTCCTTCGCACAGTGTCTTCTGCTCTTTCCCTCTCCCAGTCCCTCCCTCCCATCTCTACCCAGCTTTGTAGTTCACTTTCATTCCTGTCCAGTGAGCTCCGCTGCTGCACTTTCTCACCCATTCCCCCCAGCTCTGTACCCTCGCACCACCCCCCTAAAGATGCACGTGATGTATACTTGAATCCACATAAAGAAAAGAAGATAGAATCTTCAAAAAAATTAAAAAGAGAAAGAGATTCAGGTGCGGTGGCCCATGCCCGTCATCCTAGCTACACAGAAGGCTGAGATCTGAGGTCTCGGTTCAATACCAACCTGAGCATGAAACTCCATGAGGTTCTTATCGCCAGTTAAACGCCAGAACACTGGAAGAGCTGTAGTCTTGAGCTGAATTGCTTAGGGACAGTCCTAGGCCCAGAGTTCAAGCCACACAACTGATGAGAGGGGGGGGGGAGAGGGAGGGAGAGAGAGGAGAGAGAGAGAGAGATCCTTTGTTTTCAGACCATAGAGTTTGTTTGGAGGTATATATATATAATACATAGTATAAGAGTATGTACATTATACATAGAATTATGAAGAGGCACCTAGACATTGTGCTTTTTTTTTTTTTTGCTAGTCCCAGGGCTTGAAATCAGGCCCTGAGCACCATTCTTGGGCTTTCTCAAGGCTAGCGCTCTGCCACTTGAGCCACAGCACCACCTCCGGCTTTTTCTGTGTATGTGGTCCTGAGGAATGGAGCCCAGGGCTTCATGGATGCTAGGCAAGCGCTCCACCACTAGCCCATTCCCAGTCGGTCCTATTCTATTCTTGGACAGGACATTCTATAAATATGTTTATCTCATTGTGTGTGTGGTTGGTTTGTTTTGTGGGTCATGACTTGAACTCAGCCTGGGCACTGTCCCTGAGCTCTTCAGCTCAAAGCTACCACTCTACCCTTGAGCCAAGCCCCACTTCCCGTTTTCTAGAGGTTAAGTGGAGGCAAAATTCTCAGGTTCTTTTGTTCCCAGCCTGGCTTTGAACCTTGATCCTCAGAACTCAGCCTCCAGAATAGCTAGGATTACAGGCATAAGCCACTGTGCTCGGTTTCACTGTTTTTAAATTGTATTTCCCTAATGACCTTGAGCATCTGTTCGTCTGCTTATTGGACATTTATATATTTTTCTCTGGAGAAATGGGTATTCAGTTTGGCTTTTCTCTTTGTTTGGATTTTCTTCCTAAGTTTTAATGGTTATTATGTATACTAGGTAAGTCTTTTATCAGATATATGCTTTGCAGATAATTTCTCAATCTGTAATTTGCCTTTTTACTTTCTCAGCATTGTCTTTGAAATTTAAAAATTTTAACTTTTGATGACGTCTAATTTTTTCTTTTATTGATTGGGCTTTTTAAAATCATACCTACAAATCTTTGCCTATATATTTTTTTTCTCGGTCCTGGAGCTTGAACTTTGGGCCTGGGCACTGTCCCTTAGCTCTTTAGCTCAAGGCTAGTGCTCTGCCACTTAAGCCACAGTGCCACTTCTGTTTTCTGGTTTAATTGGAGATAAGAATCTCAAAGACTTTCATGCCCAGTCTGGCTTTGAACTTTGATCCTAGATCTCAGCCTCCTGAGTAGCTAGGCTAACAGGCGTGAGCCACTGTGTCTGGCTCACGTAGGGTATTACACTTGCTCAGGGCAGGTCTTGGACTTCATAGAGTTTTATGCTTTTAGCTCTTATATTTAAGTCTATGATCCATTTTGAGGTTTTGGGTTTTTGCTATGGTATAAAACAAGGTATAAATTCATCTATTTGCATATGTATGTGTGTATCTCTATATATAGAATATATAGATATATGATATAGTCTGTATATCTATATCTCTAGTTTTTCTTCTATCCTTTGTTGAAAACTATCCTTTCTCATTAGTGTTAAAATCTTTATCAAAAACTGACAATTAGCCGGGCACAGTGGCTCACACCTGTCATCCTAGCTACTCAGGAGGCTGAGATCTGAGGACCAAGGTTCAGAGCCAGCCCAGGCACAAAAGGACCTGAGACTCTTATCTCTAATTAACCTCTAGAAAATGGGAAGTGAGGCTTGGTTATAGGATAGGGTGGTAGCCTTGAGCTGAAGAGCTCAGGGACAGCGCCCAGGCCAAGTTCAAGCCACATGATCCACACATACAAAAAAATTGACAATTAAATTTAGGAGTGAGGCCAGGAGGGTGTCCTAGTGGTAGAGTGCTTGCCTAGTATGCATGAAGCCCTGGGTTCAATTTATCAGTATTATATACATAGAAAAAGTCAGAAGGGATGCTATGGCTCAAGTGGTAGAGCACTAGCCTTGAGAAAGCTCAAGGACAGGAAGTGGCACTATGGCTCAAAGGGGTAGGGTGGTAGCCTTGTGCTGAAGAGTTCAGGGACAGCGCTCAGGCCCAGAGTTCAAGCCCCAGGATTGGCAAAATAAATAAATAAATGTAGTATATTCCTCAATTCTGTTCCATTGATGTATATGACTGTGCTATGTCAAGCCAGTATTTTTGTTTTACAGCAATGGGGATGAAACTCAAGGCCTCACGCATGTTATGATCGACCACAGTGACTCTATCAGGGAAGCTTTGAAAACAGCAAGTATCAGTACTAGCTCATGGCTCGCTCTTCCCCCCCTCCCCCCCGCCCAGAGGCATTGGCTGGCAACTGAACCCAAGGTTACACTGGTATTCTATCAATTAGCTGTATCTTCAGCAACCACTATCTCTTACAGGATTGTTTTGACAAATTGCAGCTTTTGTACTTACACACAAAAGTTTGGATCAATGTGAGGCTGGGAGTTCGGCCTAGTGGTAGAGTGTTTGCCTAGCATGCATGAAGACCCAGGTTCGATTCCTCAGTACCACATACACAGAAAAAAGCCAGAAGTGGTACTGTGGCTCAAGTAGTGGAGCTCTAGGCTTGAGAAAGTCCAAGGACAGTGCTCAGGCCCTGAGCTTAAGCCCAGGACTGGCAAGCAAAAAAAAAAAAATTGGATCAATGTAATTTCTGCTAAAATTTAATAGGGAGTGGAATTGAGGTTATAAATTAGTTTTTTGTTTGTTTGTTTTTATTGGTCATGGGGCTTGAATTCTGGGCCTGGGCGCTGTCTCTGAGCTCTTCAGCTCAAGGCTGCATTCCTACCCCCCTGAGCCTCAGTGCCACTTTTAGTTTTCTAGTGGTTAACTGGAGATAAGAGTCTCTCGGTTTTTAGTGCCCGGGCTGGCTTTGAACTGTGATCCTCAGATCTCAGCCTCCTGAGTAGGTAGGATTACAGACATGAGCTGCCAGTCTGGCAGGCATCAATTGTTTTAGGGCTTGATAGAGCTGTGTTAAACCACCTGTATCAGAGCTTTTATTATTTATACAAAGTTTCTACATGTAGGCCAGACTAGCCTTCAATTTTTAAGTCCTGCTTTCTCTGCCTTCCTAGTCTTGAGAATCCACAGTGGAGGACTGCACCCAACAGAGATCTTCAGTTACTCGGTTTCATTGTTGGTACTCTCAGAAATTGTTTCTTCTAAAACTGGCTGTGGTAACTTGCATCATTAGGCATATTTCCATTTGATCCAATCTCTGGAGTGTCCATCTAATGTCCTTGGTAGTATTCCATTGATTCTGTAATTAAACTCTGAATCTCACGTTTGCTGGGTAGACAGCCTCTTGAGCCATATGTCCAAGCCCCTTTCAATTTAAATATTCCTATAAGGTCAGTAATAATGTCCTTTTTTTCTTTGGTGGTCTAAACATCTTTTTGGGGGGCAGTCTTGTACTTGGTAGGCAAGGACTTTAACACTTGAGCAATGCAGCACTTCTAATTCCTTAAGGTAGAAAAATATTGGAGTTTATAGCCATAAAATTTTCTTCTACATTGTATTGGCTACATCTTACTTTCATTCAGCTTAGTTTCTCCCCCCTTGTGGGGCTTGGAACTCTGTGTCTGGGTCCTTGTCCCTGAGTTCTTCAGCTCAAGGATACTGCCCTAACCCCCTGAGCCACAGCACCACTTCCAGTTTTCTAGTGGTTAACTGGAGGTAAGAGTCTCTCAGTCATGCCAAGCATGGTGGCTCACTCCTGTAATCCTAGCTACTCAGGAGGCTGAGATCTGAGGATTAAGGTTCAACTCAGCCAGGGCACAAAAGGACCAGACTCTAGTCTACAATTAACCTCTAGAAAATGGGAATTTGTTCTTAGGTCCAGTGGTAGCCGTGCGCTGAAGAGCTCAGGGACAACACCTAGGCCCAGAGGTAAGGTGGTAGCTTTGAGCTGAAGAGTACAGGACAGCTCCCAGCCCCATGACCCACAAAAACAAAAGTCTCAGTGTCTTTTCGTGCCCTGACTGGCTTTGAACCGGGATCCTTAGATCTCAGCCTCCGGTCCCCTGGTTAGCTCAAATACTTTCCAACTCCTTTTGTAATTTCCACTTTGACTCGGTTACTTAGAAGTGTTATTCAAGTTATCTGTGGATTTCCCAAACCCTTTCTACTTTAACTGCATTACGATTAAAAACACATTGTACAGTGAGCGCTGGTGGCTCATGCCTGTCATCAGAGCTACAAGAGGCTGAGCTCTGAGGGAGCCTGGGGCTCGCGTCCCAGGGCCTGAGCACAGTCCAAGCTGGAGCCCGGGTGAGGCCCGGGGTGACGGGGTGGGGGGTCCGCCCGTCAGGGGCCCGGGGTGAGGGGGTGCGGGGTCCGCCCGGGGCTCGCGCGCCGAGCCTGAACGCGGCCCCGCAGGTCCCTCTGGCCGCAGGAGCTCGCCTCCCGTCGGGGCGCGTCCCAGCGAGGCGGCGATGGGGCGGGCGGGCGAGGACGGTGGCGCGGCGGTGCCGGGCGCGGGGCTCCGCCCCTTCCCTCCCCGGAGAGAAACGCACGTCGCGGGACGCGGAAGCGGCGCGCGTGCGCCGTGAGGAGACGCGGAGGGCGCTTGCGCGGCGGCAGGTGAAAGGTGAGGCGCGTGCGCACTGGCGTCCGCGGCGATGGGCGGGGTGCGCACCGCGGTGCTATGGCTGCCGGCGGTCTACCTCGGACTAGGGCTTCCTGACGCCGTCGGCGCCGGCCGGAGTCGTCCACATGTACCCGCCGCCGCCGCCGCCGCCGCCGCCGGCGCCGCACCCGGACTTCATCTCGGTGACGCTGAGCCTGAGCGAGAGCTACGACAACAGCAAGAGCCGGCGGCGGCGCTCCTGCTGGAGGGTGAGGCGCGGGAGGCGGGCCGGCCCCGGGCGCGCCCGGGCTCCTCCGGTCCGCCGCGACGTTCCGAGGCCCCGCCCGGCCCCGGCGCCGCTCGCTCCCGCGGCGCCGGCCTCGGCCTCCAGCGGGGGTGCGCAGCGCGGCCCGGGCTTCGGGTCCCGGGAGGCGCTGGGCCGCCGCCGCCCGGCGTCTGCGCCGCTCCCGCGCCCCGGCCCGAGCCGGTGCCCCCGGAGGACCCCAGGGCGGCTGACCACTGGGTCTCGCCCCGTTCCTGTCGTTACTGTATCTGTGACAAGTGCCCTTCTCTGTCCCTTCCTTAGAAATGGAAGCAGCTGTCGAGGTTACAGCGGAATGTGATTCTCTTCCTCTTGGCCTTTCTGATTCTTTGTGGGTTCCTGACCTACATCCACATGGCTGACCAGTGGAAAGGTATCAGAAAAGCAGTGGCACCAGAGGTCACTCGGGCTGGGGCTCGGGTGAGGGCGTAGGTAGCCTTGTAACCGCAGCTTAAAACAGATCTAGAGACACACCTGGAGGGCAACAAAGCGAGGGGAGACGCAGAGGAGGAGAAAAGGAGCGGTGACTGACCACCCGGCGCTAGCACAGCTTTGCCTCGGGTATCAGCACTGCCATAGCAGCCTGTCTGTCAGGGGAACCAATATCTTAGTTTGGATGCTCAGTCTTTTTTCTTTTCTTTTGGCCAGTCCTGGGGCTTTAACTCAGGACCTGAACACTGTCCTTGGGCTTTCTCAAGGCCAGAGCTCTACCACTTGAACCACAGCACCACTTCCAGCTTTTTCTATGTATGTGGTACTGAGGAATGGAAATTGGGTCTTCGTTCAGGCTAGGCAAACACTCTTACCATTAGGCCACACTCCCAGCCCTGAGTGCTTAGTCTTAATCCTTACATTAGTGTCTCATTGTTCCATACCACTTGTTTACAGAAGACCAATATATTTCTGGTGATGATGTAGAGAATCTGTCTCAGCTTGCTCCTCAAAGATTGATCTTTTTGGGGAGAGGCACAAGGCTGCAGTTGTTCAGACACATTGCCCTATTACAGTGAAGGGCTGTGTTCTGTGCTCAGGTCGTACCTGCAGGGGCTTTAACAAGAATGAAATTAGCCAGCGCAGTGGCTCACACCTGTCATCCTAGCTAGTCAGGAGGCTGAGATCTGAGGATCTCTGTTCAAAGCCAGCTCAGGCACTACAAAGCCTGAGACACTTACTTCCAATTAACCACTAGAAAATGGGAAGTGGGGCTGTGGCTCAAGGGTAGGGTGGTAGCCTTGAGCTGAAGAGCTCAGGGACGAGGCCCAGGCCTCGTCAAGTCCCATGACCAACAACAAGAACAACAACAGAAAGGAAGGAAATTCTCTGGTGGTTCTCAAATGACTCCTGTTGTTCTTGTCATCATCGTCATTGTCATCAGTCGTGGGGTTTGAACTGGGCCCCAAGCTCTTCAGCTCAAGGCTAGCACTCTACTACTTTTAGCCATAGCACCACTTTTGGTTTTCTGGTGGTTAACTGGAACTGAGTGTTTCATGGATTTCCATACATACCTAGGCTGGCTTTGAGCCGTGATCCTCAGATCTCAGCCTCCTGAGTAGTTAAGATTACAGGCGTGAGCCCCCATGCCTGGCTCAATGACTCCTTTTAGTACTGGGATTTTAAGTCAGGGCAGCAGGTGCTGTACTATTTGAGCCATGCGCCCAGCCCCCCCTCTTTTTTTTTCTTTAGTTTCTTTTTTTAAGTAGGTTCTTTTCTTTCTGTTTGTTAGGGGCTCAGGGTAGTAGTCTACGGCTTTGAATTGTGATCCTCAGATCTCAGCCTCCTGAAGAGCTAGGATGACAGGCGAGAGCCACCACACCCAGCTCAAGTAGGGCTTAAACTTTTGCCCAGGGCTGGCCTTGGACCACTACTGTTCTGCTTTTGCCTTTTGTGTGGCTGGGATTGCAGGTATATACTACCACAGTTCATTTCCTTCTTGGTCTTTCCACCTCCCTATTTTTGGCTAGATTTCTCTTACAGAAAGTTTAAGTTTCTCTAGGCTTTGCGGTAAAGGATTCTTTTCCGTAGCCCTGAGTAGCAGACCTGAAGAAGAGCAGAAGATGAGACCAGAAATTCCTGGGTTGAAACCAGCCAACCCACCCGCCTTACCGGCCCCACAGAAGGCAGGTGCCAGCCCAGAGGACATTCCACAGAGGTCACCTCAGGTACGTTCAGGAAACACTGTGCAGTTGTAACCATCTGTTCAGTAGTATTCCAAGATAGAAATACTGCTTCAAGAAGGCTGAGAGTAGGGCTGGGAATGTGGCCTAGTGGTGGAGAGCTTGCCTATCATTCAGGAAGCCCTGGATTCATGCCTCAGTACCACATAAACAGAAAAAGCTGGAAGTGGCGCTGGGGCTCAGGAGGTAGAATGCCAGCCTTGAGCAAAAGAAGCTTAGGGACAGTGCCCAGGCCCTGAGTTCCAGCCCCAGGACTGGCAACAAAAAAGAAAGCTGAGAGTAATTATTTTCCCTGCTCACACTCATTCTGGGCCAGGTGCCTAAACAGCTAGGGATAGCAAAGGCAGACTCTTCCTTCAGACTCTATCACCCGGCCATGCTGTCTTCGGTGCCCAGTGGGGAAGGAAGGACTTGGCCCTTCTCTAGAGGAGCCACAAGCTGGTAGGAGAGTCAGGGAAGAGGATAGCCAAAAAGTGTTAGGCAGGTGGCTGGTGGCACACATCCTGTGTGAACATAGGTCTAAAGGGTCAAGGGGACCAGTGGTGAGAGCCCAGACTGCCTTGTGAAGGACATGACATGGCCCAGAGGTGCTGTTTGATGATGGAAAACCTCTTGTTTGTCACGGTGGGCAGGCAAAGCTGAGAAGGACCTCGACAAGGAGGACCTCTAATGGGCTGGGCCAGGAGAGAGGGACTTTTTACTACCTGTGTCCTGAAGATACCCAGAGGCATAGGCAGCACTGGTAGTTTTCCCTGATGTGTTCAAGAGGAGCTGCGGAGTGAGAGGTTGGCAGGACAGAGCTTTTCACACAGGGATGCTTCGCAGTAGAGGAATGGTCTGGAGGTTTGGGTCCTGGGTGGGTGATGGGGAGCGAGGGTGTACAGAGACACAATTGAACACTGCAGGAACTGGACTAGGGCCAGGGAGGCTCTGCTGTGTTACGTCTGGGAGGTGGGTGGAGGGAGGCAGGTAATGTGAGGATCGAGTATCAGGGAGGCACTGGTGGTAACGTGTTGTCTACAAGGGGTAGGGAGCAGCCAGGCCTCATTATGGGACATCCATGCTGAGTAGTTTGGGCTGAGGAGCGGATGAAAGGAAGAAGAGTCCAGAGACTTAGCATAGGTAAGGACAGAGAAGACCCACGCCTTTATGTCTTAAGAGTTGGGACAAGACTGGCACAGTGGCTCAGGATGCTGAGGTCTGAAGATCACTGTTCAAAGCGAGCTCAGGCACTAAAGTCCAAAGTCCGTGAGTCTCTTATCTCCAATTAACCACCAGAAAACCGGAAGTGGCGCTGTGGCTCGAGGGGTACAGCAGGAGCCTTGAGTTGTAGAGCTCGCGGACAATGCCTAGGCCCAGAGCTCAAGCCCTATGACTGACCAAAAAAAATAGTTGGGGCAGGGGCTAAGATGTGGCTTAATGGTAGAGTGCTTGCCTAGCACGCATGAAGCCCTGGGCTTGATTTTCAGTACCACACGAACAGAAAAAGTCAAAAGTGGGCTGTTGATCAAGTGGTGGAGTCAAGCCTTGAGCAAAAGAAGCTCAGAGTCAGTGCCCAGACCTTGAGTTCAAGCCCCAGGACTGGCAATAAAAAAAATAGTGCAGTTGTCCTGCACTTGTGAAGGCAGGGTGTCAATTAATGTTGTCCTTACAGCTCTGGTTATGCCTCGCTGATGTGGCGGGGCCCTTGTGGGTTGTCTTGGGCCAGGTGGAGGTTTCACATCCCTCAGTGTCACATGGAGACACACAGGAAGTCCTTGTTGATAGTAGTGGCTTCAGGGAGCTGCCTCCCCCCAGGACTGGCTCCTGAGCTCGAGGTAGAGGCCAGACCTTTGCACTGGCTAGGGATGTGAGCACGAAGGGTTGGCACCACTGAGCTTGGGGGTCCCTTCACACAATTAGGCGGAGGGGCATTGTGCTTTTTACCTGAGGAAGGACATTGTATCCCATTCCTGAATGCTCAGGAGAAAGAAGAGGAACAGGAGAAGCTGCCTTTGCTCTAGTACTCCACATCCTTCTGTGGAGTATGGAGTTTGCAGGGCCCAGCAGGCTGTGCTCTTGAACAGAAGCTGGGTGTTGGGAAAGGCCTGTCACGTGGACCACAAACATTGGGGTCATCCTCTGCACCTTTCTGATGGGAGAGCCCCTTCTTAGACAGAGTCTGTGGGCACGGGCCAGTTTTTTCATGTTGGTGTTCACAAGTTCCCTCTTAGGTGGAATCTCATAACTGCACAAAAACAAAGAAGGTTATTTTTCTATTTAAAGATGTTCCTTGCATGCTATAGTGTCCCTTAAGCCTTCATTCTGCATTCAGTAGGATTTGGGAGATGCTGCTGCCCTTAAGGTCGTGTAGAAGCCGGGCACTTCTGGCTCATACCTAGAATTCTGGCTACATGAGAGGCTGAGTTCTGAAACTTTTTTTTTTTGTTTTTGTCAGCTGTGGGGTTTGGACTCTGGGTCGGGGCACTGTCCCCGAGCTCTTCAGATCAAGGCTACCGCCCTACCCTGTGAGCTACAGCGTCACTTCCTGTTTTCTGATGGTTAACTGGAGATAATCTCACGGTCTTGGGACTGGGAGTTCGGCCTACTGTTAGAGTGCTTGCCTAGCATGCACAAAACCCCGGGTTCGATTCCTCAGTACCACATACATACATAAAAGCTGGAAGTGGTGCTGAGGCTCAAATGGTAGAGCTCTAGCCTTGAGAAAGTGAGATCTGAAGATTGAGGTTCAAAACCAGCTGAAGCAGGAAAGTCCATGTAACTCTTGCCTGCAATTAACCATCAACAAGTTGGAAATGGAGCTGTAGCTCAAATGATAGCACACTAGCCTTGAGCAAGATAGGCTTAGGGACAGAACCCAGGCCCTGAGTTCAAGCCCCAGGACCAACACAAAAAAATGCAGGGCTGGAGGCAAAGCAAAAGTGGTACAGCACCAGTTGTGTGAGAAAGCCAAAAGAACTTAGGGCCTCTAAGTTAAAGCCCAGTACCACAAAAAAAAAAAGAGAGAAAGAAAAGAAAAAAAGAAACTGACAAGAGGGATAAAGGGTAGAGGCACGTATCAAGTGGTAGAGGAACTGCCTCGCATGACATGACAGCCCTGAATTCCACCAGAACAAGGGGTAACCTCCTACCTGCCTAGCTCAAGCTGCGATGTGGACGAGATAGCCACAGCTGTCCCTTCACTGAACGCTTGTGCTCTAATAGTTTCAGAACAAGGGTTTAGGAGACAACACTGTCACCCCATCCTGTCCAGGCCAGAGTTTGAAAGCTTTGGTCCATGTTGCCAGACTTGGATATGCACGTGCACATTTGAGGCTTCTGCTGTGGATACTCATGCTGGGCCCTGGTTCACAGAAGATCCTTCTCCAGCCAGGTTTTATTTCTAGGCCTTTTGTTACCACCATTTGTCTCCTGAGCATTCTTTTATCACTTAAGTAAAACTAAGGATGGGATTCTGTGCCTGCTTCCATGGAGGCAGGAAATGGCTGGGAGGTTTGCCAGCTGGTGACAGGGCTGTGGGGGCAGGACAGGGCAGGTAAGCAGTAGAGGCCTAGCAGTGTTGTGTACAGACCTTCACACTGCTCAGGACTGGGTGGGCTGAAGGAACAAGTGGGAACTGTTGCTTTTTTGTCTTCCATTCAGAGGGCTTGTTCTAGGTTCTGTGACAATCCTAACCAGAGCTTTCGCCTCTGGGTGAGCCTTTACTAACCATTTGGCAAACTCACACGCAGCTTGGAGACCTATAGACTTTTTGGTGGGGGAGGAGAAGGGGTAGCTTGAACTCAGGGCCTCTCTCCTGTCTCTCAGCATTTTTTTTTTTTTTTGCCAGTCCTGGGCTTGAGCTCAGGGCCTGAGCACTGTCCTTGGACTTTCTCAAGGCTAGAGCTCTACCACTTGAGCCTCAGCACCACTTCCAGCTTTTTTCTATGTATGTGGTACCGAGGAATTGAACCCGGGTCTTCATGCATGCTAGGCAAGCACTTTAACCACTAGGCCAAACTCCCAGCCCTCTCTCAGCATTTTTATACAAAGCTAGCACTTTGCCATCTGAGCCACCATTCCACTTTCAGATTCCTGATGGTTCACTGGAGATGAGAGTCTTATGGACTTGATTGCCCAGCCGCACTTCAAGCCATGATCCTCAGATCTCAACTTCATGAGAGCCTGGGATTACAAGACTGAGCTATTGGCACCTGGCGCCCTCCCCCCCACCCCTTTTCCCCCCATTTACAGGGCTTGAACTCTGGGCCTGGGCATTGTCCTCAGATACTTTTTGCTCAAGGCCACTTGAGCCACAGTGCCACTTCTAGCTTTTTCTGTGTATGTGGCACTGAGGAATCACTCAAGTCTTCATGCATGCTAAGTGAGCACTCTACCACTAGGCCACACTCCTTCCTCCCCCTTTTAAAAGCAAAACAAAACAAAAACCAATATTTCCCCAAGGCTGGTGGAACATTCCAGTCTACTCCCTTTTCCCAGAGTGGGTATGCATTTGAGAAAGAGATCCTAGATATTCAAGCACAGCCCACAGGCAGGTAAGGTAGATTCTCACCTATGATTATCGTTTTTGTTCAGAAGCTTCGAAAACATTTCCGAAGGGGACCCCCCCGCCTGCAGATCAGAGCCCCCAACACAGTTACCAAAGATGGGACACAGGATGACCCTAAGGAGCCAGAGGTGGCCCCCAGCGATGCCCAGGAAGAAAATAACCCTCAGCATGCTGTCATCAGGTATGGAGCCGGGATCAGACTGACCAGGATGTGTTTGAGAACAGCCTGGTATTTTGTTTTATCTCTTTTCTAATGGATTCATTTGGCCACAGAACACAGATTGATGAGGTATTTTTGTAATAAGAACTGGCTGTCTGGTCCACATTACTTCCATTCAAAACTGTGTGGCCTGAAAAGTTCTCTTCCTTGAGCTATGACTGGAAGTCACAACCAAATTGGTCCCTTCCCTTGGTTCTTCGTGTGCAGTTCTGTTTGGGAACAGCTTTTCTAAGGAGTGAAGGTGGAGGATTAGGAAGGGATAACCAAGCGTGAGAATGAGGCTGGTGTTGCTCTCACAGCAGGTGGCTCTGAGCTGGCACCCACCTGGCAGACACCCCCTTTCTGAGGCCCTTCTTTCAGTCCTGGTTCCTGTAACAACCTGACTTTGTTGCTGAGGCAGCATGTGGGCCCTTAGCAGCCGCTCCTTAGCCCTACACTGCAGTGAGTACACCCTGGGACCCAGATCTGAGTTGTTCGCACAGTGATGAGCACAGGCTGCCAGGGTGGGTGCTAACTGTAGGAGTGGTCTGAGCTGAGGGCTCGGAGCCTTCAGAGTTGACCCAAGGGCTTGGTCTTCCAGGCACACACAGGAGCCAGTGGGAAGGGTGCAGGGCGTGGAGCTGTGGCCTATGGAACGGCTTGCTTACATTTGCAGAGTCAGAATATCTGACTCAGAGTGACAGCGTGGGCAATCCTGCTTCACGTTTGAGTCCTTAGAATTGAATCATGTGGACAAAGCCAAGGCCTAGTACTGCTCAGGTTGTATAAGAGACCTGTTAGGAGCTGGGAATGTGCCTTAGTGGTGGAGTGCTTGCCTAGCATTCATGAATCCCTGGGTTTGATTCCTCAGTACCCTATATACAGAAAAAGCTGGAAGTGGTGCTGTGGCTCAAGTGGTAGAGGGCTAGCCTTGAGCAAAAGAAGCTCAGAGACATGCCTAGGCCCTGAATTTAAGCCTCTAGATTGCTCCCCCTTAAAAAAAAAAAAAGAAAAAGAAGAGAGGGAGAGACTTTTTGTATTGACCCTTATCTAGAGCTCCTGGGACAAACCCTCTGCTTAACCCCAGAAGGAGACGAGTCACCCGGTCCAGGAGGCTGCCCAGTTCCTGTGTCCACTGAACTTCACTTTGGGCTTGTGTGACAGACCATGTGGTTACCAATTCTCAGGTCTGCAAACTCCTCGAGCTTAGATCTCTGATGTAAGGCTCTCACCTTGCTTGAAGTGACCCTGGAATTGTTTCTCCATGTCCCAGGTAGCCTTGGCCTCTCTGGCTGCCCTTGCTGCACCTGAAAGGTGCTGACCAACCGCTCTCTCTTTTCTCCCTATAGCTGGCGGGGAGCAGTGATTGAGCCCGAGCAGAACACTGAACTCCCTTCCAGAAGAGCAGAAGCTTCTGCCAAGCCTTACTTGCAGGCATCCAGGCTGCAGAAAGAACCATGTGAGTCTTCCCACCTGACCTGCTTTCCTCACCTGAGCCTAGGTTTGAGCATCCTGAGGTTAGCGTGCTCTACACCCAGGCCGAGGCCTTCTGCTAGACCCCTGTGCAACGATCCGTCAATATTCTTTGCCATTTGTGGTCCTTTGTCAAGTCCTTAGCCATCTTGCAGCCCTGGTGACGGACAGTCTGTGGTTTCTTGATGACCCTGATCTCCTTCCTGAGCAGCAGATGCAGGGACTGTGTTTGCTGCTCTCTGCCTGGCCAGTGTCCACTCAGTTCCCCTCACCCAGGGCTCAGTCATTCTCTGCCTGAGGTCTCCTCTGGCTCAGGGTGAGGACTTCCTAACCACCCATTCTCTCCTCCAGTGCCGCCAAATAACCGCCAGAAGGGGGTGATTGAGGCCTTTCTCCATGCATGGAAAGGCTACCGCAAGTTTGCTTGGGGCCACGATGAGCTGAAGCCAGTGTCCAGGTCCTTCAGTGAGTGGTTTGGCCTGGGCCTCACCCTGATTGACGCCCTGGACACCATGTGGATTTTGGGCCTAAAACAAGGTGATAGCTCCTTTCTGGAGTGAATTGTGTACCTCGTGGGTGGCACACAGGGGAAGCAGTGTCTATGGGTGGCAGCATGGAGGGCGTGAACTCCACCGTCTCCATCTGACCTTGTGGTGGACGAGCTAGGCATGCCCAGAGCCTATTCCTCCATCGGGCCCAGGCCTGCTTAGCGTGGCAGCCCTGGAGATCCAAGGGTAGACAGAAAGTGGATGCCAAGTGTGTTGTGCAGACCGCCAGGGGAGGGGGGGGTTGCCCTTGCCCTTGTCTCTCGGATGTCCTCTTAGACCGCCTAGCTCCCATTTCATTGGGATCATTTTTAAATCAGTCATGAAGTGTTTGCTTGAGTGGCTGGAAGCTTCCCACACAGTCCTGTGTCACAGCCCTTGTTTATCCTCAGCCCCTCTACTATCTTGGTTGGCCCTGAGTCCATACTAGGATGGCATGTCTCTTTAGAAGACATTTAGAAGATGGGTCCAGGCTGGGCACCAGTGGCTCCTACCTGTAATCCTACCTACTTAGGCTGAACCTAGAGGGTTGTGGTTCAAAGCCAGCCCAGGCAGACAAGTCCATGAGACTTTTTTCTTTTTTTCTGTCATGAGGCTTGAACTCTGGGTCTAGGTGCTGCCCCTGAGCTCTTCAGCTCAAGGCTACTGCCCTACTCCTTGAGCCACAGCCCCACTTCCAATATTCTAATGATTAATTAGAGATAAGAGTCTTACAGATTTGGTGCCTGGGCTGGCTTTGAACCACGGTCCTCGATCTCAGCCTCCTGAGTAGCTAGAATTACAGGTGTGAGCCACCACGCCCAGCTAGCCATGAGACTCTCTTATCTCTAGCTGGAGTAGAAACCTAGGCTGGAAGCATGATGCAAGTGATAGAGTTCCAGTTGTGAGCTAACAGGCTGAATGTGAGGCTGTGAGTTCAAGCCCAAATACTAGCAAAACAAAAAACTCGGAGAGATGACAGATGCATAAGTTTGTCCCTTCACCTTCACTCTCCCAATGCCACAGAATTTGAGGAAGCCCGGAAGTGGGTGTCACAGAAGCTGAGCTTTAAGAAGAATGTGGACGTCAACCTGTTTGAGAGCACCATCCGAATCCTGGGGGGGCTCCTGAGTGCCTACCACCTGTCAGGAGACAGCCTGTTCCTGAGGAAGGCGGTGAGGGTCTGCTGCAGCCAGAGGCTGCCTCTGGCTGCACGCGCAGGCAGGAGAAAGCACTGTTGATCATTTGGAGCTTCTTTTTGCTTCCTTAAGAGTTAGCTTTAGGGCCGGGAGTTTGGCCTAGTGGTTAAAGTGCTTGCCTAGCATGCATGAAGACCTGGGTTCGATTCCTCGGTACCACATACATAGAAAAAAGCCAGAAGTGGTGCTGAGGCTCAAGTGGTAGAGCTCTAGGCTTGAGAAAATCCAAGGACAGTGCTCAGGCCCTGAGCCCAAGCCCAGGACTGGCAAAAAAAAAAAAAGAGATAGCTTTATTCTCCTTCTCTTTTTCCTTCCCTGCTGTCTGTGCACACCTCCATCTCATATGGGCTGGCAGTTTGCTCTTTCCCCCAATGAACTATTTTGCTGCCTGAAAAAAAAAAGTTTTCTTTAAAATTCCCACATACAATCTGGATTTCAGTGTTTTATCAGATAAGGTTATTTTAAAGTATTTTCTCCCACCCTCTGCTTGCCTTTTCCCCCCACAAGTTTGGCATTGGAGAACAACCAAATCTTATCTCTCCATTTACTTGGATGTGAATTGCTAATGCCTCATTGGAAGTGTGGCCTGGAACTCTGGTTCTTTGTTGTGCTCCTGTGCCAGGAAGATTTTGGGAATCGGCTCATGCCTGCCTTCGCCACACCCTCCAAGATCCCGTACTCGGATGTGAACATCGGCACTGGAGTTGCCCATCCGCCCCAGTGGACCTCAGATAGCACGGTGGCCGAGGTGACAAGTATCCAGCTAGAATTCCGAGAGCTTACCCGCCTCACAGGAACAAAGAAATTCCAAGTAAGACAGTTAGGTGCCCATCACAGGTTGAGCTTGTGTGTATTCACCTCTCTTCTTAATCATTTTTCCCTTTCTTCACTTTTTATGTGCAGATGCATGCGTGTGTGCTGGTGCTAGGGCTTGAACTCAGGGCACTGTCTTTTAGCTTTGTGTGTGTGTGTGTGTGTGTGTGTGTGTGTGTGTGTGTGTGTGTCCCTGAGTTTTTGTGCTCAAGCCTAGCATTCTACCACTTGAGTCACAGCCCCACTTTCCAGCTTTTTGCTGGCTAGAGATAAATGTCAAAATTTTTCCAGGGCTGGGAATGTGGCCTAGCAGTAGAGTGCTTGCCTAACGTGCATAAAACCCGGGGTTTATTCTTCAGTACCACATAATCCAAAAAAGCCAGAAATGGTCTATGGTTCAAAGAGTAGAGTGATAGCCTTGAGCAAAAAAAAAAATGTGATATCTATCTATCTATCTATCTGTCTATCTATATGCACACACATAATGGAATTCTACATAGCCAACAGGTAAGATAAAATAATGGCATTCACAGGGAGGTGGACGAATCTAGAGCAAATCTTGTTGAGTGAGACAAGTCAAGACCAAAGGAACAAAAGGCGCATGGTATCCTTAATATGTGGCTGTTAGATCCAAACAGTACAAGAGCAAGGACTCAATATTTGCCTACCCAATGCTATGGACATGGAATTGGAAATATAAACACAATTACATAGACATAAAAATTTATGACTCTATAGACATAATACTTTATTACATAGATTAATATGTATCTATGACATACAAACCCTAAGCCTAATTTTAATTCTGCTCTAAGACTGTATACAGAAATTCCTTTCTTGAATACTTGTTTGTTAAACATGACATTTGAAATATGATGTAAAAATGTTAATAAATCCAAAAAAAAAAAAAAGCAGCATCTCAGAGACAGCCAGCGCCCAGGTCCTGAGTTTAAAACACCAAGACTGGCAAAAAAAAATCCTGGCCGGGCCGGTCATCCTCAATCTCAGCCTCTTGAGCCAACAGCCCCCTCCTCCTTTTTTTTTTTTTTTTTTTTTTTTGTGGGTCATGGAGCTTGAACTCAGCCTGGGCGCTGTCCCTGAGCTCTTCAGCCCAAGGCTACCACCCTACCCTTGAGCCCAAGCTCCACTTCCTATTTTCTAGAGGCTAATTGGTGATAAGAGTCTCAGGTCCTTTTGTACCTGGGCTGGCTTTGAACAGTGATCCTCAGATCTCAGCCTCCTGAGTTGCTAGGATTATAGGTATGAGCCACCTCACCTAGGCTGGTACCTTACTTCTTGAACATTGATAACCTTTCCTACTTTTTTCTTCCACTTCCCCTCCCCTTACCCTTTTCCAATCATCATGTTTTTCCCCTTTACTTCCCTATTTCAAATAAACAAAGCCGTTGTGGTGGCTCACTCCTGTAATCCTAGCTACTCTGGAGGCTGGGCTCTGAGGATCAAGGTTCAAAGCCAGTTGGGGCACTAAAGACTTTGAGACTCTTATCTCTAATTAATCACTAGAATAACAGAAGTCCGGGCTGTGGCTTAGGGGCAAGGCAGTAGCCTTGAACTGAAGAGCTCAGGGACAGTAGCCCAGGCCCAGAATTCAAACCCCATGACCCCCCCCCACACACAGAATAAACAAATTAACATGTATACCAAATCCCAGGTACCCAAGTCAGATACAGTAACAACATGAGGTAAACCATAAGAGGAAAAAAAAAAGAACATAGTACTTTAAAAACAACAATCACAAAGGTAAACCTCTTGTTTCCATATCCAAGAGTTCACCTGACTTAGCTTCATCCGTTTGTAATAGGTTTTTTGAGCTGATCCCTAGCAAATAGCTTTTTAAGCCAGTAAGTATTATGCTGTTCAATCACTGTAACTGTGTGGTAAGTGAACAGATTATCATCCTTATAGAAGGCATTTCTTTACAAAAGTCCCGTGGGGTCATAGGTGGTCTGGAGACTGGCTTTTCTTTGCTATGGAAAATACCATTGGCACTGTAGGATGAATCATGTTGACTTTGAGGGTTAAGGATACATAAACCATATTGTTTTCCAGTCCATAAACATAAGATGTGTTTCCATCTATTTATGTTGGTTTTAATGTCTGTCTGTTGTGTTTTGTAGTTTGCTGTAGAAATCTTATGCTCCAGGCCAGGAGTTTGGCCTAGTGGTAGCGTGCCTGCCTAGCATGCATGAAGCTCTGGGCTCGATTCCTTGGTACCACATACATAGAAAAAAGCAAAAAAAGCAAACAACAGCTAGGCACCAGTGGCTCATACCTGAAATCTTAGCTACTCAGGAGACTGACATCTGAAGATAGCAGTTTAAAGCCAGCTTGAGCAGGAAAGTCCATGAGACTCTTGTATCCACAACAGTTTTCAAAAAGTGGTGCTGTGGCTCAAATAGTAGTGTGCTAGCCTTGAGAAAGCCCAAGGATAGTGCCCAGACCCTGAGTTCAAGCCCGAGGACTGGCAAAGAAAAGAAGAAAGAGAGAAGAGAAATGTTCTGCTCTGTGGTTGATTCTGAAAAACCTGTGCTTTAGCTGAGTCATGATCTAATTGCATCTTGAAGTGGTCACCGTTTTTCTGCTTGTACTGCCTGGACCCAGGGCCTCATTCATGCTCAGAAAGTACTCCATCCCGAACCACACCCAAGCCTGAGGTGGCCTCATTCAGTTCCTGCTCATGGAGTGGCATTTTTGTTTTGTTTGGCCTGGCACTGTCCTGAGCTTTTGTGTTCAAGGCTAGCACTCTACAGTGGAGCTACAACACCACTTGTCTCTTGTGGATACAAGAGTCTCATGGACTTTCTTACCTAGGCTGACTTCAAGCTGCTATCTTCAGATGTCCGTCTCCTGAGTAGTTAGGGTCTCAGGAGTGAGCCACTGGCGCCTGGCTGTTGTTTAGGTTTTTGCTTGGGATTTGTTTTGTTCTTGGGATTTGAGCTAGGATCTTCCACATACTAAGTGTGTATCCCATCTCTTAAGTGATGCCCTGGCTCTTTTTTTTTTTTTTTTTTTTTTTGTATTGTGCTCCTCCATCCTCCTGTCGTTTCCTCCTGGAGACTTGATGCATGTCAGATGCATGTACCAGTTAAAGTGCCCAGTGTTGGATGCAGTGTACGACACCAGTTTTTGTTTTGGGTTTGTGTCTTCGACCATCCTGGCATTCTGCTCATTAGTTCCATCTGTGAGCGCATTGACTGGTTACTATGCTGTTGAATTTGTTTTGCTAGAATATTGGGCACTGTCTCTGAGTAATTCCACTCAGGCTGTTGCTCTGCCACTTGAGCCACAACACCAATTAATTCCTGTCTCCCATTTAAGCCCTTCCCTTGTTTAGTTTTTGTACTGGCCTCAAAAAAAAAAAAAAAAAAAAAAAAAAAACAAGGGCCGGGAGTTTGGCCTAGTGGTTAAAGTGCTTGCCTAGCATGCACGAAGACCCGGGTTCAATTCCTTGGTACCACATACATAGAAAAAAAGCCAGAAGTGGTGCTGAGGCTCAAGTGGTAGAGCTCTAGCCTTGAGAAAGTCCAAGGACAGTGCTCAGGCCCTGAGCTCAAGCCCAGGACTGGCAAAAAAAAAAAAAAAAAAAAAAAAGAACTGGGCATGGTGGCTCATGCCTGTGATCCTGGCCACTCAGGCTAAGATCTGAGGATCACAGTTCAAGGCCCGCTCTAGCACTAAACGAAGACCTTGAGACCCATCTCTCCAATAACCACTAGAAAACCAGAAGTGGGGCTGTGGCTCAAGGGTAGTGTGGTAGCCTTGAGCTGAAGAGCTCAGGGACAGCGCCCAGGCTGAGTTCAAACTCCACGACTGACTCCCTCCCCCCCAAAAGATAAATGTTTAAATGTTATCAGTACATGAGGCATTGAGGAATGTCCTACCGTTGCTCAGTTCTGTGACGTCTCAGACGCTGACCTCCAGGACCCCTGCCCCTCTCTCACAGGTGGCCGTGGAGGAGGTAACGCGGCACATCCACGCCCTGTCTGGGAAGAAGGATGGGCTGGTACCCATGTTCATCAACACACACAGCGGCCTCTTCACCCACCCCGGCGTGTTCACCCTCGGCGCCAGGGCCGACAGCTACTATGAATACCTGCTGAAGCAGTGGATCCAGGGCGGGAAGAAGGAGACACAGTGAGGCCTGCTTCTGCTGCCTCGCAGGGCCCCAGCTCCTCCCCACACCTGTCAGCAGCCAGTGGGCGTGCAGATGCCCCTGGCTCCTCTATGTGACCATGTTCCCACAGACGTGGTGGGTGGGGGGTTGGCTTACTCAGTGAGACGCAGCTCTCAGTGCCCAGCTCAGTGTTGCTATTTCCTTGGGCTGCATGTGTTGTGTCTGTTGCCCAGGCCTGAAGTCCTTGCAGGCCTGGCCCTACAACCCTCAGGGGAGGCCAGCACCTGGCTAGAGCCAACATAAGCTTGATGTTCACAGGTTACTGGAAGACTACCTGAAAGCCATTGAGGGAATAAAGACACACTTGCTGCGGCATTCCCAGCCCAGGAAACTCACCTTTGTGGGAGAACTTGCCCATGGCCGATTCAGCGCCAAGATGGTGAGTTGTCAGTGGGTGGGTGAGACTTCTGCCTCTTTCTTTGTGGCTTCTGAGGTCATGAGCATAGATGTCAGAAGAAATGAAATCTTGGAGCTGGAGTCTGGCCTAGTGGTAGAGTGCTTGCCTGGCATGCACGAAGTCCTTGGTACCACATACATAGAAAAAAGCTGGAAGTGGTGCTGTGGCTCAAGTGGTTTGAAGCTTGGGAAAGCCGAAGGACAGTGCTTAGGCCCTGAGTTCAAACCCCAGGACTGGCCAAAAAAAAAAAAAAAGAAAGAAAGAAAGAAAGGAACTCCTGGTCAGGGAATGGGAGCTGTTGCCACAGGGTGACTTTTGCTACCTGACTCGACATCCCCAGAGGAGTCCTGTGAGCTGAGTTCTGTGGGGCCTGCCGCAGGGTGCACCTGAACTCCCTGTGTCAGCCCCCTCCCTGCAGTCCTCCCTGCAGTCCTCCCCAAGAACTCCCCAAGGTATCCAACGGACAGCACAGCTCCACATGTGCTCGTAAGCAGGTTGGAAGAGCCCAGAAGGCCT
Source organism: Megascapheus bottae (assembly GCF_031878675.1). NCBI lineage: Eukaryota > Metazoa > Chordata > Mammalia > Rodentia > Geomyidae > Megascapheus > Megascapheus bottae. Next base: position 90,314,885 of record NC_143511.1, on the reverse strand, counting down.
GGGTCAGCAGCTCAGAAAGACCTGGCCTTGTAGCTTCTCCCTTGGACCCCAGGGCAGAAAATACCCAGTCTGCATCTGTGGCGCATGCGCGCGCGCACACACGTGTATATATGTTGTTGAATGCCCCTGTGCCCTCTGTGTTTTGTGTGTGTGTGTGAGGGAGAGAGTGTGTGAGAGAGAGAGGCAGGTGTTACCTGGTGTTCCTGCAGCCTGTGTGGAACAGATGTTGTTGAGGCTCCCTGCCCGTTGGGCTTTGCCTGTACTGGGAGGCCAGAGGCTGGGCTCCGGGTAGTTTGTCTGATTGAGTGATATGGGCCTGGGTCCAGCGGTGAGGAGATGCTCTGATTCCAGGACCACCTGGTGTGCTTCCTGCCAGGGACACTGGCTCTGGGCGTCCACCATGGCCTCCCAGCTGACCACATGGAGCTGGCCCAAGCACTTATGGAGACCTGCTACCAAATGAACCGTCAGATGGAGACCGGGCTCAGCCCCGAGATTGCACACTTCAATCTGTACCCCCGGGCAGACCGGCAGGATGTGGAGGTCAAGGTTAGCCGGGCTGCACCCCGATGGAAAGGGCTCTACAGGGCCGAGTGCATTCTCATCGTTGGCTTTTCCCCAGCCGGCTGACAGGCATAACCTTTTGCGGCCTGAGACGGTGGAGAGCCTCTTCTACCTGTACCGGGTGACCAGAGACCGCAAGTACCAAGACTGGGGCTGGAGCATCTTGCAGAGCTTCAACAAGTACACTCGGGTAAGCTCCCTTTCGCTTCTGTGTGGGCTGCTGCAGAGCTCTTGACTGCCTCCTGCAGCTGTGGTGCAGGTCGGGAGGAGCCAACCTGCTGGGCCTTGCAGATGTCTAGCCAGGCATGACTGCTTTGTAGAACCTGACATGGGGAGGCAGTCACGCTTGCAGGGTGGGGAGTCTCCAGGCTCTCAGGACCAGGCCTTTCTGCAAAGGGTTCCTGCTCTGGCCCCACTGTACTGCCCACTGGTGACAAGGCATGGGGTCCCCGTTACTTGGGGCACTGCCTCTGCCCCTGGGTAGTCAGCCATCTGCCTTGCGTGCTGTCTTTCAAGCCCCCCTTCACAGTAGGCCATTCCCTGCCCAGGCCCACTCTTCCTCACGGTGGACACAGGAGTGACACATGCTGATGCCTGGCTGTGGCTTTTGTCAGCTGTGTCTTGAGCAAAGTGCTGGGCACTAGCGATCCCCTCCCCACCATGCTGTCCTGGACCCTGGCCTGGCCTGGGCGCAGTTCGTGTCCCAGCCAGTCAAGGGTGTTGGCATTTTCCAGCTGTTGCTGACCTTGGCTATCACTGAGATGCCCTGGCTTTTACTAGTCGGCCCAGGGCCATGTTCACGGTGTTAGAGCAAGCAGCCTGGATGGCTTCCCGCTGGCTTGTCCTGAGGGCCTGCACGGGCTCTGCTCTGCCTCCTCGACAAGGCCTGGGGAGCCTAGCCGTGCCCGGCCTCCTCATCTAGGCCCTGGCTCTTGTACAGGTCCCCTCGGGTGGTTACACCTCTATCAACAACGTCCAGGACTCACACAGACCTGAGCCCAGGGACAAGATGGAGAGCTTCTTCCTAGGGGAAACGCTGAAGTATCTCTATCTGCTGTTTTCTGATGACCCAGACCTGCTCAGCCTGGACGCCTATGTGTTCAACACTGAGGCCCATCCCCTGCCCATCTGGGCCCCCACATAGGGAAAGCTCCTGGCCCAAGAACTGGCCCATTTGGGTCTGGGATGTTGAAAGGCTGAGGTGGAATTGGGCAGCCACTGAGGGCCAGTGCTCCTCCCTGGCCTCTGCTCCTCGTCCCTGCTGCTCACCGGACAGTGTAGAACAGAACCAGACCAGCAGGTGTGCGGCTCAGGGAAAGTTAGTTTACCAGACAATTTTGATCTTCCTTCAAGACCTGGGTTCCCTATTCCTAATGCTGATCCGACCTGTATGCCAACTGCAAGGAGACCCCTGGGGTTCCCAGGGCCCCAGGCCACCTCTTGGGGCTGCTTAGAACCTGGAGCCTATATTGTGTTCAGAGAAGAGCCAAGGGAATGGCCTGCCAGCAGCTCTGCTCCCACGGACAGCGCTTCTGAGTTCCTCGAATTTAAGGATTGGCAGTGGCCTGAGACCTTGTGGAGCCCTGAGGCTTTGAACCTGACTCTGGTGTTTACATGTTGGAGTCAGGGATCCTCCTGATACCCCATGGGGTCTCACAGGAGAGGGTCGGCAAGTCCGTCTGGCATCCTGGTAGAATGGGACTCTTCAGCTGAGATAAAAGTGGACTTGCAGCTAGGCACAATGGCTCACGCCTGTGATCCTAGCTACTCAGGAGGCTGAGATCTGACGACTGAGATTCGAAGCCAGCCCAGGCACTAAAAAAGTCCATGAGACTCGTATCCCCAGTTAATCACCAGCTCAAGGGGTAGAGCGGTAGCCTTGAGCTGAAACGCTCAAGGACAGCACCCAGGCCCAGAGTTCAAGTCCCACGACTGAAAAAAAAAAAAGTTGACTTGTTCCCCGTGATGGCTTCTCGATGTGTAAGGGGTTTGTGAGCAACCGCAGAGATCAGCAGTGCTCTTGTGGTCACACTGCTGTCTGTCCCCTGAAGTCAGAACTCCTGATGGCTGCTGCAAGTGTGAAGAGCAGAATGGGGAAGGTCTGCAAATGGGGCCTGTGCTGTGTGGTGTGGGTCCTGTGCCACTGGGGGATGAAGAATGTGCACAGAGCTAGCCTCAGGAGTCAGACTGTATGGAGCACGAAGAGGGATTTTTCTGTCATCCCTGGATGACCAGAGCCTGAGCAGCACAGGGGGAAGGCACCTGGACCAGCGGGCCTCATGCCCACCAGCTCCTGCAGGCCTCTTCACCACCCATGTGCAGCTCAGAGCCTTGCCATGACTGCCACCCCAGGCCTCCCAGCATTCAGGCTTCCCTCAGACCCCTACTCCTCCTTCCTCTGCTGACCCGAGCCACAAAGTCCTTATGGGAGGACCAACTGTGACCTGCCCTTGGGCCCTGTGGGTCTTATGGCCACCGAGGAGACCCTGGCACCCTCCCCACATTGGGGGAGTAGCTGGACCTCTTGACCACAGCCTGCCTCATGTTGCCTACTGTAGACAGGCTCTGAGCTGACAGAAAGGACATATGCTTCATCTCTTGCCTTGGCCTCCTAACCAGAGGTACTAACTGCATAAGGGTGCTGTGAGGCAAAGGCTTAGTTGTTATCCAGTGCTGGCTCTGGTGGAGCTGGGAATGGGAGGCTGAGCTGAGAAATCTGCTTTATTAAATATCTGAGGGACGGGCTGTGCAGCGTCTTCCTTTCCCTTCCACTTGCCTGCCTGCATTTCCTGCCTTCCTCCACACCCAGACCTCATAGGATAGGAAGAATGCACCTAGCATACCAAATAGGCATTTATTCAGCTTCTTCCTGCCATCCCCTCCCTTGTTTGAGGGAGAGCCATGTTCAGAGCCTTAGGGCTGGCTCCTCAAGGTCTCAGAGGGGCCATTCACCGCTGGCCATTGTGGATCTAGATAGTGCACCCAGACACAGGGCAGCTAGCCAGGCCACAGCTGCTTATTCCAAAGAGGAGCTGAGATGTTCTCCACATGTCCTGTCTGGTCGTAGCTGGGTGAGGGCTGCCCTTACGCCCCTGATCCCCCACGGGGGGTTGGCTGCTGTTCAGGCATGGCTGCCTTGACCCACTCATGGATCAAGGCAGCCTCCAGCTTGCGTGCTTTCACAACAGATTCGGGGTCTTGTGGATGAGACTTCCTGAGAAGCAGGCACAGAGCAGGCACTCAGCCAGGCAAGCAGACTCGTAGCCTACTGGCTATTTCCTGCCTCTTTCCATCCTAAGCTCTTAGTGCAAGAGAGTAGAGGGAGCTGGGGGAGGAGGGTACTGTGGGAGGGGGAGCTGGGTGGGGGGGGGAGGTTGGGGAGCCAGTGGGAGGCACCTGAGGTCTAGGTGGTGGGCTCCCCCCTGGATGTTGATGGCGACCACTGAAGTGCTCAGGCTCTTCCGAATCTGTTAGTGGGAGGAACCTCGGGTCAGACAGTTGGCTGAGAGAACTCCACCCAGCTCTCACCTTAAATGCCCACCCCAGTTTGTGGGGTACAGCTAACGCGGTAAAGGGGTGACTGCAGAGCCTCAAATGTCCCATTGGAAAGGTGAACACGGCAGCCCACATTAAGTCACCAGTAAAAGAAGCCACTCAAAGGTGGAACCGGAAGTAACGACGATCAGAGCAGACAAAGGTGAGGTAGGTGTGGAGCTATCATGGCATCTGGGTTCTTTGAGAAGATTCTGGCAAACTTAAGAAATCTAACAGGGCCTCGGCTGCTGACAGCAGGGTTGCTGAGAACACCACGCGAGGCCAGCAGCAGTCTGGCTGCTACTCACCCCGCCCCCTGCCCAGGGGTCCAGGTCACCGTTGGAGAAGATGATGTTGCTGGCAGCTTTAAGGTCTGAAAGAAGCACGAGTGGTGATGAGAGGTGGTGTGGCCCGAGTACTGTGTGCACACACAGTCCAGAGCAGAGCGCGCGCTGCCCAGCGGCTCCCGGCCCCCCGGCCTTACCACCACCCCCGAAGTTGTTGTACAGCCAATCTGGCCGGGGCTGCACGCCCCACGTGTCCAAGCAGTACTGCTGGCGGAGCTTCTCCGTGAACCGGAGCTCAGGGAAGATGTCGGTGACGTTGTTGCTGTCAAATGTCAGGTTGATCTCCGTGCAGGCCTGCAGATGCCCACAGAGGTCAGGCAGGCAAGGGCATACATCCTCACCCCCGCCTGGCCGCTCGCCCTGCCCTGGCACCTGGTAGTCCCAGGCCTTGGAGTCTGGGCCGGTGCCACACCCGGTGGGATCAGCGCAGCTTTGGTACATCTCGTAGATATCGTAACAGTGCTCTGTGCCTGAGGCGTTGTAGACCAGCCCTGGGAAGGACAGGCGCCGGGAACAGGGGCTCAACGGAAAGGCTGCCTGCCTGGGCCACTTCCCCGGCCCTGGAGGGAGCGTGGAAGGGCAGACAGAGGTGGTGAGGGATCTGGTGGTACATGTGGCCAGGTGAGCAGAGCCTCTGGGCTCAACATCAAGTCTGTTCTAGTGGCTACCGTGGCAGCCCAGTGGACTTGACCTCCCTCACAGAGCATGCTGGGAACCCAGAGGCCCAGGCGGTCAGAGGGATTTCTGGTGGTAGCTGCCCCCTGGCCTGTGCTACACAGGTCCTGGTCCCACATCCCGCGTTGGGGTCTGAGCTTACCCACTCAAAATGGAGAGACAGACTCACCCACCAGTGCACGCAGCCCTCTGATCTTCTGGCTCTCACGTAGCATCTTGTCACAGGCAACCTGGAGAGGAGGGCAGCAGACCATCTCACAACTGTCTGCCTGGCCCTGCCTTCCCTGGTCCCAGAGGGACCACAAGGCAGCACAACACCCATGGCCTCTTGTCAGGAGCCCTGGGAGCCGGCTGCTCACCCTGACTCACCTTGACGGGGTTGGCGGGGAGGGGCCCCATGAAGCTGGTAGGGTACGGGTAGTCCATCATGGCCAGCAGGGTAAAGGCATTCCGGGCAAAGCCAAACAGCTGAATCAGGTCCTTGGGGCTGGAGAGCAGCTGGCAGGTGCCAAACTGCTGGCTGACTATGTCATGAGCTGCAGGAAGGTCAGGGTGAGGTCTGGAGGCCGGCAGCCCCCTCCTCACCTCCCTGTAGGAACAAGCCCTTGACGTGCTGGACGGCCCCGAGGGCAGCCGCCCCAACCTCCTCACCTCCCTGCAGGAACAAGTCCTTGATGTGCTGGAAGGCTTCCTGTACCCCCTGTGTACACTTGGGGCTCTGGTCATAGAAGTCCTGGAGGAGAGCCCCTGGTCAAGGCAGGCGCTGCCCTCCTGGCCGGAGGACCCCCCCCCACCAGGCCTCCACTCACTTCAGTAACGTCCCGGAAGAACTGGCAGGGGTCACCGAGGCCTGCCACGGCCAGGACAGGCGCGCTGGCCGCCAGGGCGCCGGCCACCAGGTGGGGAAACTTCATCCGCATGTAGGCACTGAGCATGCCCCCGTAACTGGCACAGGGCACAGGGGCGGCGTGGGGCCCTGCCCTGCGGCCGCCTCTCCCTCCCTGCCCTCAGGCTCAAGGCCCCAGGTTTGGGCTCATTCCCGCCTCAGCGGCCATACACAGACAAAAAGACCTTAGACTTGCCAGGCCCACTGGCTCTGTAATCCTAGATACTCAGGAGGCTGAGGTCTGAGGACCAAAGTTCAAAGCCAGCCTGGGCACTAAAATCTGTGAGCCGCTTATCTCCACTTAACCACTAGAAAATGGGAAGTCGGGCTGTGCCTCAGGGGTAGGGCAGTTCCTTGAGCTGAAGAGCTCAGGGACAGCGCCCAGGCCCAGAGTTCCAGCCCCATGACCCCCACACACAGAAAAAGAGACCTGAAACTTGCAAGAAGCATGGGCAGATTCTGGCCCTGAGCCCCTTGGTAGCACAGCATGGGTGGTGAGTCCCATCAGAGGAGGGGGAGGGAGAGCGGGCTCCGAGGAGGCAACGCTGAGCTAGCACGGTCTCTTGGGGAGCAAGGGCGAGGCAGAGGTGGGGTGGGAGCATGGAAGGGACAAAGGACCTAAGCACATGGCTGGGGGTCCAGAGATGAGCCCCCAGTTACACTGGGTGGGGCCTGGCTGGGGAAGGGCAGGGGCTCCTTCAGATCCGGGTGGGGCCGAGCCCAGACTGGTGGCTCGTGCACACCCGCGGGAGGACCCACCTCCCTCCAAAGGCGATGGCAGGGGCGCTCTGGGCCCCCAGTTGCCTCCGCAGGGCCTGGAGCAGCTCAGCGAAGTCGGCCAGCGCCTGCTCCACCGTCAGCAGCTGCACGTACCCTCGCTGCCAGGACCGGGTGCCGAACGGGAGCGACTTCCCGTAGTACCGCTGCGCGAGGAGAGGGGAGGCGGGCAGGAAAGGGGGCAGGAGGTGAGGAGAGGGGGGGGCAGGAAGGTGAGGACGGGGGGGGGGCAGGAAGGGGAGGAGGGGGGGCAGGAAGGTGAGGAGGGGGGCAGGAAGGGGAGGACGGGGGGGGGCAGGAAGGGGAGGACGGGGAGGGGGCAGGAGGTGAGGGGGGGCAGGAAGGTGAGGGGGGGCAGGAGGTGAGGAGGGGGGGCAGGAAGGTGAGGACGGGGGGGCAGGAAGGGGAGGACGGGGGGGGGCAGGAAGGTGAGGAGGGGGGGCAGGAAGGTGAGGACGGGGGGCAGGAAGGGGAGGACGGGGGGGGGGCAGGAAGGGGAGGAGGGGGGGCAGGAAGGGGAGGAGGGGGGGCAGGAAGGTGAGGAGGGGGACAGGAAGGGGAGGACGGGGGGGGGCAGGAGGTGAGGGGGGGCAGGAAGGTGAGGGGGGGCAGGAGGTGAGGAGGGGGGGCAGGAAGGGGAGGACGGGGGGGGCAGGAATGGGAGGACGGGGGGGGCAGGAAGGTGAGGAGGGGGGGCAGGAAGGTGAGGACGGGGGGCAGGAAGGGGAGGACGGGGGGGGGCAGGAGGTGAGGGGGGGCAGGAAGGGGAGAAGGGGGGGGCAGGAAGGTGAGGAGGGTGGCAGGAAGGTGAGGAGGGGGGTGGGCAGGAAGGGGAGTAGGAAGGGGGTCGGCCACCCCCGCCCCACACCCCGCACCCACGTGCTCCGCGTAGACCACCAGGGCCTCCTGCTCGGCGGCCAGCTCCACCAGGAAGCCGCTGTGGTTGGCGAAGGCCCAGATGTCCCCCTCGTTCCCGGTGTAGAGGAAGATGGGTCCCTTGCCCCGTCTCCAGAACCTGTCTGTGGGGGGGGGGCGGCGGCGGTGAGGGCGCCGCGGGGCCGGGGGCGGGGCCTCGCGGAGGGGCGGGGCGGAGCCTCGTGTAGGGGCGGGGCCGGGGCCTCGCGGAGGGGCGGGGCCTCGCGGAGGGGCGGGGCCTCGGGCCCGGGCCCGGGCCGCGCGCTCACCGGACACCAGGAACCGCTGAAGGAACGTTTTGTTGCCGAAGCTTTCGAAGTTGAAGTGGTCTAGACGTTGTTCGAAGTACTTCTCTTGAAAGTCGGGGTCCGGGGCTCTGTGGGCTGAGAGGGCCGCGGACGGTCAGGGCCGGCCGGGGCCGGGGGGCGGTGGGGGGAGGAGGTGAGCGGGGGCCCGGTGGGGGGGTGAGCCCGGGGCCGGGGGGGCGGTGAGCGGGGCTGGCGGGGCCCGGGGTCGGGAGCCGGGGGTGAGCGGGGACCCTGAGCCCGGGGTCGGGGGCCTCTCACCCGCATCCCGGCAGCCGACCAGCCCCAGCCCCAGCCCCAGCAGCGGGACCAGGGCCCAGGCCGGGGCCCCGCGGGCTCCGGGGACCAGGCGCGGAGGTCTCATGTCTGGCTCGGTGGACCACGGCCGCGGTCACGCGGGTGGTCACATGAGCCGGTCACGTGTGCGCGGTCACGTGGGTCCTTGGCGCGGCAGTCCGACCGTCGCTGGCGGCGGGGCGGCTGCGCACTCGCCCTCGCGCGGGGCGTCCATTGTGTTTCCCCGGAGACGGTCGCCGTGGAGACCGGGCGCGGGGCGGGCGGGGCCCGGGGTCCACTCCCGAGCCCGGGCAGGGCCGTGGGGCGGCGATGGCCCCTCCGCAGGCCCGGCAGGCCGCTGGCCACCCGGCCACCCCCAGAGCGCGCTCCCCCCAGTCGCTTTGTCACTACTGCCGCTGCCCAGACCACGCTGATCTGATCTGCCTCGATGTGGGCTCTGCCCCCTCCAGAAGGAGTGGACACCAGGCCCTGCGCCCACACCGGGAGGAAGGTGGCCCGTCTCCTGCGGCCATCCCCCAGCCCGCCTGGGACGGCCGCTGCCCGCCTAACGCTCCTCCCCAGGACCACAGGGGGGCTGGAGACGACGCAGGGCCTTTCTTTTTCTTTTTTTCTTTTGCTCAAGGCTAGCACTCTACCACTTGAGCCACAGCACCACGTCCAGCTTTTCCTGGGTATGTGGACCTGAGGAATGAATGAACGCAGGGCTTCATGCACGCTAGGCAGGCGCTCCACCACCAGGCCACGCTCGCAGCCCGTGCAGGGCCTTTCCAGGAAGCTGCATTCTCTCATCCCAGGCCTCCGTCACCAGACGGGGCAGCAGCCAGTCTCCCGGTCCCTAGAGAGGCGCAGCCCAGTGGCTTCTGTAGGGAGCTAGTGGGCTCAGGTCTGCCTGGGATCTCAGAGCTGCCACATCCCTCAGGGGACTGGGCCATCCCCACAGCAGGCCAGACCCTGTGGGAAGGTGGGCTCGGAGGCCTCTTGTGCCTCCCCCCACAGCCTGGGGGACAGGATGTGTAGTCAGACTGGTGGGCAGACCCTGAAAATGGTCATGAGGGACACAGCGCACCCCATGACTCTCCCCAGGGACAGAAGGGACAGACCCCCAAGGCTGGATGCCCAGCCGGCCCGTACTGTTCTGGACATGGTGCTCTGAGGCCTCTTCCCCTGCCCAGACCAAGTGGTCCCCCCTAGCACAGACTTACCTGGCCGTGAGGGGGAGGGGACCTGGAGGAGGAGTACCCTGCACCCAGCCATGCAGGCAGCTCTGTGTGTCATTCCCTCCCCAACCCCCATGTGGGTTTCTGAGCCCAGGGGACCTCCTCCTCCCCTCCACGGCAGACTTGGCCGGGGCCCCTCAGCGGGGATTACCTGCATGAGCCCCCAGCCCCCAGCAGCACCCATTCTCTTCTTGTTGGCTATAATAGGTTTACAGAATCAGCATCCTTTAGATGTCACTTAAACCCTCTGGTGCTGAACTGATTCTTCCTCTCTGCGGGTGCTGTGGACCTCATAAGCATTTTTTGCTGGTGAGTACCTTTTCTTGCCCATCCAGATACTGCCTTGGGATAATAATGGTAATCATACATACGTCATGTGGGAGCTAAGAATTTTATCTCTTTCTTCTATATTTCTTCTGTTAGCCAATATCTTGAAGAAATGCAACTCCAGAATGCAGTTCCCAGAGCCGTCAGCCCTCGATCGGCTTGAGGTAGGGGCCACAGGAATGAGCTTTACTTTCTGCTCATGAGCCTTTAGTAAAGAAACCAGCATCACTGGCTGGGAGCGTGGCCTAGTGGTAGAGTACTTGCCTAGTATGCATAAGTCCTGGGTTCAATTCCTCCGTACAGTACCACATACACAGAAAAAGTGAGAAGTGGTGCTGTGGCTCAAGTGGTCAAGCTCTAGCTGTGAACATGCCCCGAGTTTTAAGACCCAGGGTTGGCACAAAAAAAAAGAAAGAAACCAGTATTACTAAATGGTTAGTTTGAAGAAAGAAAAGAGTATGTTTTTTATTATTTGGCCAGTGGCCCTTTTTTTTTTTTTTTTTTTTAAAGGGGCTTGAACTCTAGGCCTGGGTGCTGTCCCTGAGCTCTTCAGCTCAAGGCTACTACTCTTCCACTTCTAGTGGTTAACAGGAGACAAGAGTCTCACGGACTTCAGTGTGCAGGCTGGCTTTGAGCCTCAATCCTCAGATCTCTGCCTCCTGAGTAGCTGGGACGACAGCGTGAGCACCAGTGCCTCGGCCCGCACTGGATCCTTTCCTCTTACACAAACCACCCTGCGTGAGGTGTGCTGACAGCAGACAGGTTCATCTTTCCATGATAAACTCGCCAGGTTAATTCTTGCATTATTCTTTGGGGGCTGTTTTTTGTGTATTTTAGTGCTGGTAGTATGTCTTGAATGCCAGGACTGTGAGCTCTCACTTGGCTTTGTCCCTTAACTTGAGCCAGCCCCACCTTTTTTGCTGGTTAAGTGGAGGTAAGAATCTCTTGAGTTTGTCTGTCCAAGCTGGCTTTGGACCTTGGTTCTCAGGTCTCAGCCTCCTGAGGAGCTGGGGTGACGAGTGTGATGCCAGCTGTACCCAGATGCCCTTGGCTGGTTTGGTGACCAAAGTGACTGGCACACAGGCTTTCATTCCACTCCAGCCTGCTCTACGACTATTGAGGCTCAGGTCACCAGGAATCGGGCGGCCACAGCACAGCTCCACCCATCCTCAGGTCTCACCCCTTTTGTCCCAGGTCAGGCCCTCCTCTGCCACCGCCACCTCCCCTACCTGAGGGACAACCCAGCCGGGTCTCGGCTTGCCTCTGTATTAGACCCTCCTGCCCTGCATCCCCACACCTCTCTGGTTCACCACTGAGGTTTCTGCCAGCCAGGAGGCGGGCCAAGGAAGTGGGGCACCCCACAGCCCAATGGAGGGTGGACAGGGGCGCCTGGCCTTCTAGGCCCTGGGCCCCAAAGCTGCTCACCCACGTGCCCGGTGTTTCCTGTGGGTCTGTGGGAAATTCTGACCTTTGTTGTAGTTCAGGGCTTGAACTCAGGGCCTGGATGCTATCCCTTATCTTTTTCTTTTTGTCAATTGTAGAACTTGAACTCTGAGCCTGGGCACTGTCCCTGAGCTCTTCAGCTCAAGGCTACCTCCCCACCTCTTGAGCCACAGCTCCACTTCCTGTTTTCTGGTGATTAATCGAGACAAGAGTCTCATATTCTTAGTACCTGGGCTGGCTTTGAACCGCAATCCTCAGACCCCAGCTAGGATTACAGGTGTGAGCCACCACGCCCGGCCTCCCTAAGCCTTTTCTGTGTAAAGTTAGCAGCATTCTGCCACTTGAGCCACAGCTCCACTTCTGGCTTTTCACTAGTAATTAGAGATAAGTGTTTCATGGACTTTCATGCTCAGACGGGCTTTGCACAGTGATCCTCTGATCTCAGCCTCCTGAGTAGGTAAGGTTACAGGTGTGAGTCATTGGCACTTGGCTAATTGCATTTTTGGGGTTATGGGGCATGAACTGTTGGTTCTCAGGTCCCGGTCCCTGGGCTGTCCCTGAGCTCTTCAGCTCAAGGGTACCCTCCCACCCCTGGAGCCACAGCCCCACTCCCAGCTTTCTGGTGGTTAATTGGAGTCTCAGACTTTTGTGCCTGGACTGGCTTTGAACCTGGATCCTCAGATCTCAGCCTCCTGACTAGGAGTCTGGCTGCTAATTGCGTTGTTAAAGTTTTCATTTAAGGATTTACCTGATTTAACAATCCTGGCAGATAAGACTGCATCCTTGGGCCGGGAGTTTGGCCTAGTGGTTAAAGTGCTCGCCTAGCATGCACGAGGACCTGGGTTCCATTCCTCGGTACCACATACATAGAAAAAAGCCAGAAGTGGTGCTGAGGCTCAGGTGGTAGAGCTCTAGCCTTGAGAAAGTCCAAGGACAGTGCTCAGGCCCTGAGCTCAAGCCCAGGACTGGCCAAAAAAAAAAAAGAATAAAAAGACTGCATTCTCCTACTTATAACCAAGAGAAGTGGTTGGGAACAGGTCTGCCTGTGGCCTGTCTCAGACCTGACCGGGCCCTTGGCTTGTCTGTGGAACAAAGAGAAGGTTTGGCTGAGGTCTGTGGCAGGATTGGTAGAGCCCAGTGGAAGGCCAAGCTGACTTCACCACAGGAGGAGAGAGGGAGGTGCAGACTGCACCCCATCTGAGCTAGAAATCAGCAATCAATCAACCAGCAGCCACCCACAAGGTCTCAGTGGGTCTTAGGAGAGGCGGTGTTCCTAACCACCAGAAGGCTGGGATCTGAGAATCCTGGTTTGAAGCCAGCCTGGGTAGATAAGTTTGAGACTTATCTCCAACTAGCTATGAAAACGCTGGAGGTGGAGGAATGATGCAAGGTGAGCACCAGCTGTGAACAGAAAGGGCCAAGAGGCCTTGCATTCAAGCCTTAGTGCTGGTACACACACGCACACGCGCCTGTGTGTGCATGCGCACAGAGCAGCAGGCATGTGTGCTTGTGGCCAGAGTCTCTGGGAGACGGAGGGAGCCAAGGCAGTCGTCTCTCCCGGAGCGAGCACCTGCAGGCGGGGTGACAGCCCAGCCTGTCACTGCTTCAGGTGGAGGAGGGACCCTGCCCTGCCAGGTCCCATTTTCTCATCTCAGATGTGCAGAATGGCACGTCTGGGATGGCTGAGAGCAGAGCAGGCTTGCCTGGCCAGAACTGGCTTCTGGAGGACACCCCCTGCTCTGCTCCCCGAGATGAAGCCATGGTGCTCAACCACCCCGAAGCCTCCTCTCAACCCCACTCTCTGAAGTGAACCCACAGCCAGAAATAAAACCAAGGAGCCAGTAGCAGGCCAGCAGTCACTTGTGTGCAGAGGCAGTGGGTGACGGAGAAGCAGCCGCAGGGAGGACACCCGCACACCCCGTCCCCGCCCCAGGTCATGGCGCTGCGGGCAGAGCCCCGGCCAGGCCACCCCCTTCACCCTGACGAAGGCTGGCTGGGAGCACCTCGGCCTGGGCCTCATCCAAGATGAACGGGGACTGGAGCTCCTGTCCCTTCAGGAGTCCTTCCAAACCCTGGAAGGAATCGATTACAGTCAGTCCCTCTGGGCTGCCCACAGCCGGCAGGGCAGGATCCCGAGTGGTCCAAACCCAGGGAGAGCTAGCAGAGACGCCCAGAAAAGCTTGACTGGCCTATCTGTCCCGATGGTAAACTGAGGCTGGGCTGACACTTGTCCAATACCCACCTCTCCCAGGAGTCCACCAGACCAAGAGAAACCCCAGACAGGAAGGCCCTTCTTACCTCTCCACTGTAAGACACCAAGGGCGATATCTCACAGATGGCCGGAGGGTCTCCGCCTGGGGGAATGCTGGAAGGGTGGAGCACAGTCAGAGGACGGGGACACGGCGGGCCACACGCCAGGCCCTGCCAGGCCCATCTTCCCCTTCCTCTGCACAGCCCAGTCCTGCAACCACCCACACGCACTGCTACGAATGGAAAGCATCTGTGGGCCCTGGCAGAACAAAGACAGACGTGAAGGTCTTCGCTTCCCTGTGAAGTGGTGCAGGTGTCACCCTGTCGGGTGTGAGAGGCCAGGCCTGGCCCGGCGTAAACCTCGGGTGTCTGCTGAGGTCACGACGCAGCCCCGACCACCCTCCTCCTCCAGGCTGTTCCTCGGGGCCTGCTTACTTGAGCAGCGCAGGAAGCTGGGTTCCGTGGGCATCGAGGAATCGGACTCCTGCTTGCAGCGCCCAGCGGTAGTGCTGCGTCAGCAAGGCCCGCCTGGCGGTCGAGGGGTTGTCTCTGGCAGCCGTGTGGTCATTCTTGAGGGGGGAGAACTCCTCCTCTCGAAGCACCTCAAAGGCAACGAAGTTCCTGGGGGGGGAGGGGGCTGGTCAGGCCATGTCCCAGCCAGCAGGCAGGGCCTGGCATATGGGGGCTGGGTAGGGGTCTGTCCCAGGGGCACCCGAGAGTAGGGAGCAGGGGTACCTCCTAGACCCTCTCCAAGCCCCCACTTCCCTGCTGGGCCTCAGAACCCGCCAAAGGACAGAGGAGGAAAAGAAAAGAAAAATAACTCTAGCACTAACTTAGCAAACTGGAACACATCAAACACAAACTTCTCCATCTTTACTGCGTTTGGTTTTAGTGGCTTTACCAGGTTTCCCTCCTCATCCACATAGGGGACCTTCTTCACAGCCACGTGAGGCTTCAGCAAAGGCTCAAACTCCCTGGAGGCAGAGGACACACAGGAGGAAGGCTGGGACAGAGTCTCCCGGGGTTGGCTGGGCCCGGGTTGGCTGAGCGCAGCTCTGGGCAGTCAAACCCAGCCAGGGCTGCCGTCTGCATGCACGGTGACCTCAGCCACACCACTCCCCTGGCAAATGGAAATGGCAGGAATGGACTAATGCACGAGAGAAGGCAGGCTTGACCCCAGAGCTTCACCTCCACGGCCCCGAGCACGACTCCCGCTGCCTCTCCAGTGTTTCAACACAACTTCCTAAACCTCACCTACCCACCACTCCCAGCCTCTGCCTGGCTTGGGCCCAGGTGGCACTGGTGGGCACTCCCCAGCCCCCTGCTGGCGCACACCTGACAACCGTCTGGAGGAAAGCCGTGGTGAAGAAGTGGTTGCAGATGTTGCCTGCGCTGTACAGCAGGCCGCCGTGGGGCCCACGCAGCCCAGCAGTCTCAGGGCTGACCTCGCTGTACTCCACCACCTGAGGGACACCGTCCACCTGGCACACCACGCCCACGGGCTCCTCGGGGTGCGCCTTTTCCACCACCTGTGGCCACGGGGATGGGCTCAGAGCTCTGTGCAGGGAAGGGCACTGAGGGGCCGACGGGAGGGTGGGCTGGGTGCTCACCTTGGCGCCACAGTCTGCACCCCGCAGCACACAAAAGCCGATGAAGGCCGGGTCTGCCAGTCTCACCAGGATGTTGTCCACACAATACACGTGCACGAATTCCACTCCCCGGCGCTCCATGTCCTCCAGGATCCGGTGGTCGGCCAGCGCGCAGTACAGGCCCCCGTTGCCATCTGCAGAGAGAGAAAGCCTCACCCCTTCACTCCCCCACCAGCCCCGTGGTCGCGCCCTCTCACAGAGGGCATGCGGGGGCTCCCCACACCACAGCCAGCCCGGCTCCAAGGTCCAGGCTGGGTGGCCACTGCCCGGGGGGGCTGGGCCATACCTGGGGCCATGGCAACTTTGTCTTTGCGCTCCAGGATGGCCTTGCCATCGAAGGTCACAGCCGGCAGCATGCGCTGCTCGAAGAGAACCACGTTGGCCGGGTCCAGGCGGAAGAAGTCGTGCTCCCTGAAGAAGCTGGCTGTGGGCGCCAGCGTGAACTCACTGGTCATGATGTACCTGCGGGGAGGGCTGCGGTGAGCGGAGGGAAGCGGCGAGGGGTCCAGGCCGGGGACGGGTCCCCGGGAGGGCGGACACACCAGGGCACGGTGCAGCGGGTCCCGTGGCGCTGCCCGGCCAGCCGCTCCACGCGGCGGATCCGCTCGGCCTGCAGCTGGTACAGCGTCTTCTGGCTGGGCAGCCCCACTCGGTACATGCCCTTGGGGTAGGCGACGCCCAGACGAGTGCCCTGCCCGCCGGCCAGCAGCAGGACGGCCACCTTGCTCGAGGCGATCTGCCGGAAACCTGGGGGCGAGGGCGGCGGAGAGGATGCCTGGGCCCGCCCCGCGCCCGCGGCCCCGGCCCCCCGCCCCGCGCCGCCGCCTACCTTCCTCCTCCCAGCGGCGCCGCGTCTCGGGGGCGCTGCGGCTGGCGCTGCCCAGGCGCTCGGGGGGCAGCGGCCGTAGGCGCTCGGCCAGGCCCGGCGGCGGCCCGCTGGGGCGCGCGCAGGCCGCGGCGGCCCGCTGGCAGTGCAGCCGCAGCGCGTCCGGCTCCAGCGGCGCCAGCTCGGCCAGCAGCGCCGCGCGGGCCCCGGGCGCCAGCTCGGCCCAGAAGCGCAGGAGGTGCTCCTGGCCCGCGCGCCGCAGCCGCGCGCGCACGTCCTGCTCCGTGGCCGCACGCTCCGTGGCCATGTCGCCGAGGCCCGGCTGGCACTCGTGACTCGGGGGCTTCCTCCGACCAGCATCACGAGACCGGGGGGCGGGGCCGGCCCGGGAGGGAGGGCCATCCCGAGGCCCCGCCCCTCGCCTCGAGATCGCAGCCCCGCCCTGGCTCCCGCTCCTCGCGGCCCCCAGCAGCCTCTGGCCCCGCTCCTCGCCTGGAGATCGGCCTCCCTCCCGGCTCGGCCTCGCCCCGCCCCGGCCCCGCCCCTCGCGGGCCCCAACAGTCTCGGACCCCGCCCCTCGCCTCGAGATGGCCCTTCCTCCCGACCCCGCCCCGCCCCTCGCGGCCTACAGCAGCCTCTGGCCCAGCCCCTCTCCTCGAGATGGCCCTTCCTCCCGCCCCGCCCCGCTCTGGCTCCGCCCCTCGCCTCGAGATCGCAGCCCCGCCCCGGCCCCGCCCCTCGCCTCGAGATCGCCCTTCCTCCCGGCTCGGCCCCGGCCCTCGCGGCCCCCAGCAGCCTCTGGCCCCGCCCCTCGCCTCGAGATCGCCCTTCCTCCCGGCTCGGCCCCGCCCCTCGCGGCCCCCAGCAGCCTCTGGCCCCGCCCCCTCGCCGGGCCCCGCCCCCTGCTCGGTGGCCCTGGGGAGGAAAGTGTTCCGCGCGACCGTCTGGCCCGGCGTGAAAGCCAGCCAGCCCTGCCCCTCCTTCCCGCCGGCCGCGCCCCGGTGCGGGGTCTGAGGAAGCACTGGGAAGTGCTCCGTGACTTCACCGGGAGAGCCCCGAGCTAGGAGTCGGTCCGATGGGCCGGATTCCCCCGGGAGAGCCGCCCCGCCGCCACCCCCGGCAGATGCCCAGCACACAGCAGGCACCGCGTCTTTGTGGCGCGGCGTCGGCCCAGCCCGGAAGCCCAGCCCGTGGCTGGAGGTTCAGGGAGAGCCTGCCCAGGGAATGGACAGACCTCCGTCCTGCGAGCTTTGGGGCAAGGGCAACACTGGGGAGAATGTTGGAGTGGAGGGTGGAGCAGAGCCGGCACCCGTTGGCTAGAGCGCGCTGCAAGCCCCAGGCCAGCGCTGAGTGCCCGCGTCACCCCGTCCCTGCGGGCCGGGCAGCGTCCACGTGTACCTGGAAAGCAGATATCGAGGGGGAAGCTCTGAGCCATCCAAGTCTGGTGACTCCTACACAGTAGAGTTGTAGCAAAAGGGCTGGGAGCTTGGCCCAGTGGTAGAGTGCTTGCCTAGCATGCACAAAGACCCAGGTTCAATTCCCTGGTTTCCTCATACATAGGGGGAAAAAACAAAGAAACAAGTGGTGCTGTAGCTAAAGTGGTAGAGCTCTTAGCCTTGAGAAGGCCCTGAATTCAAGCCCTGAAACGGGCCCCAAAACAGAAACTATTGCTTTTTTTGCCAGGCACAGTGGCTCACACCTGTAATCCTAGCTACGCAGGAGGCTGAGATCTGAGGATCAGGGTTCAAAGAACCAGAACTAAAGAACAAGAGACTCTTACCTCCAATTAATCACTAGGAAAAAATAGGGGAGGAAGTGGGGCTGTGGGGCAGGGACAGGGCAGTAGCCTTGAGCTGAAGAGCTTGGGGGCAGTGCCCAGGCCCCATCGCGCGTGCCCGCACACAGCAAAACAAAACCAGGTCCATGCATGCATCCAGAGACACTTTAAAGGACCAGAAGAACGAGCCTGTCCAGGTGGCCATGCAGACAAGTGTTGACAAGAAGTGCGGACCACGCACCCTAGGACCTTGTCCAAAAGGAGGAACAGGGCCCAGAGGCCAAGAGTGGAGACCAAAGAAGCCTCAGGAGGGCTCAGGAGACTGGGCAGCTTTTTCTGGCTCCTGCACGCGGGTGCTGGGCTACCGGAGCGAGGGGGGGGGAGTACTTGCCTACCCTCCCAGAGAACTCGGCCTGGACGGGAGGACCGTACCTGGGATGCAGACCCAGCCTGCAGGCCCCTAAAGAGCCCAGGTCCACATCGGCCGAGCGCCCAGGGGCAGTGAAGGGGGAGCGCAGGCGGCGCGGGGAGGGCGCGGACAGCCCACGCCCCAACCGGGCACAGCCCCAGGCTCTCGGGCGCGCGGCCGGGTGCGGCTGCCCCTCTCCGCGGGCCTCGGTGAGCCCGGCTGTCCTGGGCAGCAGCCTCTGCTCCGGGGGCGGAGGGCATCCGGGGACACGGGAGAGCGGCTTTGTCCCGCGGCGGGCGGGCGGGCGGGCGGCCTGTCCCTCGAGGCCAGGGCAGGGACAGCGCCCAGCTGGCTGGAGCCGCCGAGTCTCCCGGGACCGCCTGGCTCCAGAGAAGGGCCCCGGCATCCGGGCTCGCGGCGGGAGGCGGCCGGCCCGGAGGACCTCGCCCCAGGTGGCTTGGGGACAGGCTTTCCGTCGAGGTGGGGCGCCAAGCTCCGCCCCTCCGAGAAGTGGCTGCGGCGGGCGGGGGAGGGGAGAGGGAGGGGGAGGGAGGCCGAGCCGACGCCGGAGGGCCGGGGCCGGGGCATCGGAGACGGGCGGCTGAGCCCACCCCACGCCCCGGACCCGCCCCGGTCCCCCCGCCCCCTCCGCCCGCCCAGACCCTCCCCGGCCCCTCCGCCCCTCCCCCGCTCCTTCCCGTCCCCCGCCCCGCCCCGATCTCCTCCGCCCCCCCCACCCCCCGCCTCGGTCCCTCCCCCGGGGCCAGCCGGGAGCCGAGCGCGCGGCGCGCCGGGACGCAGACGGGGAAAATCAAACTGGGGCTGGCGGCCGGCGAGCCAATCAGGAAGCAGAGCGGCCGGGCCCGGCCAATGGGCGCCGCGGATGCTAATGAGCCCGGCGCCCCGCGGAGCCCGTTCGAAAGTCGGCGCTCTTGTCGGGGCGGGGCGGGGCCGGGAGGGGCGGGGCCGGGAGGGGCGGAGCCGGGCCGGGCCGGGGCGGAGCGGGCGGCCGAGCGCGCGGCGCGGCTGGTCGGCGGACGCGGGCTCCCGGCGCGACGCCATGGCCGCGGCGGAGGCGCGGGCGCCCGCGGGCACGGAGGGCCTGCCGCGCGCCTTCCTGCAGAGCCTGCGCACGCTGTTCGACATCCTGGACGACCGGCGGCGCGGCTGCGTGCCCCTGCGCGAGATCGAGGCCCGCTGGCGGGGCGCCGACGCGCGCGAGCTGCCGCCCGGCGTGCTGGAGGGCCTGCGGCGCCAGGCGCCCGCCAGCGGCCTGCTCACCTTCGAGCGCTTCGTGGCGGGCCTGCGCGCCGCGCTGCCCCCGCCGCCGCCGCCGCCGCCGCCCCCCGACGGCGCCCTGCCCAGGGCGCCCCGGCCCCCGCGCGCGCGCCCCGCCCGCGCCCCCGAGCCCCAGCCCGGCCCCGACGGCCACGCCGACGACCACGCCGGTGAGGGCCGGGCGAGGAGGACTGGGGGGTGGGGAGGAGGGGTGGGGTGCTTCCTGTACGTGAGGAGGAGTGGGGGTGTGGGGAGGAGGGATGGGGGTGTGGTGAGTAGGAGGGGGGTGTGGTGAGGAGGAGTGGGCTGGATGGGGAGAAGAAGTGGGCTGGGTGGGGAGGAGGGGTGGGGGGGTGGGGAGGAGGGGTGGGGTGCTTCCTCTAGGTGAGGAGGACTGGGGTGTGGGGAGGAGGGGTGGCGTGCTTCCTCTAGGTGAGGAGGACTGGAGGGTGGGGAGGAGGGGTGGGCTGGGTGGGGAGGAGGGGTGGGGGGGTGAGGAGGAGGGGGGGTGGGGGGAGGAGGAGTGGGCTGGATGGGGAGGAGAAATGGGGGTGTGGGGAGGGGGGGTGGGGAGGAGGGGGGTGCTTCCTCTAGGTGAGGAGTGGAGGGGTGGGGAGGAGGGGTGGGGTGCTTCCTCTGGGTGAGGAGGAGTGGGGAGGAGTCCTGTGCTGCTGCAGACACCCCAGGGTGTGTCCTCTGGGGACTTCCAGCGGACTTCTCCGGCCTCGGGTCCAGTTGGCAGGGACAAGAGTCTGTTCAGTCGTCTGCACCCCTCCCCCGTGCCTGCCCTGGGAACAGGGACCTGCGCTGTGGTGGTGCTGGGGCCCGGGACCCTCAGCCCTGAGTCCATTCAGCCCATGCCCCCCCCCCCAGATGCAGCTGTCCACGCGTCCCAGCTGCTGGCCCTCTGAGGTGCTGCCCACCGCTCTGCCAGCCACGCTAGCGTGGCTCTCTACTCCCTCCTACCCGTGGTGCTGCAGGGCCGCTGCCTCCCTAGGAGAGGAGTTCCCCAGCTGTGCGCTAGGCAGAGCGATCCCTTCCCAAGATCTCCACGTGGAGAGAGCGTCTGTCCCGAGATCTCCCCAGATCTCCAGTGCAGTTTTGGTTGGTTGGTTTTGCTTGCCAGTCCTGGGCCTTGAGCTCAGGGCCTGAGCAATGTCCGTGGGCTTCTTTTTACTCAAGGCTGGCACTCTACCACTTGAGCCACAGCACCACTTCTGGCTTTTTCTGTTTTGTGGCACTGAGGAATCGAACCCAGGGCTTCATGCATACTAGGCAAACACTGAGTCACAAAGCCACCTTCCCAGCCCCGCTGTGCAGTCTGGAGTAAGTTCATGGCTGGCCTGTGATGAGGGTTTGTCTGTGATCCTTCCCTGCCCCACCTGAAACCCTGGTGGCTCTTGTCAGTTGTCACACCTGTCTGAAGGCCCAGTGTCCAAGACCAACCACTGGGTGACAGCACACCTCCGTTCGGTGGCCGGCTGCAGGGTGCTGTCACTTCCCATGTCTCCCAGGGCGGACTGGGTGTGCTCGATGCTCTTGGCTTTGGGAGTAAAACCAGCCTTGCTCCCCAATAAAGTACTTCAGTACACCTATGGCAGCCCAAGCCCCCAGCCCAGAGGTTGCCGTCTCCTTGCCTGTGCACGTCGGGCCCGTCACCTCTCCCAGAGCTGCTGGCTGCCCAGCGTGGCAGGTTGGGGCACGAATTCTGGGGCCTGCTTGGAGCCAGAATCCCTGCTCTCCATACCTGCCTACACTGCCAAGCACTGGGCGTGGACTGGAAGGAGATTCTGGTGGAGGGGTGAGGGAGGCCTGTTCCTCCGGCAGGCATCCCATACGCCTTAGTCAACCGCAGGCAGGAGTTAATGACCTCAAGAACGTGTCTGTTGACCGTGCTTGCTGTCCTGGCACGTACATGTGACCATTTCCTCTCTTTTTTTTTCTTTGGGTTGGTTGTGGGGCTTGGGCTCAGGGCCTGGGCTCTGTTCTTGAGACACTTTGTGTTCAAGGCTAGGCTCTTTAACACTAGAGCCACAGTGCCACATCCGGTTTTAGAACGGTTATCTGGAGATAATTGGGGACTTTCCTGCAATCCTCAGTTGGATTACAGGTGTGAGCCACCAGCATGTGGCCCCTATGACCACTCTCCACTGCTGTCACATCGCCCAGCCCCCCTCCCCCGTCCCCTCCCTATGCCAGCTCCTGCATCCAAGGATCCTGTGTCGGTCAGGAGGACCAGAGGCCCCACTCACCCATCTCGTCCCTGACCTTTGACCTGGGAAACTTTGAGACCCTCCAAGATACAGCTACTATGTTGTGGGCAAGGGGTTACAGGAGAGGGCTAAATGTGGTCCTTGTCCCGTGGGTCCACAGTCTCCCTAAGGCAGGTGGGGGGCAGGCAGGTGGGCAGCAGATCCTGGCCGGGCACAGAGGCCAGCATTCACTCGGGATGGCTGGGGGTGCAGGGCGGACTGGAACAGGAGCCCCTCGTGGCAGGCTCCAAGGTAAGACATGCCCCTGCCTCTCCCAACAGGCACAGAGTCCTGCAGGGCCCTGGGGACCCCTCGGCCCCGAAGTGAGCGTCGAAGGCACACAATCACCAGTGGCGTGGACTGTGAGCTGGTGAGGAGCTGGGGAGGGGTCAGGACCCGGGACTCCTGGAGGCCAGGGAGGGGCAGGCAGGCCTGGACTCTGGGCGACTCCTGGGCTTGGGTCCACTGGAGGGACACCCAGATCCCTGAGGGACGTTGGGACACTAGGTGGGGGCCACCGCCCTGCCTGCCTCACCTTGCAAGTCAGCTGCATGTTTGTCCCGAACTGAACCCGAGCAGGGCGACGTCCTGGGGAAGCCTCTGTGGGGGGGAGACATGAGCTCTCCCCGCGGCACGCCCCCAGACAACTCAGGAGCCGGGCATCCGTGTCTGTGGGTGCTGCAGGGTGTGGCTGTGCCCGTGGGGGTGCTACCGGCACAAGCACCCACAGGCACACGCGTGGTGTAGCTGAAGCAGATGAAGGAGCTGGAGCAGGAGCAGGAGGTGCTCCTGCAGGGTCTGGAGATGATGGCCCGGGGTCAGGACTGGTACCAGCAGCAGCTGCAGCGCGTGCAGGAGCGCCAGCGCCGCCGGAGCCGGAGCCGAGCTGACGATGTGAGTGGTGGGGCAGACGCCTGTCCCTGACCCCTGGACTCCCACAGTCCATCGGCAGCACCCCAGCCCACCCGTCCTGTCAGCGACACATCTAGGCTCCCTCTGGGCTCTCAGCTGCAGCTTTATGGGTGCAAGAATGCCATCTGGGGCCAGGAATGCAGCCCCATGTAGAGTGCTCGCCTAGCACGCACAAAGCCCTGGGTTCAGTTCCTTGGTACCACATATACAGAAAAGGCCAGAAGTGGTGCTGTGGCTCAAGTGGTAGAGCTCTAGCCTTGAGAAAGCTCAAGGACAGTGCTCAGGCCCTGAGCTCAAGCCGTAGGACTGGCAAAAAGAAGAAAAAGCTGGATATGGTGCTGTGGCTCAAGTGGCAAAGAAAAGACCACGTGTTGAGACCTCCCTACCCAGCTCTCCCCTGCTCTTCTCGCAGGACTTGGGGGCTACAGAGAGTCCCCGCCCACTGGGGCAGCTGCTTCCCAAAGTGCAGGAGGTGGCCCGCTGCCTGGGGGAGCTGTTGGCGGCAGCCTGTGCAGGCCGGGTGAGTTGCTGGACCCTTTCTGGTAGTCTGGCTGGGCCCCCTCACCACTGTCCTGGGAACAAGCCCAGGAGAGGCCTACCTGACTCTCCCCTTCTGCAGGCAGTGCCCTCGTCCTCCTCGGGGCCCCTGTGCCCCCCTCGGATCCCCAGCCCTCACTCAGCCCCCAGCTGGCAGCAGCAGACCATCCTCATGCTGAAAGAGCAGAACCGGCTCCTCACTCAGGTGAGGTGGGGAGAGGGGCGGGGGCTGGGGGCCCAGCAGGCCCTGACCACTGTCCCCCCCCCCAGGAGGTGACAGACAAGAGTGAGCGCATCACCCAGCTGGAGCAGGAGAAGTCTGCCCTCATCAAGCAGCTGTTCCAGGCCCGGGCTCTCAGCCAGCAGAGCGCTGGGCCTCTGGACTCCACCTTCATCTAGCTGGACCTGCCTCACGTGGGTGCGTGAGCTCTGAGCCTGGAGATGGCCAGCTGGCCGGACACTGCCCGTGGGCATGAGCCGCAGTCCGCCCCGGCCAGCCCTGCCCTAGACACCGCCCTGTGCCAGCCTGCGCTGCTGGCCCCACTTGGAGCTGCTGTGGCCACCTAGTGGACAGCGGGGGCCCCACCTCGTGTTCACCAGATCTCAGGCACAAGGGGCATGTTTACAGCTCTCCTGCCCCCTCTCATGTCTGACTCTAGTAAAGCACTGATCACACTGGGCTGCGCTTCTAATACTGTCCAGCAGGGGCGCTGACCCACCCACCCTGCTGCCATCCTTGGGGTGCTGTGAGCAGGCCAGCTATGGGAGGGTGGGCTGGGGCCTGTGGACCCACGAGCCCGTGAGCAGCTCCTCCCTGCCACCTGAAGCACCTCTGACCAGTCCTCAACGGGAGCAGATGGGAGGCAGGTGGGGTGTGGCCTCGTAAGAGAGGGCTCTGCTGGGGCGAGTCCTGAGATGGAGGTTAGGGCTGTGTCCGTGCGTGTGGGCCAGGCGGTGCAGCTTCCTCATGGGACCAAGAGCTCGGCTTGCCTCCGCCTCCCGCAGACCCTGAAGCCCGGTCTTTCCTCCTGCCCAGCTGTGCACTCAGACGGAGCCTCACGGAGTCTGCCACACGTGACCCAGGCCCTAGGCGGGTGGCTAAAGGTGGCCAGGTGGGCCTCCCCTCAGGTCCTTGTTCCCAGGAAAGGTCACGTGCGGGCCTGCCGGCCAGACCCTGAACGAGGACGGTCCATCGAGTGGGGTGCACGGCTTGGCTCAGCCTTCCCTCCAGGTCAGCTCTGTGCGTGTGGAGAGGGGCACAGGAGGAGGCTCAGGAGAAGTCCCCCCTCCCAGGCCCCCAGTCGCCGCCAGGGTGAGCCTGAGTGCTGCCACCGCCGCCTCCAGGGAGAGCCCCAGAGCCAGGGACCACCGAGGGTGGCCACCGCAGGAATGCAACTCCAGACTGAAGCCAAGTCTCCGCTTCCATCCTGAGCAGCTAGAACCCCCGGGGCGGGGGGGGGGGAGCGGGCTGTGTCACATGCACTGCCGCCCCGGCGGGCTGGCGGGGGGGGGGGAGCGGGCTGTGAGGGCGCACGGGCTGTGTCACATGCACTGCCGCTCCGGCGGGCTTCAGAGAGAAGAAAAGGCAGCACAGCAAGCCGGCTGCCTGCGGTGGGGACAGCTGAGAGGTGGAGGAGGTGGACAGGGCCCCACCAGGGTGGCCACTTTGGGCTTTCCTGTGCAGAGTGAGCGTGGGAGGTCCCCTGCAGCCTCCTTCAGCCGCAGTGATCCTGGCCTTGCCACAAACTTTCTCCACGGGCTGGCCGGGGGTGGCACAGGTGGTATTCCAGTCTGGGGCGGTAAAGGCAGGGTTGAGAGTCCAAGCCGGCCCGGACTTCAGAGTGAGCCCTTTCCTCAGAATAAACCAAGCAAGAAGCAAGCAGCCCAGGTGCTGGTGGCTGTCACGCTTAGCCTTCTATGGTTGTGTGTGTGACTGCGATGGAACCCAGCTGTTTGGTCAAATACCAGTTTAGATTTTGTTGTGAGAGTAGTTTTAGTTGTGGCTAATAGTTATGTTTTGTGGAAGTGGAGCTGTAGCTCAGAGTGGTCCAGTACTAGCCTTAAGCAAAAGGGCTTAGGGACAGCACCCAGGCCCTGAGTTCAAGACCCATGACCAAACAAAAAGAAAGAAAGAAGCTATTGGCTTTTGTTTTTGTTTTTCCTGTGCTGGGGTTTGAACCCAGAGGCCTGATTTTCACTTGACTTGCTTGCTCCATGCAGGTGCTATACCACTTGAGCCCTGTGCTTCCAGCTGCTTTTTGCTGATTAATTGGAAGTAATTCTTGAGATTTTTTTTTGCCAGTCCTGGGACTTGAACTCAGGGCCTGAGCATTGTCCTTGGGTTTTTTTCTTCAAGGCTATCACTCTACTACTTGAGCCACAGTACCACTTCTGGCTTTTCTATGTATGGGGCACCAAAGAATCGAACCTGGGTGTTTGTGCATGCTAGGCAAGCACTCTACCACTAGGGTCCGCTCCTGCCATCTTGAGAACTCTGCCCTGGCTGGCTTCAAGCCATCGTTCTCCAGGAGCTGGGACCACAGGTGTGAGTCGGGGGCACCCAGCTTCAGCTGAGGGTCTCAAGAGAGAAGACCGAAGCCCCCAGAGGAATAAATCCTGCCTCTAGATAACCTCGGGTCTCGTTTGCTGGGTCACCACTTCCCCTCCTCCCATCTGCTCTGCAGATGACTGACTTGCAGTCTCCAAAATGGTGTGAGTCAGTCCTTCTAGTGGCCTCCTCCCCCACCGCTCTGGTTCCCTGGAGAACTCCACTGGCGCCTCATCTGATGGCATCTGCTCCAGAGAGACGTTTGTACTCTTGAGGAACGTGTACGATGTTCCCGGCAGCATGAGTTCTCTCCAGTCACGTCTCTGGGTGATCATTCAAACAAACGTGATACCTTTGTGCCCTGGAATACGGCACAGCAACAGGCAGAAGCTGGCAAGTACCTCCATGAAATTATTTATTATTATTAGATTATTTTGTCAATCGTGGGGCTTGAACTCAGGGCTTGGTGCTGTCCTTGAATATTTTCACTCAAGGCTAGCAACCTGCTACTTTGAGCCACAGTTCCGCCTCCTGTTTTCTGGTGGTTTCCTGCCTGGGCTGGCCTCGAACTGCCTCCTGAGTAGCTAGATTTGCAAGTGTGAGCCACCAGCATTCAGCAGGGGAATTCTTATTTTGCCACTGAGTCACAGTGCCAGGCAAGCAAGCACTCTACCACTAGGCCTCATTCCAGCCCCAAAGAAATTATTTTGAGTGACAAAATGCCAATCCCAAAGTCACCTAATTCTATCCACATTGGTTCGTGTTTTTACAGTATGTATGATCCCTCAGAGTGTTGTGATTGGAGAGGGAGAAGAGTCGAGCAGGGCAGGAGTGGGGACGCTGGGCAGAGCTACGGAGGGGTAGTGAGGAGGTCAGGTGATATTACCGCAGGGTGACGGTTGTTCAAGGCCCGTGATAAGATCACACAGACCTGCACACACAGGATGCACCTCTGCTGGGGCCTAGAGGAACCAGTCACGTCCTGAGCTTTGCTCTGGTGCTGTAGTTGCATAAGATGCTGGCATCAGCTCCAGGGGAGGGCACACCGGGCGCTGGCTGAGCCTTCCCGTCTCCTGTGTCTGTGTGTTCATTAAAAAAGGTGAGATTGGCTGCTGCAGTGGCTCACACCTGTCATCCTAGCTGCTCAGGAGGCTGAGGTCTGAGGATCCAGCCCTGCCACAAAAGGACCTGAGACTATCTCCAATTAACCTCTAGAAAATGGGGATATGGGGCTGTGGCTCAAGGATAGGGTGGTAGCCTTGAGCTGAAGGGCTCAGAGTTCAGCCCAGGCCGAGTTCAAGCCCTTTGACCCACCAAAAAAAAAAAAAAAAGAGCCTCACAGGGACTTTTCTGCCCAGGCTGGCTTCAGTGGCTTCAGTGATCCTCGGAGCTCAGAGAGCTGGGATTGTAAGTGTGAGTATCAGTGCCAGGCTGGGGAATCTCTTAATGGCATAGACATGGGCCCATGGCTCCAGTGTGGAAACACATTCCCCAACCACTTCTGCAATCCCTGGTTGTATCTATGGTCACACACCAGGCCAAACAGCCACTTCATGAATGCCAGAATCTCACAGAAATCAAGCAAGTAAGAAGCCAACATGGGGATAGGGGGTAAGGTGACTCACTTTTCATCTCAGCTACTCAGAAGGCAGAGATCAGAAGGGTCAGGGGTCAAGGCCAGCCTGACTCAGCAGACAGACTGGGTTTGGTACACATGTCATCCGGGTATGGGGTAAAGTATGAGCAGTGTAAACAGGAGGCTCCAGCCACAGGGCAAAGGGCTGTGCATGTAGAGGAATTAAACCTCTGTGTCTCCATAATTTTACTGGGAAGCTGAACCTGCTATAAAGAGGTAATACAACATGTATGTACATATAATTAAAGCCAGGAGCTGGGTGCGGTGGCTCACACCAGTAATCCTAGCTCGCTAGCTAGACCTGAGGCTTCTTCAGTCTAAGGACTGGTGTTCAAAGCCAGTCAAGCAGGAAAGTCTGTGAGACTGTTTTTGCTTTTGCAGGCCCTGTGGCTTGAAATCAGGGCCTGGGCACTCTGTCTGAGCTTCTTTTGCTCAAGGCTAGTGCTCTACCACTTGAGCCAAAGTGCTACCTCTGGCTTTTACTGAGAACTTGATTGGAGATAAGAATCGCACCAACTTTTCCGTCCAGACTGACTCAGCCTTTTGAGTAGTGAAGATTACAGGTGTGAGCCACCGCACCCAGCAGAATTGACATTTGTTTTTTTGCTCAGTCATGGGCTTGAACCCTGGGCCTGGGCTCGTCAGCACAAGGCTAGTGCTCTTACCACTTTAGCCACAGCACCATGTCTCATTTTCTGGTTAATTGGAGGTGAGAATTTCACAGACTTTTCTGCCCAAGCTGGCTTGAACCACAATCCTCGATCTCAGCCTCTGGAGTATGGAGGATTACAGGGGTGAGTCACTGATGCCAGACACAGTTCCCGACACCTTATCTCCACGATTAAACAGCAGAACATGGGAACTAAAGGACTGTCTCAAGGGGTAAAGACAGTGCTCAGGCCCAGAGTTCAAGCCCCAAGCCTCAGGGCTGACCAAAAAAAAAAAGAAAAAATTAAATGTAAAATAATAAAGCATACCAGCTAGGCGCTGGTGACTCAGGATCCCACCTGTAATGCTAGCTACTCAGGAGGCTGAGACTCTCGGATCTCAAAGTCAGCCAGAGTAGGAAAGCGCATGAGCCTCTTATTTCCTATTAACCATCAGAAAACCAGAGGTCATGCTGTGGCTCTAAATGGTAGAGCACTAGCTGTGAGCGTAAAAAGCTCAGGGACAACCCTGAGTTCAACCCCCACTACTGACCAAAAACAAAAAACAAAAGAAAACACAACAAAAAATACCAAGTATTGAATCCAAGAGAAGACTTTGATGGAGGAGGCGACACTGTTCAAAAAGAAATATACTTATCACCTGACTCAAGTAACTGTCACCTCTCTGTACACCACCTTTACGATGGACTTTTTAAAAAGTAAAATGAACTTTCTTGAGTTGGGGATTTTACGACTGCAGCTGCTGGGAGGCTGAGGCAGGAGGACGAGAATTTGAAGCCAGCCTGGGCTGCACAGGGAAACCCCGTCTTCAAGCAAAGCCACCAAAACCAAATGTGAGTGGAGAGACATTTCCTCCCTCTCTTCCTCAACCTCTCCATCTCCATCTCTCCCTCCCCCCTTTTTCTTTTCCTACTGAACTCAGAGCCTCATTCTCAGTAGGCAAGCATGGCTTGAGTCAGGACCCCAGCCCAGGGGACAAGGCCAGCGGTGCTGTCCTGGGGCCTGGCACTCCGCGCAGGCGGGGACATGCAGTTCTCCACGCTGGAAAACAGGAGTTGTCCTGGGAAACGACCCGGGGAGTGGTTCCCCCCTCACACACTGCTTCCAGATGAGCTTGGCGCTCTGTAAACACCCTGAGCTCACTCGCCAGGAGCAAGTGGGGAGCCCAGGGCAGAGGAGACCACGTGTTTATGACCCACCAGAGGAGGACTTGTCCTCACACACCACACAAGCCTGCAAATCGTTGAGTCTTGGCCGTGCTTCCCCATGGGGTTTCTTCTTCTGAAGTCTCTCCGAGGCCCATTCTGTCCTCCACAGCTTTCCACAACCTCCAAGCTGCACCACACCAAACGAGAGGCAGGGGGGGCTCTGAGGGCCAGCTGTGGACACCGCCCTGCTGGAGAGGGAGAGATGGCCCAGGGGAAGCTGAGCGTGTATGCGTGCGTGTGCGTGCGTGCGTGCGTGTGCATGTGTGTCCTCTACCACCAGGCTGCACTCCCACCCCTGGTCATTGGCATTCTGGTCAGCCGGTGGCTGGGCCCCGCCCTGTCTGCTGCCAGCCCTCTGCATTTCACCAGCCAGTCTGCTTCTTCTCCCCATCCCCAGGACCTCTGTGATGCCCACTCTCTGCAGAACAAGTGGGGCTCTGGCTTGTTCACATCTTGGAATCCAAGAATCCCTTGAGCGGGAGGCTGGTGGCTCAGGCCTGTACTCCTAGCTAGTCAGGAGGCTGAGATCTGAGGACTGTAGTTCGAAGCCAGCCCTGGGCAAGAAAGTCTGAGAGTCTTATCTCCAGTCAATTACCCCAAAAAGCCAGAAGTGAAGCTCTGGCTCCGGTGGTACAGTGCTAGTCTAGAGCCAGCACCCAAGCCCCGAGTTCTGGCCACAGGACTATCAAAAAAAAGGGGGGAGGGGGGAGTGTGGCCTAGTGGTAGAGTGCCTGCCTGACATGCACAAAGACCCGGATTTGATTCCTCGGTACCACACACGTAGAAAAAGCCAGAAGTGGTGCTGAGGCGCAAGTGGTAGAGCTCTGGCCTTGAGAAAGCCCAAGGACAGTGCTCAGTCCCTGAGTTCAAGCCCAGGACTGGCAAAAAAAAAAAAAGTCAGATAGAGAGGTGTGGCCCAAGTGGTAGAGAGTCATTGTTGAGAGCTAAGGCTGGGACAGCACCCTGGCCTGAGCAAACCCCAGTCCTGGTGCACACCCCAAAGTGCCCATCTCCGTGGAGAGCCCCGTGCTCCAGCACACAGGGAGGCCGCCAGTGTTTGTTGGATGACCAATGTGTCCAGGGACAGGGGCTCTCGGCAACCATCTCCCGCAGCGCTGGTGATCCAGCACAGCACCCTGGGCTTTCTGGTGGGAAGACCTGCCTGGGCTCCCTTCCCTGAGGCGGCCGAGCCCTGGGAGAGGGGGCCCTGCACCTGTGGTGTCCTCAGTTCTCCGCCAGGGGCCCCCACCAAGCAAAATCCAGCCCATCCAGGGACCCCACCTGGCCAAGTTCCCAAAGCTGGAGACTCCTCCCTTCAGCTCTGGTCCTCCTCTCTCGTCCGTCCTCCCTTTGGCTCTGGTCCTCCTCTCTCGTCCGTCCTCCCTTCGGCTCTGGTCCTCCTCTCTCATCCGTCCCCCTGGCTCTCTCCAAGGCCCCAGTCCCTGAGAATATCTTTCACTGGAGCGCGTTCTCCAGGCCTGCCCCAGCTCTTTCTCAGAGACAACTCAGTCCCTGCCCTGGCCCTGGCAGAGCTCCCTAACTCTCTCCTACCCATCTTGGCAGTTGTTCTGAGCTTTGGCTGTGAGCTTTCTCCCCTAGGGCAGGGGCCAGGCCTCCCCTGCCCTTGCCCCATCCTGTCAGGCCTGGCGGGGGCACTTGTGGCCCCAGGCTTTTCCATCCAAGGGCAGAACACCAAAAAGCCCTCTTGGGCCAAGTAGGAGAGTTGGGGTACTGGCTCACCAAGGCTCACGGCACCCTCCAGACCCTGTCTCTCCCCTGGGGCATGGAAGAAAGGGCTGGGGGGGGGGGCTGTGCTACCGGGAAACAGGCCTGCCAAACTCAGAAGTCTGGTTCTGGAGACTGCGGCTTGGAGGGTGGGTGACCTCCAGGTCCCGCCCCCCCCTCGGGTCCCCAGCTGGAAGAAAGACGCCTTTGCCGGGCCTGGGCCTCCCGACCCGGCCTGGGCAGCCGGCCCAGCCGGCCCGATTTGTCCCTGCCTGCTTTTCTGGCTGCGGCCCTGCAGACCCCGCTCGCATCAAAGGCAGCCCTTGAGCCCCCAAGCTCCCCGCAGGGCTCCTCGCGGCCCGGGACACAAAGGAGGCTGGCGGGGGGCCAGGGAGCCCGCTGGAGGGGCGGAGGGCCGGGAGGGCGGTGCTGGGTCTGCGCCCACCGAGCCCTCCCGGCCGGGCCCCGGGTGTCCTGCGGGGCCACCCTCGCGCACGGAGGCCCCGGAGGGCCGGGGGCGGCCCGGGGCTGCGGCTGGGGCCCCGCCGCGGCGTCTCTCCCGATGGCAGGCTCGGCCCGCCCGCCGCACGCCCCGGCCCGCGCGGCCCGCGGGGTCCCGGCCCGGCTGGCGCGGGCAGGGCCTGGGGCGTCCCCGCCGGCCGGCGTCGCGGGGCTGCGGGTCCCCGGCCGCGCGTGCCGGGCCGTCCGCTTTCCTCCCTCCGAGCGGGGCGAGGGGGGACGTCGCCGTCGCCGTCCCCGGGCCTGGGACCCGCCCCGCCCCAGGCCCCGCCCCGCCGCCCCGCCCCAGGCCCCGCCCCGCCCCTCCCGGGCGCCTACCCCGCGGCCCCGGCCGCCCCGGCGTCCTCGCCCGCCGCCCGCCCGCCCGGTCCCCGCCAACTCCTCGCCCGCCCGCCCATGGCGTGGAAGGCGCTGTCCCTGCTGCCGCCGCTGCTGCTGGCCGCGGTGGGCCTCGCCGGCCTCCTCCTGCTCTGCCTCCCCACGCGCGACGTCCGGGAACCGCCGGCTCTCAAGGTGCGCGCCGGCGGGAGCGCGGGGCGGGGGTCGGGCGGCCCGGAGCCCGGCGGACCCTCCCGGGCCCGCGCCGGGACCCCGCGCCGAGACCCCGCGCCGCGCCCCGCTGGGCCGCCAGGCCCTGCGCTCCGCCCTCCACGTCCGCGGGGCGCGGCGCTTCCGGGGCGTCGCGGTGCTGGAGGCCACGATCGCGGGAACTCCCGGGCCGCGGGGCCGCCCGCCCGCGCCCCTGCCCGCCCGCGCCCCCGCCTGCCCGCACCCGCGCCCCCGCCTGCCCGCCCCGGCGCCCCTGCCCGCCCGCACCCGCGCCCGCGCCCGCACCCGCCCTGCGCCCCTGCCCGCCCGCGCTGCGCCCCGACCTGCCCGCCCCGGGGCCCCTGCACGCGGGGTCCAGGCCGAGGGGGCCCCGCGACCCCCGGGCACCCTGGGCCGAGGTCCCGCGGGGCCGCCCAGGCGGCTGGTGGGTTTGTCCCAGATGGGGCGTGCCAGGTGCGGGGTCTGCGGACCCTTCAAGCCGGCCACCCTGGTGCTCCGCCCGCGGAGTTCTGACCTTGAAGAAGGGCCCGGCCATCCAGAGGGGCTGGAGCTGAGCTGGGCGGGCTCCCAGCCAGGCTCTCGCCTTTAACCCTCACTGGGGTGTGCCTTGGGGGAGGCCGGGTCCCCCATGAGCCTAGGAAGGTGGCGGTGTTAGAGGCGGGGCCCTCCAGCCTCCCTGCTCTCTGATGGGTTCCTGGTGTGCCTGGCGGGCAGCAGAGTCCCCCCCACACCTCTCATTTTTGGCCAGTCTAGGGTTCTGCCACTTGAGCCACAGCACCACTTCTGGCTTGGTATGTGGTACCAAGGAGCCAAAGCATGCTAGGCAAGCACTCTAGGCCAAGCTCTCTGCCCCAGGACAGCCTTCCAGGCTGGTGTTGGCCCCACCTGAAGCTAGCCCTTAGCCAGGCCCCTAGAATGGTGGGCAGAATTTGTAGGCAGGTTCTAGACCAAGCACCTTACATGCTGGGTACTGAGGACACCCCGACAGCAAGCAAAATCCATCTCGCCCCTCCCAGCTCCACAGGACTGGCCTCTCTGCCTCTGGCTTTGAGGCTCAGAGAGGAGACACATATTGGAAGCTCATTTCCAGCCCTCACATCTACATCTTCAGGTCTGGTTGAAGTCAGGGCAGACAGCTGCAGAGTATGGAGTGCCAAGAAAGAAAGACAGGCCCAAGGAGTTTTATCTGCAGCTGTGCGTCTTCCCTCCTGAGCCACACCCCTCAGAGCCCCAGGGCAAAGTTGCAGATGTAATCCTGGGCCCAGGCTTTGCCTCTCCTAGGAGGGCTGCATCCTGATCCTGGCTTTGGGTCTTCAGGCAGTCAGAAGAGAGGGTCACTGATAGGCCTCTGCTAATTCTTCTTCCATCAAAGCTGCATTACTGTGGGTATGGCACACAGCTTACCACAGTTGAAGCAGAAGTAGAGCGCTGGGGTGGGGGGGAGGGCTCTAGGGCTCCTGGACCTCCCAGGCTGACTCCTCCCCCTCCTCCCCTTCTCTCCACTCAGTATGGCATCGTCCTGGATGCTGGATCCTCGCACACATCCATGTTTATCTACAAGTGGCCAGGGGACAAGGAGAACGACACAGGCATCGTGGGCCAGCACAGCTCCTGCGATGTTCAGGGTGAGATTGGGGCACCCGACCTGCCCCAGCCTCAGCTCCCTATGGGGGTCTCAGGTTCCAGGCTTGACTGACCCTCCAGGTGGTGCAGGGCAGGGTTTGCTTCAGCGGGAGTCTCAGAAACAAAGACTGGGAGCGCTAAGCTTGGGAGGGGCTGTGTGTTCTAGAAAGGGGGGGGGCAGTTTGGGCCTGACTAGCCTAAGACAAGCCTCTGGGATCTGAGGCTCCAGCACCCACATCCCGACTGGTCCCTGGGGTAGTTGGACCGGCTGGCCACTGTCCCGTGCTTTGTCCAGGCACCTGTGCCCACACCCACTGGCCAGGCGGCAGCTTCAGAGCCTGGGCGGCACCTGAGCTCCTTTGTGTCTGAAATGGGCATCTTTGGGGTGTAGGTGGGGAAGGTGTGCCTAAGCTGCCACCTGGTTGGGAGGCAGGACCCCAACCCCAGCAGCCTGTGGTCTACCTGGGGGCTGTCTGCCAGGCCTGGCCCACACCCAGCCCCTCTGTAGGTGGGGGCATCTCCAGCTATGCCAGTAACCCTTCTGGGGCCGGCCAGAGTCTGGTTGAATGCCTTGAGCAGGCACTTAGGGATGTGCCCAAAGACCAACATACCACAACCCCGCTCTACCTGGGAGCCACGGCGGGCATGAGGTTACTCAGGTGAGTATTCCTCTGCCTTAACCTCGGGGAGGTGGACCTGAAGCTGCTGGCACCTGCTTGGGGCTGGAAGACTCCAAGGAGGGGGCTCTCAGTCCTCCCGCTTTTCAGGGGAGGGGTCCTCTCAGTCTTCGCTGCGTCATGGGGAGGGGTCCTCTCAGTCCTCTCAGCTCCACGGTGAGGGGGCCTCTGAGAATCCTCCCTGGTGTGCAGTCTCACCAGTCCGGAAGCCTCTGCCAGTGTGCTCGGGGCCGTGACTCAGACACTGACCCAGTACCCCTTTGACTTCCGTGGTGCACGCATCCTCTCTGGCCAGGACGAGGGAGTGTTTGGCTGGGTGACAGCCAACTACCTGCTGGAGAACTTCATTAAGGTGGGTGGGGCCCGGTGGGGGCTGGCGGGGGTCTGGTGGGGGCCTAGCAGGGGCCTGCCCACCCTCTGACCACGCCTCCACTCTGCACAGTATGGCTGGGTGGGCCGGTGGTTCTGGCCCAGGCGGGGGACGACGGGGGCCATGGACCTGGGAGGAGCTTCCACGCAGATCACCTTTGAGACGGCCAGTCCAGCCGAGGACCCCGCCAGCGAAGTGCAGCTGCGGCTGTATGGGCAGGAATACCGCGTCTACACGCACAGCTTCCTCTGCTACGGCCGAGACCAGGTCCTCCAGAGGCTGCTGGCCAGTGCTCTCCAGGTGCTGCCTCCCTGCTCTCACCTCCTTAGGGGACAGAGGAGGAGGGACAGGGCCCCAGGGGGCCCCAGCCTTACCAAAGGCCTTGCAGCTGAGGGCCTGGACCGACTCCACTGGGGGCCTCCTTCTGCCCAGCAGGGGGTGGGGGCGTTGATGGCGCCAGGACACAGTGCGGTTGCTCTAGGTGATGTGGGGGCCGTCAGGAGGCCGGCCCTCCGAGGCGGGGTGGCGGGTCACGCGGTACCGATTGCCCTCTGCTCGCCCCTCAGACCCACCGCTTCCACCCCTGCTGGCCACGAGGCTACGCCTCCGTAGTGACCCTTGGCGAGTTGTACCGGTCGCCCTGCACAGCAGGCCTGCGGCCCCCAAGCTTCAACAGCAGCACCACAGTCAGCCTGTCTGGGACCAGCGACCCCGCCCTCTGCCATGACCTTGTCTCCGGCCTCTTCAACTTCTCCACCTGCCCCTTCTCCCAATGTTCCTTCAACGGGGTCTTCCAGCCCCCTGTGGGGGGGCCCTTCATTGTGAGTCCTGGAGGACAAGGGGACAGGGGCCTGAGGTTCTCAGGCACGGGCCTCCAGTGACCCTGCTCCTTCCTGTAGGCCTTTTCTGCGTTCTACTACACCTTAGACTTCCTGAGAACTGTGATGGGTCTTCCAGTCGAGACCCTGCAGCAACTGGAGTCAGCCACCATTACCGTCTGCAACCAGACCTGGGCTGAGGTGAGGCTTGATCACCTTCCCCCATCCCACTATTCCTTCCTCCTCTTGTGTGGAGGTCTCTCAGCATGCCACTGTGCTGAGGAACGACCACGGTGGACTCGAGACATGGCCAAATATAGCTGGGGGCTGGGGTCGAGTGAGCTGGGGTTTCCGTGGTTTTCTTAGGTCTGACCCTGCAACCACTCATGGAGGGCCAAGGGAAGCAGGAGTTGAAAGCTCTGTGGAGCACTGTAGACGGAGTGGGAGGTACCTCCCGGGCAGTGTGGGGAGAATGGCCAGGCCGGGGAGAAGCAGGAGTTCAGAGCTCTGCAGAGCACTGTGGACAGAGCAGGAGGTACCTCCTGGGCGGTGTGGGGAGAATGGCCAGGCGGGGGAGAGATGTGGCAGAGAAAAGTGGCAAGGTTTGGGGTGGAAGGTGAGGAGCTGAACGGACCATGGGGTTTTTGCCCTCTGCCTCTGGCTAGACAGTAATTTTTTTCTAAGGAAAGAAAAGGGGAGCGGTCTGAGCAACCAGAAGTGCCCACTGGCGACTCCTGAAGAAACAGGCCAGGCCCGGTCCCATCCGCCTAACAGCATGCAGACAAAGGGGACTTAGGAAAGGTGGCACAAGGGTAGATGACCAGATTCAAACCTGGAGCACTGGTGCCCTTGCCCACATAGCAGCAACTCTACTGCCACCCTGCTGTCCCCTCAAGGCTGGCCTTTCAGGCAGCGGTGCTGACTGGGGGGGGGGCTGCCACCCTCACAGCTCCTGCCTTGAGGGGGGGCCGTCCTCCTGCGCACTGCTGTTTGGCTGTGCATGTGGGACAGTGCGGCACTCCCCTGCGCTCACTGGCCATGTCCCACCCTTGTCCCAGCTGCAGGCCCAGGCGTCAGGGCAGGAGGCCCACCTGGCCAGCTACTGCGCCATGGCCATGTTCATTCAACAGCTGCTGAGCCGCGGCTATGGGTTTGACCAGCACACGTTTGGTGGTGTGGCCTTCCAGAAGAAGGTAGGCGCAGGGTGGAGCGAAGCCATGGGCAGCTGGGGTCCCCGGGCTGGGGGGGGGGCAGGCCCACCTCACGGGGCCGCGACCCCGACCCTCCCTCCCAGGCCGGGGACACGGCGATCGGCTGGGCACTGGGGTACATGCTGAACTTGACCAACCTGATCCCGGCTGACCCGCCCGGGCTGCGCAAGGGCACCACCCTGACCTCCTGGGCGGCCCTGCTTCTGCTCTTCGCGGCCCTGCTCCTGGCCGGGCTGCTCCTGGTGCTGCGCCAGGTGCGCTTGGCCAAGCTCACCAGCGCCATCTAGGGTCCTGGGGGGAGCCGCCCGCCACCATCACCATGGGGAGCTGGGAGCCAGGATCCAGCACCCACACCCACGGGGTCCCCGCAGACCCGAGCACCCCCTCAGTACCTGTGCTCCACTACTCCAGCCCCACATTCTCCCCTCCACGACTCCCTGCTCCCCCTGCCCCTTCCAGCCTGGGGTTCTCTTCAGTGCCTCCTGCCCTCCCTCCCCCGGGGTAGCAGGTCCCTCATCTGTGACTCGGGGCAGGGGCCCCAGGGAGGGAGGCCCTCTGTAGGGTCTGGCCTGGACTGGGGGTGTCTGATCCTGCTTGTAAACATTTTGTAATAAAAGTTATTTCCCTAGAGCTGAAGTCCTCACCGTGTAAGGCCTGCCCCCCTTACTGACCTGTCCCCCCAAGTCCCCAGAGTGGACACAACGCTTCCTGCCTCCTCTCTGGCCCAGACTCGGGGCACCCCTTCTCCACTGGGAGAGTTCCTGAGTCCTTTACTCTTCCCTGACTGTCAAAACCAGGACGGACTCCAGGTCCTCTGGGTTCTGACCTCCAGCAGGCCTGGGGCAGGGGAGGTGGCCGAAAGGGGGGGCAGTGTGGAAGGCCGGGCTTGAACCTGGTGTTGGGGCAACGTCATGACACCCTGAATTCTCTGCACCCTACCGGCCGCGCAGGATGAGCGGTCTCTGCAGTGGCTCTCGCCCGGGTGGATGGCTCGGCCCCTGCCCTCCACATTCCTGTGCTTTGTACTTTTCCTGCACGCCTGCTCGGCCAGCCTGGGCCACCGGGGGGAGGCTGCCCAGGGAAGCGGTGGGGAGACGAGGAGGGCCCGCGGGCGCCCCGTCGCGGGTCCCTGGGGCCTGGCCACCTTGGACAGCTCCCAGGGGTTCGGGCCGCCGCTCCAGGCCGCGCTGGCCCCCTGGTGGCCGCCGCGGGATGCAGCCGGGGCGGCCGTGGTTTCCTCGCCTTCCTCCGGGCGCGGCCCTGGCGTCTCCGGGCACCGGGATTCCCTGGCTCCGGGGGGCGGCGCGTCCTCCAGGACATCCCGGAGGCTGGGGCGGGCGGAGGGGGCGGGGCTGGCGGGCGGCGGGGGCGGGGCGGACGGACGGAGGCGGGGCTGGCGGGGGCGGGGCTGGCGGACGGGCCCCGCCCCCCGCAGGTGGCGCGCGCAGGCGCACTCCCCGCACGCGCGCCGCCCGCCGCCGCCGCGCCGCGCTCCCGGATCCGCCGCCGCAGCGTCGGCGCCGCCTTCCCCTCCCTCCCCCTCCTCTTCCCTCGCCGCCGCCCCGCCTCCCCGCCCCCGCCGGCTCCCGGTTTCTCTCGTCGCGGCGGCGGCCGGAGCCGGTGCGGAGCCGGGGCCCGCGAGGTGCCATGCTGCCCGGGCGGCGGCGCTGAAGGATGGCGACGCCGGTCCCCCCGCCCTCCTCGCGGCACCTGCGGCTGCTGCGGCTGCTGCTCTCCGGCCTGGTCCTCGCCGCGGCCCTGAACGGCGCCGCCGCCAGCCGCCCTGGTGAGCCAGCCTCGGGCGCGCGCCGCCCAGGGCCGGGGGCGCCGGGAGGGATCGGGCGGCGCGCCGAGATGCCCCGCCGCCGCCCCGGCCTCGCCCCGCCGCAGGCCCCGCAGGCCGCGCAGGCCCCGCCGGGTCGGCGGCGGGCCCGGGCCGGAGGGCCGGCGGGACCTGGAGCGGCTGGGCCCGGGCTTCTCCGGACCCGGCGGAGGCGAACTGAACGTCACGCCCTGCGCGTCCCCGCGTCCCCGCGCCCGGAGACCCGGCCGGAGGGGCCCCGCCGGTGCCCGGGCCCGGGGTCGCCGCGCGCGGTGCGGGGCCTGTTCGCGTCCCCCCGGTGCAGTCAGCGCCCGCCGTGCTCGGTCCCTCCTGGCGGGTCTCACTTTCCCTGGCTGGGTCGACTCCAGAGGGGTGATCCGGAGCCCCCGGGGGTTAAGAGGTCTCCGGAGCACTCGCTTCTGCGGGGAACCCGAAGGAAGGGTGCTTTAGCTCAGCTTAGAGACGAGGAACCGAGGGGTGGAGTGGTTAGGGGACCGGTAAGTGGCCCCACTGGGATGCTACCCTGGGCGGCCTCATTCCGCAGGCCTGGCTTTGAGGGAGAGCCGGGCAGAGGTCCTCCTGGCTGCAGCACCCTGAAGGGGAGGTTGTCACGGCCGGAGGACGCCCCTGAGCGCCGAGCCTGGCGGTGCCCTGGCCTCGCTCCACGGGCCCCTGGGCGGCCCGGACTGCCCCTCCCTCCGCATCTCACCCACGCCTAGCCCCGTGTAGGTGGAGGCTCTGGGGCTCGCCAGCTGTCTTTGCCTCCCCTAAGGCTGGATGGAGCCTCGCTGCCAAAGATGAGCGGGAAGTAGCCATGCCCTGGGTTGTGCGGAGGTTGTGTGGGCTGCAAGACAGAGGGCGAGGGAGGACCCTGTAGCCCGCAGTGGTTTTGTGACACAGGTCTCTGCTGTGGGCTTGAGTATCGACCCGGCCGGTAGGTGGGGTCCATGTGAGCCCCTGCATGGCGCTAGCATGTAACTAGTTGGAGTTCCAGGCCCCGCACACTGACACCAGAGCCTGTTGATCCAGTCTGTGGAGGTGCCTGGCATGGGGGCCTGGGCCCACCTGCCCCGCTCTGCCCGACTTCCCTAGGGGTGGGGACACCGGGCGTCAGTGTACAAAGGGAAGGGAGGTAGCCCCGTCCTGGTGGCTGGACCCATGGTTCTCCCAGCCCCCTGGGCCCTGCCTAAAGTGTGGGATAGAGGCCAGCCTGAGAGAAAGGATCCCGTTGCCCAGTGACAGCCACCAGACCCCTGACTGCGTCCAGGTGGGAGGTTTGTGGGGGGGGGGGAGTTGTAGAGCTTGCTCTCTAGGCCTGGGCACTGTACCTGAACTCTACCTTGAGGCTGGCACTCTACCACTTGAGCCACAGCGCCACTTCTAGTTTTCTGATGGTTAATTGCATATAAAAGTCTCGTGGACTTCCGTGCCCAGGCTGTCTTTGAACCGAGATCCTCAGATCTCAGCCTCCTGAGTAGCTAGGACAACAGGTGTGAGCCACCGGCGCCCAGCTTATTCCTTAGCTTTGAAGCAACTGAATTTCTGTACCCCACAGGGGAAACAGGGTCTGAGAGAGCCACTGTCCCATAAGTACCATCTTCTGGGCCTCAAGTCAGGGAGATGACAGTGGGAACTGTCGTTCACCCACCCAGGCCTCCCGAGGCTCTGGATCCACCCAGATCCTGCTAACATCTTCCTGATTTCCGTGGCTTCTCTGTGCCTTCGGACAAGCCAGAGGCTAGGCAGTGGGGTGGCTACTGCTTTCCAAACCCACCCCTTGTTCTAGTCTCTTTCAGACTCCACTGCAGGATGGCAAATGGAAAAGCTCTAGTATTTGGGGAAAGTGACTACTCAGAGTCTTTTGCTGTTCCTAAGCTGAACCTGGGCTTTACCCTCTTGAGCTCTCAGTTGGTTACAAGTCCTGGCTCACCTTGAGGGTGGTAGCCAGTATTGGAAGGCTGGGTAGCTCTGCCCAAGCGAGACAGCTGGACAACTAGGGTCCAATTCTGTTGAGATCAGGCTTCGGTCTGGAAGGTGGACATGCTCCCGGGAGTGGGTGGGGCAGGATAGTTCCCATATGTCTTAGGACTGTTTGCTTCCTGGTTCTGATCCCTGGCTGTAGGGAGGAAGGGCCTGTCCAGAACAGTGTCCAGGCCTGTGGGGGAGGGGCTGGGAAGTGCTGCTTCAAAGAGACCAGGCCCAGCAGGCTGTGGCCAGTCTTGCCTCCTTCCTTTTAGATGCAGTTGCCTGTCCTGGAAGCCTAGACTGTGCCCTGAAGAGGCGGGAAAGATGCCCCCCTGGTGCTCGTGCCTGTGGGCCCTGCCTCCAGCCCTTCCAGGAGGATATGCAGGGGATGTGTGTGTCCCGGGGGCGGCGGCCGCCTGGTATGCAAGAGCTCAGGGTAGGGGGAGTGAGTGGGCCGGCAGGGGGGCCTCCCTGCTTCCCTGCCCCAATGCTTGTGCGCTCTCTTAGGGAACCCCTGTCCCAGAGTCAGTCACTAAATCCCTCTGGGGTGCTCACATTACTCTGGCAGCAGCTCCCTGGTCCTTTCAAGGTGGCATGGGCCCAGATCCTAAAGGTGGGCTGAGTCCTGAGGGCAGCAAGGCCTTTCTAGGGTGAGGGTGACATCAAGGGAGGAGTCAGAGTTCCGAGGCCCTGGCCTCAGGCCTCACAATACTTTGGGTGCCAGGGTGTGGCCTGTGAGACACTGAGAGGCAGGAGGCAGTTGCTGTAGCTTTGTCCCTTCTCGTTGTTGGGAGCTGTGGATGGGTACCTACCTTGAAGCTCCAAAAGGACCGTGAGGCCCACGATAGGAGCTAGGTGGGCCCGGCCAGCAGACGGCCCCCATGTGGCCTCCTCCTTGAAGCTCTGGTGTCCAGCCTGGATGTTTGGGCTTACTTTGGCTTCTCTCCACTGCCCCTGTTGGCCAGAGAAGGTAGTTGGGGGGTGAGATTGGAAATGCTGTGGCTGTGCTTTGCCCATCTCTGTGGACCAGGGCCAGGGTAAGGAGCTCCGTTCTTTTCTCCATCTGCCTGGTCTCCGCACATTCCCCTCATTCCGCCTCCCTTGCCTCCTTGCTGCCCACTTTTCCTGGGAACTGATGTGGTTCATGGGAAGCGCCCTCTGTTGTTTCTATGGCAACCTGGGAAGCTAAAGACCTTTCTGCCAGGCCCAGGAAGAAAGGCCTAGAGCAGGGTGGGTCCCTCTGTCTCAGGAGGGACTGGAGTTCACCTGACGCCCTTCCTCCCCAGAGGAGGACCTGCCCCAGCCCAGACTGGAAGATGAGATTGACTTCTTGGCACAGGAGCTAGCCCTCAAGGAGGGCAGGCACTCGACGCTCACAGCTGGGCCCCTGTCTGAGGTTCAGCAGCAGCTCCTGGAGCCTGGTGAGACCCCCGCCCCATTGCCCTGGTTTCTGCCACTTTGGACATCAGCCGTGTCCAGCTGACTTCATCTACCTGCTTTCCCAGCAGCGACCCTGGGGTTCTCCGAGAGGGGTCGAGGAGCCCAGCCCGGCCCCCCTTTCCCTGGTGGAGCCTCTCCATCCACGCCCCGCAGCTCCTCGGGCGCCCCCGTGTCGTCTGGGCCGGTGCACATGGCTCCCCTGGAGCCAGATGGTGGGCGTGGAGGCGGCCTCACCCTTGGTAGGGGGGAGCCCTGGGCAGCGGGCTGGGGTGGCGGGGAGCTGCGGGCCGGGCGCGGCGTCCCGCGGCGTCCCACAGCGAAGTTGCCTCCCCGCGCCCCTCCTGCAGTGCTGATGGTGGCGTTCTGCGTGGCCGGCGCCGCCGCCGTGGCTGTGGCCGCCCTGTGCTGGTGCAGGTGAGCGGCAGGCGGGCGGGGCCGGGCGCAGGCACGGGCCGGGCCGAGTGCCCGGGGCGGGCCTCGACCTCGGCTCCACTCCTGCAGGCTGCAGCGAGAGATCCGCCTGACCCAGAAGGCCGACTACTCCACTGCCAAGGCGGCGCCGCGCTCCCCCGGGACCGCCACGCCCGGGATCTCGGTGGGTGGGTGGGCCTGGCCCTGGTGCGGCCCCGCCCCGGCCACGCCCTCGTATGGCCCGCCCCCTCCCCTCGTCCA
This sequence comes from Megascapheus bottae, assembly GCF_031878675.1. Taxonomy (NCBI): domain Eukaryota; kingdom Metazoa; phylum Chordata; class Mammalia; order Rodentia; family Geomyidae; genus Megascapheus; species Megascapheus bottae. The sequence continues at coordinate 90,272,257 of NC_143511.1, read as the reverse complement.
CAGCCCCGCCCGCCCCGGCCACGCCCCCACATGGCCCGCCCCTCCCATCATCTGCAGCCCCGCCCGCCCCCGGCCACGCGCCCACACGGCCCGCCCCTCCCATCATCCGCAGCCCCGCCCGCCCCCGGCCACGCCCCCCGCATGAGCCGCCCCTCCTCTCGTCCACAGCCCCGGCCCCGCCCCCGCATGGCCCGCCCCTCCCCTCGTCCGCAGCCCCGCCCGCCCGGCCCTTCTCCCTTCCCCAGCGTGGCCCGGTCCTCTCCCCTCGCCCGCAGCAGCCCGGGGACCAGCGGCTGGCGCACAGCGCTGAGATGTACCACTACCAGCACCAGAGGCAGCAGATGCTGTGCCTGGAGCGGTGAGCCCCCTCCCCCCCAGCCCGGGGCCCCCCAGAAGCTGTGCCTGGGGCAGTGAGCCCCCCTCTGACCCCCAGCCTGGAGCCCCCCAGAAGCTGTGCCTGGGGCGGTGAGCCCCCTCCCCACCAGCCCGGGGCCCCCCAGATGCTGTGCCTGGGGCGGTGAGCCCCCCTCTGACCCCCAGCCCGGGGCCCCCCAGAAGCTGTGCCTGGGGCGGTGAGCCCCCCTCTGACCCCCAGCCCGGAGCCCCCCAGAAGCTGTGCCTGGGGCGGTGAGCCCCCCCACGATCCCCCAGCCCGGGGCCCCCCCAGATGCTGTGCCTGGGGCGGTGAGCCCCCCCACGATCCCCCAGCCCGGGGGCCCCCCAGATGCTGTGCCTGGGGCGGTGAGCCCCCCCACGATCCTCCAGCCCGGGGTCCCCCAGATGCTGTGCCTGGGGCGGTGAGCCCCCCACGATCCCCCAGCTCGGGGGCCCCCCAGATGCTGTGCCTGGGGCGGTGAGCCCCCCCACGATCCCCCAGCCCGGGGGTCCCCCAGATGCTGTGCCTGGGGCGGTGAGCCCCCCTCCCCCCACCTCCCCAGCCTGGGTCCCGCCCGCCCGCCCGCTGGAGATGCCCAGAGCAGCGGTCCCGCCCCCACCCAGGCATAAGGGGCCCCCCAAGGCCCTGGACTCAGCTTCGGACGAGGAGACGGAGGACGGGGACTTCACGGTGTACGAGTGTCCCGGCCTGGCCCCAGTAAGTGCGCGAGGGGAGGAGCCCGGCCCGGCCCCGCCCTCGGGCTGACTCGAGCCTTTGCAGACCGGGGAGATGGAGGTTCGCAACCCGCTGTTCGACCACGCCTCGCTGTCGGCGCCCCTGCCCAGCGGGCGCTCGCCGTCCTCGCTGCAGTGACCGGGCCAGGACCCGCCAGGCCTGGCGCCTCCACGGCCCGCGTCTGCGCCGGGGCCCGGGCCCTTCCACGGAGATCCCGCCTGGGACAGCAGGCCCAGTCACCGCTGTGCCTCCCCAGCCGGCGGCTAGGCCGATTAAAGCCCATTTCAAACCTGTGTGTGCAGGGCTGGTTAATCTGTGGCCACTCACCGCCCCTGGAGCCCTGGAACTTGGCCCCGAGTCGGGGCCTGGGGCCTCCTGCACCCCAAGCCAGAGGGAAGACCTGGGAACAAGTGCCTGCCTTTTCAGCCCTTCCCCGAGTTTCTGTTGCAGTAAGGAAGGGAAGGGTGGGTGTACGACAAGGCTGGCCCAGCCTAGAGCTGCCTTTTACTCCCTGGAAGGCTCCAGCTCCCTGTGGCAGAACAGGCTAGAGCTTGGTCTCAGGCTCACACTTGTAATCCAAGCTACACAAGAGGCTGAGATCTGAGGACCGAGATTGGAAGCCAGTCCAGGCGGGAAAATCTGAGACTCTTACCTTCAGTTAACTACCAAAGAGCTGGGAATATGGCTTCGTGGGAGAGTACTTGCCTGGCATGCATGAAGACCTGGGTTTGATTCCTTGGTGCCACATACACAGAAAAAGCTGAAAGTGGTGCTGTGGCTCAAGTAGTAGAACTCCAGTGTAGAGCAACAAACAAACCTCAACAGTAGCATCCTAGACCCTGAGTTCAAGCTCAAAGAGTGGAACAAAAAGGTGGGACGGGGGCCAGGTGCTGTGACTCACGCCTGTGGCCTGTCATCCTAGCTACTCGGAGGCTGAGGTCTGAGGATCAAGGTTCAGAGCCAGCCCAGGCATAAGAGGACCTGAAACTCTTGCCTCCAATTAACCTCTAGAAAACGGGAAGTGGGGCTTGGCTGAAGGGTAGGGTGGTAGCCTTGAGCTGAAGAGCTCAGGGACACCGCCCAGGCCAAGTTCAAGCCTCTTGGCCCACCAAAAAAAAAGGGGGGGGTGAAAGTGGAGCAGCCTGCGTGCACTGGGTGTGGGCATCCAACACTTCCTGTCTCTGGAGCAGGAAGCAGGAAAGCTACGGAGTATGCAGAGTGTGTACACTGTGAATGCCTTTCCCTGACTTCAGAGGGACGTGGGTCCTGCAGTGTATATTGGGGGCAAACCAGGTAAAGGGTTCACACACCCGGGTAGACTAGGAGGCCAGGTAAGGAGGTTAGATAGTCGGGGTTCCTCAGTGCCTTTAGCTGGGGTCCGGGACTGCCAAGCCCCAAGGAAGGAAGGGGGTTAGAGAACAACACTGTAATCCAACGTGCAGAACCCAAACCAGCCTCATCCATGGAGGAGAAATGGTCGTGTTCCTACCCTTGCAGTAGGGTGGGCAAGGCGGCTCATTCCTGTAAGCCACTCAGGAGGCTAAAACCTCAGAGCTGGGCTTAGAAGCCAACCCAGGCAGGAAGGCTCCGGAGCCTTGTAAGGTCCACCCAAGAAGTCCATTCAGGAGGCTTCTCTCTTTCCAAGGGGGGAGGTCACAGCTGCCTCTCCCCTCACCTGGCCACCCGGGCCCAACACCTTATCCACGCCCCTTCCCTGCATAGGAGGGGGCCAAGCTGCTGCACAGCCTTCAGCCATGCCTCTCCACCATGCACGGCTGGGTACAGTTCAGAAAAAAGAATCGTCCCTCCTGCCAGAATACCAGGTGGCATTCTCTTTTATTGGCCTACCTTAATCTTTATTTTTATTTATTTGTCTATTTACTTTTTGCCAGTCCTGGGCCTTGAGCTCAGGGCCTGAGCACTGTCCTTGGACTTTCTCAAGGCTAGAGCTCTACCACTTGAACCACAGCACCACTTCTGGCTTTTTCTATGTATGTGGTACCGAGGAATCGAACCTGGGTCTTGGTGCATGCTAGGCAAGCACTCTACTAGGCCACACTCCCCACTCCCAACCTTTTTTTTTTTTTTTGCCAGTCCTGAGGACTGAACTCAGGGCCTGAGCATTGTCCTTGGGAGATTCTCAAGCCTAGAGCTCTACCACTTGAGTCACAGCACCAGTTCCAGTTTTTCTGTATATGTGGTACCAAGGAATCAAACCCAGGTCTTCGTGCATGCTAGGTTAAGCACGCTACCACTAGGCCAAACTCCTGGCCCCCTGTGCACTGTCCCTGACCTCTTCAGCTCAAGGCTACTGCCCTACCCCTTGCCACTTCCCACTTGCTGTTAATTAGAGATAAGAGTCTCTCAGTCTTTTTTGAGGAGGAGGGGGAGGAGTCATGGGGCTTGAACTTGGCCTGGGCGCTGTCCCTGAGCTCTTCAGCTCAAGGCTACTGCCCTACCCTTGAGCCAAGCCCCACTTCCCATCTTCTAGAGATTAATTGGAGATAAGAGTCTCAGAGCCTGACATGGTGGCTCACGCCTGACATCCTAGCTACTCAGGAGGTTGAGATCAGAGGTTCATGGTTCAAAGCCAGCCCGGGCACAAAAGGACCTGAGACTCTTATCTCCAATTAACCTCTAGAAGAGGGAAATGGGGCCAGGAGTCTGGGGCAAGTGAAGAGACCAGTTTGGCCTTGCCAGGACCATTTGCCTTCTTTCCCTTTACCAGTGGCCCTGGCTGCTGTCTGGTCCCCTGCCCCAGGGCCCCTGGGGCACCTTGCCTTGCACCAGGGAGAGATTGGTCTCATCTCAGCCCTCTGTTCCAGTTGCCTGAGCCCTCAGCCCACCTGAGCCGACAGGGTGCCTCCCCCCCAGCAGCCTGTACTGCCTGGTGCCTCCCTGAGCACAGATGCCAGCGGGCCCAGCTCCCACTCCAGTGCGTTCCTGGGTAGCACCCATCCCTTTGGAGAGGCCTCCAGTCCAGCATGACTCTGGGGCAAGACCCTGATAACTAGAACCCCCAGATTCAGCCTTGGGAAGCTGTACTGCACCCTTCTATACCTCATGCCCAGCCTCTGCCAAGCCTGTGGGCCACAGGCCAGCTGCAGCCTCCCACCAGCTCCTCGGCATGCAGGAGCATGTCTTGGTACAGAATGAAAAAGGACATAGCAGGCGTGGCGTGCCGCACACAGATCACGGAGCGTCATTCTCCTGCCCATCGGAGGCTGGCAGGGGCCAGGTGGGACCAAGAGCATGGTCTTCTCCCCACTCTATCCAGGGTTCATGAGGAAAGGTGGTGGGGAGGGGCTGGGCCTGCCAGGGAACCCCAGCTCTTCCAGGGCCTGCCCTTCCACTCTCCATGCCAGCTGGCTCCCTGCAGTGCCTGGACTATTCCCTAGACTGCGTGCTAACCTGGGGTCCCCTGGGCTTCCTGCCAAGGCCTCCAAGGCTACAGTCCTTACTACACCCACTTTCCCAAAGGTGAGCCCCAGTCCTAACTCTAATCATGCCCAGGCTCCCTCCTTGGCTGGAGCAAGTGGCATTGGAACCCAGCCACCAGGGGGCCTCCTGGCACATCGTATTCTGACCAGCTTAGGCTAGTTTTGGGGGGAACAGCTCAGGCAGACCGCAAGGTTTAGCCAGGTTCCTTGAGAGACTCCCAGGCTGGGGCCCCAGGCTCCTTACCCCGCTGCCACCCCAGGTGCTGTGAGCAAGGAGCTGCCCGCAGGCCAGCAGCCTGCCCCATTCTGGAACGTAGTGCGTGGGTTTGCAGCTTCTCCAGCTGGCATCTGCCTGGACCTCTGCAGGGGACACCCTGGGGCGGGCTGCAGGTTCCGAACCTGCCACTCCAGGCTGCTGGCCCAGCGCTGTGCCCACCTTTGTCCCCGAGGGCTCGGTGGGGCGGGAGGCCCTGCTGCAGGGAAGGTGGTTGGTAGGGGTGCCCCAGCTTCCCCTTTGACTCATGCTCTTTCACCCCCTTTGCCTCTTTCATTCTGACCCATTTCCTAGCTAGCAGTTTCTCACAATCAGAACCCCAGAGGTGCCAACCTGAGCTGGCACGGTGGGAGGGGGGAGAGCAGCCCAATGGAGCCAGGGTGGGGGTTCTTTGAATCCACCCAGGAAGGGGGAACTGTGGGGGTGGGAGAGGCGGCAGCCTGGGCCCAGGCAGCCTGGCAGGCAGCACAAACAGGAAGGACAGTGGGCTCTGACAGTCACAAGCTGGTGGCCCCAGGCTGGCAGGATGGCTTCCTTCCTGCAACCTATTGCCCCGTTAGTGCCTACGGGCACATGGAGCAGAGGTGGGGTGGGGTGGAGTGAGGCTTGAGGCCAGGGTGTGTCTCCCTGAGCTTGCCCTGCGGGGGCACGGGGGGGGGTGGATGCCAGGGGTGGGGCTGGGGTGTAGATATGTCACGGTGGTCATCTCCCTAAACGCTGGGTGAGCTTGCACCCGTGCTGGCCATCCAGATTGGCACAGTGGCTCTCCCTGTGGTCTTCAGACGAGCTCGACTATCTGCTGTTCGCACAGCCCGCCCTTGGTTAGACATTGCCCAAGTTCCCCGCCACAGCTGAGGACGTGCTGCTGAGCGGACAGCCCTCCCTGCACGTTCCTCTTCCCCGGTGGTAATGCTGCCCGCTGCCCGGTTCCTGTTCTCAGGCAGGGCCATCGCTAGGGACGGATGGCAGCCCCCCGGGGGCCCCGGAGCGAGTGACAGGACAGCAGCCTCGAACCTGGTGCCTGCCAACGCCTCCTTTCCTCCCAGGCCTCCTCGCCTGGGTCTCTGGGACCTGGATGCCCACGCAGGGCACTCGGCAGCAGAGTCGGCGGTCTCTTGTTCTAGAGCAGGGTGTGGACCAGCTCTGCTGGACGTGAGGCCATCCAGCCTGGCCCATTCCAGCGTGCTGTGGCTCCACTCAGAGAGGTTGAGGGAAGAACCCTGACCTTGAGGCGGCTTCCAGGCTGGACCTGGAGATGGGGGAGGTAGCCTCACCTCAGGCCCAGCCAGTCTTCCTGTTCCTGGAGCAGGAGCCAGGCCCCTGCCCACCGGGGACAGGATGGCTCCTTCCCCTTCCAGCCTGGAAAGCCCCCTCTGGGGGCAGCAGGGGGCAGCGAGAGACATGCAGAGATTCCCACATGTCCTAGGGTGGGGAGATGCTGCACCCCTGAACCACGCAGCCCGGGGCCTTCCTCTCACCAGCATGTGCTAGTGTCCTAGACCCCAGGACGGGCTCCTGTTTGGCCCTCTGGACTCTGGGGACGAGGCAACTCCTACAGGTGGTGGAGGAGGGTGTGGCGGGCCAGCCCCTCCAGAGACCTCAGAGTCCCGCAGTCAGCTGAGCACAGCACATCGGTACACCAGGTCTGGGACGCCGGCCAGCCACCAGGGTGAGTGAGGAAAGTGGGTAATGCGCAGGGAGGGGCCGTGGCCTGGGGGCCTCACACCTGCCCTCTGCCCGTGCCCGGGTTGTCGCCTGCCATCGGAGAGGAGGTCACCTCTGCTCAGGTGCTCACAGGGGTGGCCTTCCCCTCCCTGGGGCCAGGCGGGCCCCACACCTCGTCTGTGTGCTCCTCTCAAGAGGCTGGCAGGGGTGGGGAGGGGTCCGGGCATGGCCTCCTTCCGGCCGGCCGCCATCCTCACTCCCAGGAGCTGGGGGGGGGGGCAGGAGGGAGCTGGCGCCATGGGGCAGGGGCAGGGGCAGGGGCGGAGTGGGGAGGCTCTGGCTTCTCTTGCACCGTGGGAAGATGAAAGGCGAGTTTTCAGACGGGGCCTCTGCAGGCACAGCTGTGATTTCAGGTCACCTCTGTTAGGGAGGCTGCTGTGATTTGAGAAGCTCGGATTTCTGGGTGAGATCCTGGCAGGCCGTGGCAATGCTGGTGAGTGCCCGGCCCGGCCCTCAGGGTTTGGGGGTTCGACTGGGAGATGGGTGGAGGGGATCTGTGCCCTGGGTGGGGTGGTGACCTCGCTTCTCCCATCCTGACGCAGGGTTCTGCCTCCCGGAGGCCGCGGGCCTGGGGGGGCCTGGCTGGGGGAACCATACTCACGGCCCTCTGGCTCCTGTGGCTGCAGGGCTGGGCCCCTCGGGGTTCCCCAGCCCCCCCGCCTCTGATCACCGTCCTAGTTTGGCACTGGCCATTCGCTGATCAGCCGCCAGAGCTGCCCCGTGACACCTGTGCCCGGTATGGCGTGGCCCACTGCCTTCTGAGCACCAACCGAAGCCTGCTGCCCAGCGCCGATGCCGTGGTCTTCCACCACCGCGAGCTGGAGACCGGGCGTTCCCGCCTGCCCCTGGCCCGGCGGCCCCCCGGGCAGCCCTGGATCTGGGCCTCTATGGAGTCTCCCAGCCACACACACGGCCTCCGCCACCTCCGGGGCATTTTCAACTGGGTGTTGAGCTACCGGCGGGACTCTGACATCTTCGTGCCCTACGGCCGCCTGGAGCCCCACGCCGGCCCCACGCCTGCCCTGCCGCCCAAGAGCGGGCTGGCCGCCTGGGTGGTCAGTAATTTCCAGGAGCGGCAGCAGCGGGCGAGGCTGTACCGGCAGCTGGCCCCTCACCTGCAGGTGGATGTGTTTGGGCGTGCCAGTGGGCGGCCTCTGTGTGCCAGCTGCCTGCTGCCCACGGTGGCTCGGTATCGCTTCTATCTGTCCTTTGAGAACTCACAGCACCGCGACTACATTACGGAGAAGCTGTGGCGCAATGCCCTGGCGGCAGGGGCGGTGCCCGTGGTGCTGGGGCCCCCGAGAGCCACGTATGAGGCCTTTGTGCCTCCGGAGGCCTTCGTGCATGTGGACGACTTCAGCTCTGCCCACGAGCTGGCCACGTTCCTCAGGAGCATGAACCAGAGCCTCTACGGCCGCTTCTTCGCCTGGCGGGACAAGCTCCGGGTGCGGCTGCTTGGAGACTGGCGGGAACGCTTCTGTGCCATCTGTGCCCTCTACCCCCGCCTGCCCCGCGGCCAGGTCTACCAGGACCTCGAGGCCTGGTTCCGGGCCTGAGCTCCCACAGGCGGGGCAGGAAAGGCTGGGTGCTGAGGTCAAACACGGGGCTTCAGCCTTCCATGGGCCGACTGGAGGTTGGGCTCAGACCAGGAAGCTAGAGTGCAGGGAGCAGGCTGGGGGGGGGGGGGACGCAGTCAGGCCCGATACCTGCTGCCCTGGCCTCCAAAGTGCAGGAAGATGGGCCTGAGGCCGCCATGTGTGCGGGAGGGAGTCGAGAGTCAATCAGCAATAAAGATGCAAGCTCGTTTCCTGGGTCCAGTCTGCCACAGCTGCAGAGCGGGTTCCGGAGTCCTGTCTCCTTCTGTTCAGCATCTGGGCTCCTGGTTGTGACCCCATTTGCCCTCTGGTGTCGCAGGCTCTGCTGCCTTTCCCAACTGGAACCTACTAGGGGTGGAACATTCCCTGACCCCAGAGATCAGACCCACTAGGGGTGTGGGGCACCCCGTCTCACAGAGCTCAGGTTGGGGGGTGTTTGAGGCAGGGAGCCCCTCTGGCGGTTAGGGGTGTGGTGTGTGAGGCACTGGTGACCTGTGGGCGTACACACAGGAGCCCCAGGGGCAGAGCTCCTGAGCCTGGTGAGGGCACTGGCTTGTCCCAGCAGTTTGCGTGTGGGGTGCAGGCAGGAAGCCCCCCACTTCCTCTGTGGCTTGTGGGAAATGCCTGCCAGTGGCTTCCTGCCCTGACACAGCCCCATGGGCTAATTAGGGAGAAGGAAGTGCCCTCAGGCTGGGGTGCTTTCACATATTGCCAGGGTTATGTCCCTCCTCCTCTAAGAAGGATTTGACAATTGTAGAAATGTGTGTGTGGGGGGTCTTTTATTCCCTTTAGAAACCTCCATGCACCCCCTGCTGGAGATCACACAGCCCTGCCCCCTTCCAGTCACATGTGGGAAACCAAAGCTGGTCAGCAGCCATTTAAGCCAACGGTGGGTCCTCTTTGGTCCAGGGCTGTTGACTCTGCTTCCCTCTGCTGGTCACCTAGGGAATCACCACGGCGACCTTAGGTCAGGGGTTGTGTGTCTCATCCTGGGTGGGGCTCCCACAAGTGTCCTGCAGAACTGACCGGCCCGGGCTCCTCGCCTCGGATGACCAGTAAGCCATGCGCAGAAGGGCAGCTCTCACCATGCTCCCTGGCCCTCTCGGGTTCCTTCATGCCTTCCCCCTGCCTGGAGAGGAGCGCATGCCCAGCGGCCACGCGGGATGGCTGAGAGCGAGTCGCCCCAGCTTCCCATGCCTTGGTCCTGCTTTGAACACGGTTAACGTCCTTGGGTCAGAATCGGGACGCTGTCACCCTTGGTGGTTTTGAGTTCAACCTCTTAGTTTCTCTTGGGGTCTGTCCAGCAGACTGCCTGGTGTCCAGCTCCCCACACCATTTGGGGCTCACACTTTTTGTAGACCACATAGAGTGACCGCCTTCACTCAGGGGCCCCCACATGACTCCAGCCTGTTTGCCTCAAACCCACCAATCAAAATCCCTCAGGCTGTATGCAGAGGCTCAGGCCCATCACCTGACAGGGGTTGGGGGCAGAGTTAATTAAGGAGAACCCCATCTCAGCAAGTAAGTGGAGTATGGGGGTTCACAATCTGTAATTCCAGCCACTTTGGAAGCCTAGGTTGGAGAGTGACATCCCCAACACCCTGTCTTGAAAAATAAAGCAAACTAGGACTGAGGACCACAGGGCTCCAGTGCTGAGCATCTGCTCAGCAAGCTTGTGAGGGGAAGGGGCCAGTGGAGTCCAGGGAGAGCAGGGGCAGCTGGGGTCTAGGAGAGGGGAAGGGGAGGGTCTGGGGGAGGGGCAGGCAGGGGTCTAGGAGTGGGGGAGGGGCAGGTGGGGTCTAGAGGTGGGGGAGGGTCTAGAGGGGAGAGGGGCAGGTGGGGTACAGGGGGAGGGGCGGGTGGGGTCTAGAGGGAGGGGCGGGTGGGGGTCTAGAGGTGGGGAGGGTCTAGAGGGGAGAGGGGCAGGTGGGGTACAGGGGGAGGGGGAGGGGAAGGTGGGGTCAAGGCAGGGTCAAGCCTTGGGCCAGGCGCACGGGGAGGGTGACCGCCTTGGTGCCCGGTGGGGCCTCCCGCGGGGCGGGGCTCGGCTGGGCAGCACCGGGGAGGGGTGCCCGGGAATGGCGTCTGGAGGGGTGGATTCTCTCGGTGTAGGCGCGGGTTCTGAGCCGCCCGAGCTCAGCACCGACCCGGAGCTCAGCGACCAAAGCGGACACTTCGTGGGCCGGGTCCCGGCGCCGGTCCCCTGCGGCTCCCGCGGGCCCCGACATCCCCCGGCGGCCCGGGCGCGCGAACGGCCCCGGGCGGGCGCGGCGCCTGTAAGCGGGGCGTGGCGCGGGGCGTGGCCTAGGGCGCGGCGCCTCTCGTCGGGGCGTGGTGCCGGGCGGGGCTTCGAGGGGCGGGGCTTCGCGGAACAGGGCGTGGCTTCGCGGCGCGGGGCGGGGCTTCGCGGCGCGGGGCGGGCCCACCGGGTCGCCGCCGTCGCGCAGCCGCCGGGGCGGAGCCAGCCCCTCCGGTCCCGGCCCGAGCGCCCCGCCCCCGCGGGCGAGGCCGAGCGGCGCGGCGGGCGGCTGGGCCCGGCGGGGCGCGCAGACGAGCGGGCCGCGGCGCTGAGGCGGCGGAGCGCGGCCCCGCCATGGGCTTCCTGCACCAGCTGCAGCTGCTGCTCTGGAAGAACGTGACGCTGAAGCGCCGGAGCCCGGTGAGCCCGCGCCCCGGCCCCCGCGCCGCCCCGCGCCTCCCCGCCCCGGGGCGCCCGTCCCGCCGCTCTCGCGTCCCCCCACGCGGGACCGGGGCTCCCGGGGGCCGGCGCGCCGCCCGCGCCCGCTGTCAGCCGCGGCCCTCGGCTGAGTCACGGGCCGGCGCCCTCCGCCGCGCCCTGCGCCGGCCGGGCTGGGGCAGCTGGGCTCGGCCTGGCCCCGCGCCCCGCGCCCGGCCGAGCGGCTCCCCATCCCTTCCCCGCCCCTCTGCCCTTGGACAGGCGCCTGAGGCCGAGGCTGGTCCAGGCGGCGCCTCCTCTTCTTCCACCGCTGCCTCGCCTCCTCCTCCTCCTCCTCCTCCTCCTCCTCCTCCTCCTCCTCCTCCTCCTCCTCCTCCTCCTCCTCTTCCCTCCTCCTCCTCCTCCTCCTCCTTCTCCTTCTTCTTCTTCTTCCACTGCCACCTCTCCCCCCATCCTCCTCCTTCTCCTCCTTTTCCTCCTCCTCCTCTCCATTCCCCTCCCCCACCCCACCCCTTCTCCTCCCTTCCACAACCCTTTCTCACCACCGAGAATATCCTTGTGCCAGGCCCTGCCCCCCCCAGTGCAATGGCTCCTCTAGCACCCTGCCCCTCAGAGGAGGCCCACTCTCCCTGTGTGGAGCCTGATACTGAGCCGGCAGCAGCCGGCCTAGGACAGCCAGGACACCTGACTGGGCAGGGGCCAGGGCTGGGCTGGGTGCCTGTCACACTGGCGCTTTCTTGGGCCTCCTGCACGGGCTCCTGTGAGGACAGGGAGCACACTGGCCACAGCGGCCCTGACCAGCTTGGGATTTTCCAGTGAGGCCCAGAACTGTTGCAGCGGGTGGAGGAGGCACGCTGTGTCCCGCCTGGGCCTGGGACCCCTTTGGTTGCCCAGGTGCTGCCCACGCTTCCTCCTTGAGGGTTGCCAGGGGACAAGGGGAGATCCTGGACTGCAGGCAGGGTGGGGTGGCTTGGCCAAGTTCCTCTGGGCACCTGGCCCTGGCTCAGAGCCAGGGTTAGGCACAGTCCCTGCCCGGCATGCCTGAGGCTGGCTGGTGTGGGGTCTGGAGGGTCAGGCCAGGGGGAAGGAGGGAGCCTGTGGTCATGCGTTAGTCAACCCGGCTGCCTGCTTGTCAGGGAGGTCCCCAGGGGCTAGATGCTGCATCCTGGGGACCCCTAGGCTCAGGGAGAGGAGCCTTGGCTTGTGAGGACATCTGGCATAGGGTCACATCCTCCCCATCCTCCAGGGCTCCCTCTGGGGATCTTTCCAGGCCCCATTCCGTGGCCCTTCAGAGCTGCTGGGACGTTAAGTGGCCCTCAGCCACCATTGCCTCAGCTCTTCCTCCAGGAAGGCCCGGTCCTCTGAGGCGGATGAATGACACCAGGCCACCCCAGTCCTCTGGGTAGAGGACACAGGCCCACTCCTGCAGCTGCTCTCGGGAAGTGCCTGGAGGGCCAGGTAGAGCGGGCAGGATTTCTGTGCTGTGCCAGAAGCAAGGTTCCCCTGTGTAGAGCTCACAATCTGAAAGGATCCCGGGATGCTTCCTTCTCCCTTCTCCCATGTGCCGTGCCTTGGTTTCCCTCTCCTTGAGAGTGGCCTGCCCCTCCCTGTTAGCTACATGGGGACCTGTTCTGGGGCTTCTGTCTGCTCATGGTAAAAAATGGTATGGTGGGGCCAGGAGTGTGGCCTCGTGGTAGAGTGCTTGCCTAGCATGCACGAAGACTGGGGTTCAGTTCTTTAGTATCACATACATAAAAAAGCCAGGAGTGGTGCTGGGTCTCCAGCGGTGGAGCTCTAGCCTTGAGAAAGTCCAAGGACAGTGCTCAGGCCCTGAGCTCAAGCCCAGGACAGCCCCCCCCCCCAAAAAAAAAAAGAGTGTCTGTGGTGGAGGCCACAGCCTCACCCAGGGGTCTCAGCAGGTGCGAGACTGCAGGCAGGGGTTTGCATGCATCCAGACCCCGAGTCTGTGGGGCACTGAACTGGCCTGAGGGACAGAGCTGTGACCACCTGCCGTAACCCAGGTCATTGTAGGCCTGTGCTGCCTGCCTGTAACCAGATGCCCCTGTGGCGATTGCCACCAGCCAGCCAGGATGCTCCTCCTCCCGCAGTTCCTCCTTGGCCGTTGCTGTAGCAACGGGGAGGCAGCCTGGCCTGTGCTGCAGTCAGGGGCGGAGGTGCCCAGTGGTAGGGCAGGCATGGGGAGGGCTGGCTCCAGGACCCTCACTCCTGCCTCCGGCTGCCCTCTCCCCCTGTGTGCCGTGGTCCTGTCCCACAGCCCTGGATCCACATGGAGCCTCCTCAGTTAGCCCTGGACTCAGTCCTGGCCAGAGAGGGGGTGGAGGCTGGCACAGGCTGGGGCAGGCGTGGGGTGTGGACACATGGCATGGTGTTCTAGATCACAGAGCGCCATTGTCAGCTCAGCGGACACAAGCCGGGCCCACAGCCCTACTCGGGGGCTTGCAGTGGGCCTCATGTCGGGAGGGTGAGAAGAGCTTGGTACCTCGGAGCCACAGATGGGCGCTGCTCTGGGGCCGAGGGAATGGATGGCTCTGACCTGGGAGGGAGGAACGGATAGGTCCTGGGGGGAGGAATGGATGGGCCTTGGGGGGGAACATGGATGGGCTTTCTGGGGAGGGCATGGGAGGGCCCTGCCCTTTGGATTCAGAGGGCTGGTCTGCTGGGCTCCCTCAGAGCTCCCCTGGCCCTCCCCCTCCCTGAGAGGGGAGAACTTGAACCATTCATTTTCTGGGTGAAGTGGGGGAAGGGCCCTGGAGCCTCCACTTCCCACTCAGCTGACCACACAGGGCCCACCTCAGGGTCCATCAGTAAGAACCCAGGGCAGACAAAGGTGCTGTTGCGCAGAGAGTGGGCACATCAGACCCTGACCAGGTCTGCCCAAAGGCTCAGGCCCTTGCATGTTTGCAGCATTGGGGTGGAAGATGGCCCCTGGGTTGCTGCAGACAGACAGACAGACAGGCAGGCAGAGACACAGCCTTCAAGATCCCCCCCCCTGGGCAGCCCCCCCCCGCCAGGGGTGGGGAGGGAGAGGTGAACTGGGCAGGTGTCAGGGTCAGAGTTGTCCCCAGGCCTCGCTGGTGGCCAGGTCACCCCAGGAACAGTGAGCAGAGTCTAGACTTAGGGGTAGGAGATCTGACTTGGTGGTGACTGCTAATGCTTTTGCTCTTGATGTCTGGGGCAGAGCCAAAAGCTGGGGTGGAACTCTGTCAGGCACTGAGGAACTTGTGAGCGCTTCCAGAGGTCCTGGGGCAGGGGGACCAGGAGCGACATGGCTCCCGGTGTCCAGCCCAGGGACCGCGGGGAGGCCCTGCTCCCCATACAGGAGGCCTCACTTGGACTGCCCTTCCCAGTGGGTGCTGGCCTTCGAGCTCTTCATCCCGCTGGTCCTCTTCTTCATCCTGCTGGGGCTTCGGCAGAAGAAACCAACCATCTCGGTGAAGGAAGGTGAGGGGCCGCCAGGGCTGGCCCGGAGGGTGGGTGTGCTCATGTGCACGTGCCAGCAAGTGTGTTCCCTGGGCCTGTCCCCGGGTGGCCTGGGCCATGTCTCCCCGCAGGTCTGTGGGGGGGGGGGGTGGCTGGTGGCCAGTGGCCACGAGTGACAGCGGTGCCCAGGCCTGGTGGGCTCTGGTGCTCACTGGTCTCCTCTGTTCTGTTTTGACCTGCCCCCACCCTGCATGGTCTCTTGTCCTCCTCGGCCGGCCCGCATGCAGTCTGTAAGTGAGCAGCCGTCCTCTCCCTGCTGGCCCAGGCGGCGGCGGTGGGAGGCCCGCGGGTCCTCCTGCTGTGGCTTGGACTCCTTCTGCTTGCATTAACAGCCTCCCCTCCATGGCCAGGTCCTCAGAACTCCCAGCCTGTGGTCAGAAGCAGTTGGCTCACACCTGGGCTAGACTATGATAGGGGGGCAGTGGGGGCAGGCCCCTGGACCAGAGCTGACACACTGGTCAGGCCAGGGGGGTCCCTGCCCACCAGGGTGTCCATTGGTCACCTGGCCATGGGTAGTAAGGGTGGGGTGCCTGGGCTGGCCCAGACTGGCGCTGGGTCAGCCTGTCTGCTTTCCCTTTAAATGTCTGTGGGTTCCTGCACTCACTCTGCTAACAGCTGGCCTGAGAGGTCAGAGGTCACCACCCAGGCAGGCCTCCCCTTCTCCCTGGGCACCTATGCTCAGTGCTGCACCTGCAGTTTTTATCCTAGGTGCTGGGTGGGGGGATCTGGACCCACACAGGCTGGGGGCTCTGGGGGTACGGGGAAGGGACAGCAAGTGACCTTTGACCTCTGATCTACAGTGTCATTTGCGCCCAAACTCTTGGCCTTAGCTCAGCTGGGGGCCAGGCTCATCTTTGTCTAAAGGTGCTTTTCCTTCTGGATGGGCCTTAAACATCTGCTCTCCGCTTCTGTCTCCCTCCCCACTCTTGACTGCTCTCCCTGCCCAGCCTTCTACACAGCCGCGCCCCTCACGTCCGCCGGCATCCTGCCCGTCATGCAGTCACTGTGCCCGGATGGCCAGCGGGATGAGTTTGGCTTCCTGCAGTATGCCAACTCCACGTGAGTACCCACTGCCCTGCCCCCTCCTCAGCGTCTGCGGCCCTCCCCCCCACTCTGCCCCTCCCCCATGGCCCCACCCCCTCATTCCCGTGGCCCTTCCTCACACCTGTTCAGGGTCACCCAGCTACTGGAGCGTCTCAACCGGGTGGTGGAGGAAGGTAACTTGTTTGACCCGGCGCGGCCCAGCCTGGGCTTGGAGCTCGAGGCCCTGCGCCAGCACCTGGAGGCCCTCAGCTCAGGCCCAAGCTTCTGGGGGAGCCACCCGGACAAACCTGCAGGTGCACCCTGGGAGGAGGAGGGGGGCGGGGACAGGGGGAGGGGAGGCTGGAGTGGGGGGAAGGGGAGACGAGGGAAGGGGGAGGGCGGGCTGGGGGCCGAGCTCTGAGGGCCTCCACGCCACCACAGCCCCCACCTGAGAGGCAGGGCGGGCCCAGCCTCGGCGGCTGAGCAGGACACGGGCTCATCCACTAGGGGGAGCCAGTGCTCAGTCCTGTCCTGTCCTGTCCTGTCCTGCTTGTTCAGTGCCCTCCTTCTCTCTGGACTCGGTGGCCAGGGACCCACTGGAGCTCGAGCACTACTTTGTGCAGAACCTGTCTCTGCCTAACAGCACAGCCCAGGCCCTCCTGGCTTCCCAAGTGGACCCTTCCGAGGTGAGCCGGGCTTGTGGGAGGGCCTGGCATGGCGGGGGAGGGCTGCAGCCCCAGCTCCGGAGCCCCTGCCTGAGTGGTGCCCTCCCTCCCAGGTCTATCAGCTGCTCTTCAGTCCTTTGCCTGTCCTGGACGGGGAATCCAATTTCCTCAGGGGCCAGGACCCCTGGAGCCACCCAGGCAGTGACCCCTCGTTCCGGATAGAGGTGAGGGTAGTCGCCGCCCTCCTCAGTGGGGGCTCCAGCCCCAGGGGAGCGTGGTAGGCAGGGGGGGAGGCAGGAAATGCCCACTCTCCCCGCTGTGGAGGCCAGGCAGGCCCAGAGCCGGCACCGAGGGGGAAGCAGGGCTGGCCAGGGTATTTGGCCACGTCTTGGTCAGCTCTTGGCTGGAGTGGGGCTCGAGTGCGGCCCAGCTGCCCACCTCTTCCTCAGGAGCTGCTGCTGGCTCCTGCCCGCCTGGCGCAGCTCAGTTGTGCCCTGGGCCCTGGAGAGCTGGGCCGGATCCTTACCATGCCAGAGGAGCAGCAGACGGCCCTGCAGGGCCATCTCGACGCTGTCTGCGGTGGGCAGGCCGAAGCTCGGGCCCGGCGCTTCTCAGAGCTGGCTGCTGTGCTCCGAAACCAGCTGGACACAGCCAAGATCGCCCGGCAGGTGAGTGAGGCCTGCCAACCACTGGGACCCACACAGCTTGCCTGGTGCCCGGGGGAGGCCTGGGGCAGCTCTGCTGGCCACCTCATGCCTCCAATCCTGCCCATCTCCCACCTAGGGCTCTATGTCCAGCTCCTGGCCAGCTCTGCCCTCCTCCAAGCTGAAGGCCTTCTAGCTCTCCTCCCCTCAGCTCACTCCCATCCACTCCCCACCCCCCTGGACTCAGGCACCCGCGGACATGCCCTCCACGTTGACCTCCTCCCCCCTGCATTGTGGTCTCCCCTCAGCTGGGCCTGGATGCCCCCAACAGCTCCGCCTCCCAGCCGGGGGCCCCACGCCCTCGGAGCCTGCAGGCTCTTCTAGAGGACCTGTTGGACGCACAGAAGCTTCTACAGGACGTGGATGTCCTGTCCGCCCTGGCTCTGCTGCTGCCCCAAGGCGCCTGCACCGGCCGGGCCCTGGCACCTCCCGCGACCAGCCAGGACAGGGTGGCCAATGGCACTGGCACGGGGCCTGGCATGGGCTCCAACGTCACGGCCGAGGAGGGTCCCCAGGCAGCTGCGGGCCCTGCCGCCTCTGACACACTTCAAGGCCAGTGCTCGGCCTTTGTGCAGCTCTGGGCTGGCCTGCAGCCCATCTTATGTGGCAACAACCGGTAGGTCAGCACGTGGGGGGAGATGGGGGATGGCACCCCGCCCAGGGCCTGGCCCTGATGTGTGACCACCACACTACATGGCCCCCTGTCTGTTGTCCCCGGCCCCCCTTCCCCCTGCACACCACTGAGCTCCGTTCGCCCCCACCCCTGCCCTAGCACCATCGAGCCCGAGGCGCTGCGGAGGGGCAACATGAGCTCCCTGGGCTTCACGAGCAAGGAGCAGCGGAACCTGGGACTCCTCGTGCACCTCATGACCAGCAACCCCAAGATCCTCTACGCGCCCGCGGGCTCTGAGGCCGACCGGGTGATCCTCAAGGTGAGGGCCTGGAGGCTCGCTGGTGCTGGAGCTGGGTCTGCTCTGCAGGGGAGGGGGTAGGGCTGGGGGAGGGGGGTGGGCAGGGGCCGGGGAGGGCAGGGCTGGGGGAGGGGAGTGGGCAGGGGCGGGGGAGGGCAGGGCTGGGGGAGGGGGGCGGGCAGGGGAGGGGCAGGGCTGAGGGAGGGGGTGGGCAGGGGTAGGGGAGGGCAGGGCTGGGGGAGGGGGGTGGGCAGGGGAGGGGCAGGGCTGAGGGAGGGGGGTGGGCAGGGGCAGGGGAGGGCAGGGCTGGGGGAAAGGTTGCACAGCGGGGAGGCAGCATGGAGTAGCAGGCTCAGATCTTGCTTGCAGTAGTCACAGCTATGCCTGAAAATGGGCGGGAAGGGCTGGGGGTGGATGTGTGCTGGGGACAGGAGGGTGGGGGGCTGGCTGCTGGTGCGGGGTCAGGTACTCAGGACCTGGGGGAGGGGCAGCGCCGCTGGGTGACGTGAGGACACCGGGAGGCTCAGGCCCAGTAGCTCCGGTGGGTGCAGGGGGACGGGGCCCGATGGAAGTTTGCCCAGGGCAGGACTTGCAGCTGCTGGGGGTGAGGGTGCGGAGAATGCTGTGTCCTCCTCATGTCCCGAGCCCTTTTTCTCTGCAGGCCAACGAGACTTTTGCCTTTGTGGGCAACGTGACCCACTATGCCCAGGTCTGGCTGAACATTTCTGCCGAGATCCGCAGCTTCCTGGAGCAGGGCAGGCTGCAGCAGCACCTGCATTGGCTACAGCAGGTACGGGGCCGGGGGGCCACGGCAGGTACGGGGCCGGGGGCCATAGCCGCCGGTTGCCCCTCTCCGTGGGCAGGCCGGCAGGGCTGTCGTCTGAGTGCACTCTTCACCCACAGTACGTGACGGAGCTGCGGCTGCACCCAGAAGCCCTGAACCTATCGCTGGATGAGCTGCCGCCCGCCCTGCGCCAGGACAACTTCTCCCTGCCCAACGGCACCGCCCTAGTGCAGCAACTGGACACAATTGACAATGCAGCCTGCGGCTGGATCCAGTTCATGTCCAAGGTGGGCGATGCAGGCCTGCCCCAGGTCGGCTGGGCGATCCCGGGCTGCCCAGGGTCACCTTCCCGCATGCCCCCCCCCCCAGGTGAGCGTGGACATCTTCAAGGGGTTTCCTGATGAGGAGAGCATCGTCAACTACACGCTCAACCAGGCCTACCAGGACAACGTCACCGTGTTTGCCAGTGAGCAGCCTCTCTTCCCGCCCAGCCCCCTCCCCCCTTACTCCCCTCCCTGCCTCGCTCTGGTCCTTTCCCATCCTCCCTGACCCCACGCCCTCCATGTGCCCAGCTCAGCTCTGACCACATCAGCCTCCCGTTCCCAGGTGTGATCTTCCAGACACGGAAGGACGGCTCCCTCCCTCCCCACGTGCACTACAAGATCCGGCAGAACTCCAGCTTCACTGAGAAAACCAATGAGATCCGCAGGGCCTACTGGCGGCCGGGGCCCAACACGGGCGGACGCTTCTACTTCCTCTATGGCTTCGTCTGGATCCAGGGTGAGGAGCTGAGCCTGGAGGTGGGCTGAGGGGGGACGGGCTGGCCCAGCAGGCCCCTGACGGCCACGGCCACCTGCACACAGACATGATGGAGCGTGCCATCATCAACACTTTCGTGGGGCATGACGTCGTGGAGCCTGGCAGCTACGTCCAGATGTTCCCGTACCCCTGCTACACCCGGGACGAGTGAGCATGGCCTGCCCGGGCTGGGGCTGGGACTGGAGCCCCACCCCCTCCCTCATACCACACCACACCTGCCCCCCCATACCTGCCCCCCACCTCTCCTCCCCACACCTGCCCTCCCACCTGACTCCCCACACCTGCCCTCCCTATACCTGCTCCTCATACCTGCCCTGCTCCACACCTGTCCTCCCCACACCTGCCCTCACACCTGACTCCTAACACCTGACTCCTCACACCTGCCCCCAACACCTGCCTTCCCTCACACCTGCCTTACCCCATACCTGCCCCCCCACCTTTCCTCCCCACACCTGCCCTCCCACCTGACTCCCCACACCTGCCCTCCCTATACCTGCTCCTCACACCTGCCCTGCCCCACACCTCCTTCCTACACCTGCCCTCCCCCACACCTGCCCCCTCACCTGCCCCCCACACCTGTCCTCCCCACACCTGCCCTCACACCTGACTCCTAACACCTGAGTCTTCACACCTGACTCCCCACACCTGCCCCCCACACCCGCCCCCAACACCTGCCTTCCCTCATACCTGCCCTACCCCACACCTACCCTCACACCTGACTGCCCACACCTGCTTTCCCTCACACCTGCCCTGCCCCACACCTCCTTCCTACACCTGCCCTCCCCCACACCTGCCCCCCATACCTGTCCTCCCCACACCTGCCCTCCCCTACACCTGCCCTCCCCCACACCTGCCCCCACACCTGTCCTCCCCACACCTGTCCTCCCCACACCTGTCCTCCCCACACCTGCCTTCCCCCACACCTGCCCCCCACACCTGTCCTCCCCACACCTGCCCTCCCCCACACCTGCCTTCCCTCACACCTGTCCCTCACACCTGCCCTCCCCCACATCTGCCCCCACACCTGCCCCCTCACCCCCCCAGCTTTCTGTTTGTCATCGAGCACATGATGCCGCTGTGCATGGTGATCTCCTGGGTCTACTCCGTGGCCATGACCATCCAGCACATCGTGGCGGAGAAGGAGCACCGGCTCAAGGAGGTGGGCGGGTACCCGCAGGCCCTCCCTCGCCGGGAGCTTCCTGAGGGGTGGGCCAGCCAGCCCTCCGGGCTCCGCCCCACGGCCCCTTGCCTGTCCCCCTCTGTAGGTGATGAAGACGATGGGCCTGAACAATGCCGTGCACTGGGTGGCCTGGTTCATCACAGGCTTTGTGCAGCTGTCCATCTCGGTGACGGCGCTCACCGCCATCCTCAAGTACGGTCAGGTGCTCATGCACAGCCACGTGGCCATCATCTGGCTCTTCCTGGCTGTCTATGCCGTGGCCACCATCATGTTCTGGTGAGTGCTGGCAGGGACAGGGCGTTGGCCAGTCAGCCCCCCCGGGGCTCCAGCAGGGCTGCGTGCTGAGGGCTGCCTGGCCTCCTTCCCAGCTTCCTGGTGTCTGTGCTGTACTCCAAGGCCAAGCTGGCCTCCGCCTGCGGCGGCATCATCTACTTCCTGAGCTACGTGCCCTACATGTACGTGGCGATCCGTGAGGAGGTGGCACACGACAAGATCACGGCCTTCGAGAAGTGCATCGCGGTGAGGGCCGTGCCCGGCCTGGGGCTGGGGCGCCCCCCCCCGCCCACCACTGACACCACTGTCTCTTCAGTCCTTGATGTCCACCACAGCCTTTGGCCTGGGCTCCAAGTACTTTGCGCTGTACGAGGTGGCCGGTGTGGGCATCCAGTGGCACACGTTCAGCCAGTCCCCTGTGGAAGGGGACGACTTCAACCTCTTGCTTGCGGTCACGATGCTGATGGTGGACGCTGTGGTCTACGGCACGCTCACGTGGTACATCGAGGCCGTGCACCCAGGTAGTGACTGTCCACGGATCTGGGGAGAGGCTAGAGGCCGGGCCCCCTGCTGGCGGGCTTCCCCCGAGCGCACCAGGGGGGGCAGCTCGGTCCCCACCCCAGGCCAAGGTCAACCTCCCCTTCCCAACCCCCAGGCATGTACGGGCTGCCCCGGCCTTGGTACTTCCCACTGCAGAAGTCTTACTGGCTGGGCAGTGGGCGCACCGAGACGTGGGAGTGGAGCTGGCCGTGGGCACGTGCCCCCCGCCTCAGCATCATGGAGGAGGACCAAGCCTGTGCCATGGAAAGCCGGCGCTTTGGTGAGGCGGGGCTGGCCCGGGCCCGGGCAGGTGTGCAGGTCGGGTCCTTGTTCCTCCCCGGCTAACCCCCAGTCCTGGTGCAGAAGAGTCTCGTGGCATGGAGGAAGAGCCGGCCCACCTGCCGCTGGTGGTCTGCGTGGACAGGCTCACAAAGGTGTACAAGGACGACAAGAAGGTGGCCCTGAACAAGCTGAGCCTCAACCTCTACGAGAACCAGGTGGTCTCCTTCCTGGGCCACAACGGGGCGGGCAAGACCACCACCATGTGAGTCTCTCGAGGCAGCCCCTGCCCCAGGGTAGGTGGCTTCCCCTCTGCTTGCCGACCCCATCTGCCCACCTAGGTCCATCCTGACCGGCCTGTTCCCGCCCACGTCGGGGTCGGCCACCATCTACGGACATGACATCCGCACGGAGATGGACGCCATCCGCAAGAACCTGGGCATGTGCCCACAGCACAACGTGCTCTTTGACCGGCTCACGGTGGAGGAGCACCTGTGGTTCTACTCCCGGCTGAAGAGCATGGCGCAGGAGGAGGTCCACAAGGAGATGGACAAGTGGGTGGAGCCTCGGCGGGCTGGTTCCGGGAGGGGGGATGGGGAGGGGAGGGCTCCCTGCTCCCTTGCTGTCTATTGCCTGCCTCTCCTGTCCTAGGATGATCGAGGACCTGGAGCTCTCCAACAAGCGGCACTCCCTGGTGCAGACGCTGTCCGGTGGCATGAAGCGTAAGCTCTCGGTGGCCATCGCTTTCGTGGGGGGCTCCAGAGCCATCATCCTGGACGAGCCCACGGCTGGCGTTGACCCCTATGCCCGCCGGGCCATCTGGGACCTCATCCTGAAGTACAAGCCCGGTGAGCTGGGTGCAGGGCTGGCACGGCCAGGGGCGAGGCCAGCGTGAGACCAGGAGGTGTGGCCAGGGGCGTGACCCGCGCCCACCACGCCCGCTCACCCTGGCCGTGCACTGCCCAGGTCGCACCATCCTGCTGTCCACCCACCACATGGACGAGGCCGACCTGCTGGGGGACCGGATCGCCATCATCTCCCACGGGAAGCTCAAGTGCTGTGGCTCCCCGCTCTTCCTCAAGGGCGCCTATGGCGACGGCTACCGCCTCACTCTGGTCAAGCGCCCCCCGGAGCCAGGCGCTCCCCAAGGTCTGGGCCACCCCTGCCCCAGGACCCCCGCGTGAAGACCCTCACTCTCCTTCCATCAGGCCCTGGACACCGGGGGGAGGGGTGTCTGGACCCCTCTCTCCAGGCCCCCTCCTGACCAGGCTGGCCTCCCAGTGAGTCCCCACATCCCGTTCTGTCCCCAGAGCCAGGACAGGCCTCGAGCCCCCCAGGCCGGGCCCAGCGGAGCAGCTGCTCGGAGCCCCACGTGTCCCAGTTCATCCGCAAGCACGTGGCCTCCTGCCTGCTGGTCTCGGACACCAGCACGGAGCTCTCCTACATCCTGCCCAGCGAGGCTGCCAAGAAGGGGGCCTTCGAGCGGCTCTTCCAGGTGTGAGGGCTGAGCCGGGCGGGCCGGGTCCGTGGGGGAGGGGGCTGCGCCTGGGCAGAGCTCACTGCCTCCCTCGCAGCACCTGGAGCACAGTCTGGGCGCGCTGCACCTGAGCAGCTTCGGGCTGATGGACACGACGCTGGAGGAGGTGTTCCTCAAAGTGTCAGAGGAGGACCAGTCTCTGGAGAACAGCGAGGCGGGTGAGCGGCCTGGGTCCCCCCTCCCTGGGCCCCTCGGGACTCCTCGGAGCCCACATAGGGTCCTGGGTGGCTGGGAATGGCGGCACAGGTCAGGCCCTGGGTGGGCAGCAAGGACCAGGCTGCTGGTCAGGTAAGGCGGGAGCAGGTGGCTCTGAGCCCTTTGTCCCCTTCCTCTCCTCCCCACTCCTCCTCTGTGGCAGATGTGAAGGAGTCCAGGAAGGACGTGCTACCCGGGGCAGAGGGCCCGGTGTCTGGACAGGAGCAAGCTGGCAACCTGGCCCGGTGTTCAGAGCTGGCCCAGTCACGGGCGTCACTGCAGTCAGTGTCCTCGGTGGGCTCTGCCCGTGGGGATGAGGGGGCCGGCTATGGGGATTACTGCCCCCTGTTTGATAACCTGCAGGACCCGGATAATGTCAGCTTACAAGGTGGGAGAGGTTGTGGAAGCTGGGGGGGCCCCCAGAGGGCAGTGTGGAGCAGCTGCTTAACACATGCCCCCCATCCGCCCCCTCCCCCCAGCAGAGGCGGAGGCGGAGGTCCTGTCACGGGTGGGCCAGGGCAGCCACAAGCTGGAGGGCTGGTGGCTGAAGGCGCGGCAGTTCCATGGGCTCCTGGTCAAACGCTTCCACTGCGCCCGCCGCAACTCCAAAGCACTGTGCTCGCAGATCCTGCTGCCTGCCTTCTTCGTGTGTGTGGCCATGACTGTGGCGCTCTCAGTCCCGGAGATAGGTACGGGCCTGGGGCCGGCAGGTGGGGCGGGGCCAGCCTCCTAGGGAGGAGCCAGTGGGCAGGGCAGAGCCAGCGTGGGCCTAATGAGTGCTGGTCTGCACCCTCTGCCCGGCCTCAGGCAGACCCGTCTCCAGTCATCTGTTACCAGGACAGAAGCAGGTCTTGGGGCCGCTGACAGGTAGCTGGCACCCACTCAGGGCTCCGGTCCCCCTTCTAGGTGACCTGCCTCCATTGGTCCTGTCACCCTCCCAGTACCACAACTACACCCAGCCCCGTGGCAACTTCATCCCGTATGCCAATGAGGAGCGCCGGGAGTACCGGTGAGGCCCCTGGGCTGGGGTTGCCTTGGCAGCTGGGGGGCGAAGGGGAGGTGAGTCTGGTGAGCTCCTAACTCACCTTCCTACCCCAAGACTGCGGCTGTCACCGGATGCCAGCCCCCAGCAGCTGGTGAGCACCTTCCGGATGCCCTCGGGCGTGGGTGCTACCTGCGTGCTCAAGTCTCCGGCCAACGGCTCTCTGGGGCCCACGCTGAATCTGAGCAGTGGAGAGTCTCGTCTGCTGGCGTCCCGGTTCTTTGACGGCATGTGCCTGGAGTCCTTCACTCAGGGCCTGCCGCTGTCCAACTTCGTGCCCCCCCCACCCTCGCCTGCCCCTTCCGACTCCCCCATGTCCTCTGATGAGGACCCACTGCAAGCCTGGAACGCCTCTCTTCCCCCCACCGCCGGGCCAGGTATTTGCTCCCAGAGGGCGGATGGGTCCCAGCAGGGGCCATGAACGGCTCTTCTCACGCTGCTGTGCTGTGTCCACAGAGACGTGGACGTCGGCACCCTCTCTCCCACGCCTGGTTCGGGAGCCTGTCCGTTGCACCTGCTCTGCCCAGGGCACCGGCTTCTCCTGCCCCAGCAGCGTGGGAGGACACCCGCCCCAGATGCGGGTGGTCACAGGGGACATCCTGATGGACATTACTGGACACAACGTCTCCGAGTACTTGCTGTTCACCTCCGACCGCTTCCGGCTGCACCGGTAGGCTGCTGCTGCGCATGTGGGGCGAGGAGAGGCCGGCCACGCCCTGCTGGGCCTCACTGTCCCTCCCGACAGGTACGGGGCCCTCACCTTCGGTAACGTCCTGAAGTCCATCCCAGCCTCCTTTGGTGCCCGGGCCCCACCAATGGTGCGGAAGATCGCAGTGCGAAGGGCTGCACAGGTGAGGGCCTGCCCTGGGGCTCTGGTCCTGCCCACAAGGCCCCCCCAACCCCTCATCCTTCCAGGGGGCCCCCTCCAGGCCTGGGGCCCCCTGAGCCCTTCATCCTTCCATGGGGCCCCTCCAGGCCTGGGGCCCCCTGAGCCCCTCCTCTTTCCACAGGTGCTCTATAATAACAAGGGCTATCACAGCATGCCCACCTACCTCAACAGCCTCAACAATGCCATCCTGCGTGCCAACCTGCCCAAGGGCAAGGGCAACCCTGCAGCGTATGGTGAGCCAGGCCAAGGGGGCTTGTTGGAGCCCCGGGGCAGGGCCAGGAGAGGTGGGGCGAGGTGGGGCGGGGCCTGGCAGGCAGAGTGGAGCCCAAGTGGGGCTGGTGTGGGCGGGGCTGAGGGGCTCAGGCTGTTCTCTGTGTGTGCAGGCATCACTGTCACCAACCACCCCATGAATAAGACGAGCGCCAGCCTCTCCCTGGATTACCTGTACGTAGGGCGGGGTGGGGCGGGGCTGGGCCAGGCGGGTGCGCCGAGGTCCTGGCTGCCCTGTGGGGCTCAGCGTCACCCCCCTCCAGGCTGCAAGGCACCGACGTTGTCATTGCCATCTTCATCATCGTGGCCATGTCCTTCGTGCCGGCCAGCTTTGTGGTCTTCCTGGTGGCTGAAAAGTCTACCAAGGCCAAACACCTGCAGTTCGTCAGTGGCTGCAACCCCGTCACCTACTGGCTGGCCAACTATGTGTGGGACATGGTATGTCCCCTGCACGGCCCCTTCCTCTCCCTGCCCCCATCCCTGCCCCCATCCCTCAGCTGCCACCCCTGTCTTTGCAGCTCAACTACCTGGTCCCGGCTACGTGCTGTGTCATCATCTTGTTTGTTTTCGACCTTCCCGCCTACACATCCCCCACCAACTTTCCAGCTGTGCTCTCCTTGTTCCTGCTGTATGGGTAAGGGGTGGTGGAAGGGGCAGGGGCAGGCGGGAGTGGGCAGGTCAGGCGCTGCTGCCCGGGTCAGGGCTGCCCAGTGAATGCCTCCTGCGGCCCACAGATGGTCCATCACGCCCATCATGTACCCAGCCTCCTTCTGGTTTGAGGTCCCCAGCTCGGCCTATGTGTTCCTCATCGTTATCAACCTCTTCATCGGCATCACGGCCACCGTGGCCACCTTCCTGCTGCAGCTTTTTGAGCATGACAAGGTGTGTGTCGGGGGGCGGCGGGGGATGTCCCCCTGAGGGAGTGGTGCTAAGGCCCTGCCCACCCCCAGGACCTGAAGGCCGTCAACAGTTACCTAAAAAGCTGCTTCCTCATCTTCCCTAACTACAACCTGGGCCACGGGCTCATGGAGATGGCCTACAACGAGTACATCAACGAGTACTATGCCAAGATCGGTGAGGCGGCACTGGCGTGTGGGGTGTCAGCCTCTGTGGGGCGCTCAGGCCTTGCCTGATACCCAGAAATTCTGACGTGGGGGTGCTGGGGGCTCCCTGAGGCCCCTCGCAGACCCTGAGCCGGCTGCCCCACAGGCCAGTTTGACAAGATGAAGTCCCCGTTCGAGTGGGATATTGTCACACGAGGGCTGGTGGCCATGACCGTTGAGGGTGTTGTGGGCTTCCTTCTCACGATCATGTGCCAGTACAACTTCCTGCGGCAGCCACCGTGAGTGGGGGTGCTGGGTGGCGGCAGAGGGGGCACTGGCAGGGATGGGTGGCCGGGTGGGCATCCTGGCTGGACCCTGGCCTCCCCGTGCCCCTAGACGCATGCCTGTGTCCACCAAGCCCGTGGAGGACGACGTGGATGTGGCCACTGAGCGGCAGCGGGTGCTTCGTGGGGATGCTGACAACGACATGGTGAAGATCGAGAACCTGACCAAGGTGGGCTGCGGCTTGGGAGGGTGAGGTGGGCCAGGCTGGCTGTGTGGCGG
Organism: Megascapheus bottae; assembly: GCF_031878675.1. NCBI lineage: Eukaryota > Metazoa > Chordata > Mammalia > Rodentia > Geomyidae > Megascapheus > Megascapheus bottae. The sequence continues at coordinate 90,245,216 of NC_143511.1, read as the reverse complement.
ACGTGATGGGGACCCAGGCGAGGGGGCAGGCCGGGCCAGGCGGAGCTTGCCCGCCCCTGCCCGTCCCTGCCCGCCCCTGCCCGCCCCTGCCCACTGAGCAGGCGGGCTCCTCGGCCAGGTGTACAAGTCCCGGAAGACCGGCCGCATCCTGGCCGTGGACCGCCTGTGCCTGGGCGTGCGGCCCGGGGAGTGCTTCGGCCTCCTGGGCGTCAACGGCGCGGGCAAGACCAGCACCTTCAAGATGCTGACGGGAGACGAGAGCACGACGGGGGGCGAGGCCTTCGTCAACGGGCACAGGTGCGGAGGGGGGCTCCGGGCGAGGGGGGGGGGGGCGGGGCCCCCCACGTGCTGACGGCCCTGTGTCCCCAGCGTGCTGAAGGAGCTGCTCCAGGTGCAGCAGAGCCTTGGCTACTGCCCACAGTTCGACGCCCTGTTCGACGAGCTCACGGCCCGAGAGCACCTGCAGCTGTACACGCGCCTGCGCGGAATCCCATGGAAGGACGAGGCGCGGGTAAGGGGGGACTGGCTGGCGGGCACCGAAGATCTGCGCATGCGCACGTACCGGAGGCCCCGGGGGATCCCGCGCCTGCTGTCGGCCTGCGCACGCGCGTGGACGGGCCGCCCTGGGTGATGCCGCGCCTGCTGTCGCCTGCCAGGTGGTGAAGTGGGCTCTGGAGAAGCTGGAGCTGACCAAGTACGCCGACAAGCCTGCGGGCAGCTACAGCGGCGGGAACAAGCGGAAGCTGTCCACGGCCATCGCGCTCATCGGGTACCCCGCCTTCATCTTCCTGGTGAGTCTCCGCGGGGGCGGCGCCCTCCCAGCCCTCCTGGAGGCCCGGCGGCTGACGGGCCTCTCCCCAGGACGAGCCCACCACGGGCATGGACCCCAAGGCCCGGCGCTTCCTGTGGAACCTCATCCTGGACCTCATCAAAACGGGGCGCTCGGTGGTGCTGACGTCACACAGGTGGGTCCCCCCTCCCCTGCCGCGGCCCCAGCGGCCTCCTCTGGTGCCAGCCTCTGTCTGCCCATGTAGCATGGAGGAGTGTGAGGCCCTGTGCACACGGCTGGCCATCATGGTGAACGGACGCCTGCGCTGCCTGGGCAGCATCCAGCACCTGAAGAACAGGTGAGGGCTGGGGCCAGGGTCCTGCAGGCAGGCTGGGCTCCTGGCCACGGGGTGTGTGGTTTGTGTGATATGTGGGGTGTGTGTGTGTGTGTGTGTGTGTGTGTCTGTCTGTCTGTCTCTCTCTCTCTCAGGTCCCGAGGACGGCGGGGGGGGGGGGGGGGGGGGCCTCAGCAGCATCTTGAGCTCCTGGCCACGGGGTGTGTGGTTTGTGTGATATGTGGTGTGTGTGTGTGTGTGTGTGTGTGTGTGTGTGTGTCTGTGTCTGTCTCTCTGTCTCTCTGTCTCTCTCTCTCTCTCGAAGGTCCCGAGGACGGCGGGGGTGGGGGGGGGTGCTCAGCAGTGTCTTGGGCTCCTGGCCACTGTGCGTGCGTGTGTGTGTGTGTGTGTGTGTGTGTGTGTGTGTGTGTCTCTCCAGGGTCCTGAGGGGGGGTGGCTCAGCAGTGCCTTGGCTCCTGGCCAGGGTGTGTGGTGTGTGTGTGTGTGCCTTGAGGGTCCCGAGGGCGGGGGGGGGGGGGGGGGGGGCGGCTCAGCAGCGCCTTGGCTCCTGGCCCCGTGTGTGCGGCCAGGTTTGGCGATGGCTACATGATCACGGTGAGGACCAAGTGCAGCCAGAACGTGAAGGACGTGGTGAGCTTCTTTGGCCGGAACTTCCCAGAGGCCGTGCTCAAGGTGGGGCAGTCCTCCTGCGGGCGCGGGGCACGGGGCACGGGGCCTGGCCCCGGGCGCCCCCACTCAGCCCCTCGCCCCCCCAGGAGCGGCACCACACCAAAGTGCAATACCAGCTCAAGTCCGAGCACGTCTCGCTGGCCCAGGTGTTCAGCAAGATGGAGCAGGTGGTGGGCGTGCTGGGGATCGAGGACTACTCGGTTAGCCAGACCACCCTGGACAACGTGAGTGCCTCGGTGGGTCCTGGGTGGTGCCCCCTCCTCTGCCTCCTACTCCCCTGTGCCCTCCCACTGCCCCAGGTGTTTGTGAACTTTGCAAAGAAGCAGAGTGACAACCTGGAGCAGCAGGAGACAGAGCCGCCCTCCGCCCTCCGGTCCCCACTGGGCCGTCTGCTGAGCCTGCTGAGGCCCCGGGCCGCCCCCACAGAGCTCCGGGCCCTGGTGACCGACGAGCCTGAGGACCTGGACACAGAGGACGAGGGCCTCATCAGCTTTGAGGAGGAGCGGGTGAGCAGGCCACACTGCCTGTGCAGCCAGGCTGGGCAGGGATTCACAGGAGGAGCGGGTGGAAGAACTGGCCAGGACATGCCTGCCGTCCGTGGGCCGGGGACCGATGGACTTGTACATACGGAGGCCTGTAATAGACAGGGGAAGCAGACCGGGAAGAGAAGAGACCAAATGCAGAGCTCAGGACTTGCTGGAAACTTTGAGGACCTGATCAGAGGTGGAGGAGGAGGGGAGGGAACTTGATTCTATGGACATTGGAGCCTCAGGGACAGAGTGGACACCAGAGAGGTCAGCAGAGGAGCCACATACTAAGAAAGTACCCGGTGGAGACAGAGGAGAGGAGCCTGAGGAGAGGCCTGGCATCAAGGCCAGAGGCCAAAGGCTAGAAACCAGGCTGTGGGTGTCGTCCAAGCCAGAGTCCAGAGGCTGGGCTGTGAGGTGCCATCCAAGCCAGAGGCCAGGCTGTGGGCCAGGCTTTGGGGTGTCATCCAAGCCGGAGGCCGGGCTGTGGGGTGCCGTCCAATCCGGAGGCCGGAGGTCAGGCTGCTTCCACCCTCGCCCCCATGGGACCGGAGGTAAGGTGTGGTCAAGCCCCCCCATTTGCCGTCCACCAGGCCCAGCTTGCCTTCAACACGGACACCCTCTGCTGACTGCTGGCACTGAGTCAGGACGTGATGGGGTCGGACGCCAGGTGGTAGCTGAGCCTCCCCCACGCCCAGTGCACGGCTGCCAGGCCCTGGAGAGGGACATTCAGGACCAAGGGGCTTCTTTGCCCTCCTCCAGCCCACCGCCGTCCTCACCCTGCCCTGCCGTCCCTGCGGCTGTCCTCCCCCACTTGTGCCAAAGGCTGGCCCGGCCCTGGGCTACACACCCTCACCCTGCTTTGCCTTAAAGCCTTGGGGCCTGGCCCGGCCCTTGTCCTGCCCAGCTCTGCCCACCCTCCCAGGGCGACACGGGCTGCCCCAGGCATACCACCCAACCCCTGTCCTCAGGGTCCCGAGACTGGCCAGGCCTGGCATCCTTTGCACTGATGAAGGATGCAAGAGCTCTGTGGTCCGGAGCTGCAGGTGGAGGGTGGGCAGCTCGCCTGGTTAAACGAGAAGGGAATTTTGCCTGCCCACAGCTGGGCAGCTGGGGCCACCATGGGAAGGCTGGGACGTGGCTGGGGTGGCCCCGTGGCCCTGGAAGAGTAGCAGGAATGGAGAAGCAGGCCCTCCCGGTCAGGTGTGGGCCCGCCCCCTCTCCTCCCCCTCCAGTTGTTTCCACCGTCCCCCCCAGCTTGGCCCCTGCCCGCCACCCGCCTGGGCGCTGGACCTGTACATAGCGCACAGATGTTTGTTTTCAATAAATAAGCAGAAACAATCCGTGGAGCCTGTGTAGAGCAGGGAGTTGGGTGGAGCCGGTCCACTGGACTGGGTCATTCACAGCCATTGCCCAGGGCAGGTGTGGGAGGCTAGGGAGAAGCAGAAGCCAGTAATCACTGCCTCCCCTCCCCCCTCCCCTCCTCCCTCCCGTTCCTTCCCCTCCCCCCACACTGGGACTGAGCCAAGCAGTAGTGGGCTGATGTCAGCCATGTCCCCTTGTCCCACACAGCATCATGCTGGGTGGCTGACCGCAGAGGCCTAGCCCCAGCCTGGCCCATCGGCCCCCGAGGCTTGTTTGTGCTGGGCTATCTGTCTCCTGGAGGACCACGGGAGGCTTCCAGGAGGAGGTAACCTCCAGGCTGGCACTGAAGTCTAGGCAGGGCCAGGAGTGTGGCCTACTGGTAGAGTGCTCGCCTAGCATGCACGAAGCCCTGGGTTCAACTTCTCAGTACCACATACACAGAAAAAGCCAGAAGTGGTGCTGAGGCTCAAGTGGTAGAGCTCTAGCCTTGAGAAAGTCCAAGGACAGTGCTCAGGCCCTGGGCTCAAGCCCAGGACTGGGAAAAATAAAAAAATAAAATGGGGCCAGGAGTTTGGCCTAGTGGTAGAGGGCTTGCCTAGCATGCACGAAGACCGGATTCAATTCTTCGGTACCACATACATAGAAAAAAGCCAGAAGTGGTGCTGAGGCTCAAGTGGTAGAGCTCTAGTCTTGAGAAAGTCCAAGGACAGTGCTCAGGCCCTGAGGTCAAGCCCAGGACTGGCAATAAAATAGAAATAAAATAATAAATAAAAAACGGACGTCTAGGCAGACATGAGGAGGGGGCAGCAGGCAGGCCCTGCAAGGCTCAGGGCTGTGGAGCAGGGTGTGGGGAGGGCTAGCTCGGGAGGGGGGGGCGGTTAGGGTTGGCACCACATGAGAGCGGTGGGAGGCCAGAAGAGGAGGAGAGGACTGGTATGGCCAGGTAAGTCAAGTCATCCCCTCAGGGGCTCCTGCGATGGCTTCACTCTGCTGGGTCTGTGGACACAGGGGTCTCTGGCCCCAGGTACATCCCAGGAAGGGCCGTGTGTGAGTGTGCACTTGGCACGTCCTGGGCTTGAGCTCAGGGCCTGAGCACCGTCCTTGGGCTTTCTCAAGGCCAGAGCTACCGTAGCCCCTTCTCTTTGGTACACTTTTGCTATAGAAATTCACTGTCGCCCAGGCTGGTGTTTGGGTGTCAGCTCAGCATTTTAGACTGGGATGAAGGGACTGCTGAGATGAGATGGAGTGTCAATGGGTTCCAAGCTCAGCCCTCACACTCCCAGACCACCCTGCCCGAGGCCCAGCCAGGAGAGCTGAACACCTGTGCCCTGGTCGCCGGGCCTGGCCGGGGGGGTGGGGGGGTGTTTATTTGTTTTTGTTTGTTTGTTCTTCTCAACCCCATGCTGGATCAAGCACCCTCCAAGGACCTTGCCTGTCCCTTGGGGCCTGCGCACTGGGGAACGAGGGGCTTCTTCCAGTTCTGGAGGCTGAGGGGCAGGCTGGGGTCCTGGCAGCAGCCCTGGTGAGGGTGCCCAGTTGGGAGCAGTGTGGACATGCAGGCAGACAGGGGAGCCCCAGGGACGCCCTCCCGAAGGCCCTCGTGCGCTGGGTGACACTGATGCACACAGGCCTGGGCCGCCGGCGGTGATGTCTTTGGAGGAGGGGTCTCTGCTGAGTCTGCCCACCTCTGAGACAGGGTGTCACCGCTTTTAGGTGCTTTCTCCAGTGACCTCAACATCCCGGTGTCAAGGCCGGGTAGTCATGCAGTGCTGCCGGCCCTTTAGAACAGAGCTGTTAAAACGCCACCGAGACCTCTGCACAGGCAGCTTGTACCACATCAGAGACTCGCCCGGCAGTTCCTGGGCCACTCTGAGCCTAACGCTCCCAGGGGCTGCCCTGGACACGGTGGAGGGCAGGCTAGACTGTCTAGGCCAGGGGTCCAGTCTGTGTGTGGGGGGGTTATACACGTGTGTGCGCCTGCACATGCGTGCCAGTCCCAGAGCTTGAAAGTCAGGGCCTGTGCCGTCCCTGATGTTCTTTTGCTTGTGCTTGGCCACTTGAGCCACAGCCCCACTTCCAGTCTCTCCTGGCGGTTAACTGGAGATAAGAGTCTCATGGACTTCGGTGCCTGGGCTGGCTTTGAACCTCGATCCTCAGATCGCAGCCTCTGAGTAGCTAGGATTACAGGTATGAGCCACCGTGCCTGGCTCCCCTTTTTTTTTTTTTGACAAAGTTGTCAGTTCCTTAAAACATGTACTGGAAACATGTCAGGAAATGCCCTGTGTGGCTGGACAGGAAGCAAAGCGGGACCTGTGGCCGCCAGTGCCCACCCTGCAGGGGCCTGTCCAGGATGTGGCAGTGGCTCCACTCTGCACACAGTGGCAACTTCCTGGGCCCATCAGGCAGAAGAGGGGTGGGCAGTTTGCTGAGAGGGAGGGGGAGAAGGGGAAGGAGGCTGGGGGGAGGAGGGGCCTTGGGTGTCTCCTGGGGGTGAGAGGGAGAGAAGCCTCTGGAGCTAAGGCCGGGTGCAGTGAAGCCAAGACTCCAGCACAGCCTCAGCTCCAGGGATGCCAGAGCCACGCACCGCCAGTGCTTGGAAGCTCGGCCCGCAGGGAGGTGTGGGAACTGGCAGACCCGGCTAGGAAGGGAGACTGAGACAGCCTGCAGGGTCAGTGCTGGCCCGGGCGCCCTCGCTGTGGACTCAGGCTCTGCCAGGTGAGCAGTAAGTGGGCAGGTGTGGCGCCACCTTGTCAGGTCCAGGCAGTACCACCCCACCCCAAGGAGGGAGTGGAGACAGTGGGGCCAGTCCTGCGTGGAGCTGCCAGAGGGCTCCAGCTTGGGGCCCGCAGAGTCCCAGGTCTTGGGTGGACAGACAAGCAACCTGGAAAGGAACACTGAGGCGTGGGTTTCAGAGGGCAGTGAGACCCAGCAGAGCAGCAGGGCCACGGCGGGAGGTAGTGGGTTTGTGAGGCCCTCCTCCTCCTGGCTCCTAGCTCCTCCCTCCTCCTCCTGCCCTCCCTTTGGGGACTGGGACAGGTTAAGTTTAGGGTAAGAAACATGGCACGGAGCCCACAGCCAGCCCTGCACCTCCAAACACCAGCCCTGAGCAGCCGTGTCTGCCCTGGGGGCCTGGGGATGGAGGGCACAGCTCTCCCCACTGGACTTGGCAGAGGCCAGGCCAGTCATTTGCTGCCCATCACCCAGCTTTCCTCCAGCGCATGCCCAGCTCACCAGCTCTCTCATCACACCCACACTAGGGCACCAGTCTCCCCTGACTACTGCCAGCCCCAAGACTCAGCCCGCCACGATCAGTTTGGATCCCCTGGGCTGGGACGCTCGTGAGGGCCAGCCCTGCACTCACTCTGCTGAGGGCGGGCCCTGGGACTGGGGAGGGCGGGGCAGCCAGAGCCTTCAAGAGCCCAAGGTCCCGCCCTGTGCCTGGTACAGAGACGACGCCTCAGCTCCCACCATGGCCGAAACTACCAAGCTCCAGCTGTTTGTGAAGGTTCTGCAGGCTGGCTGGGCAGGGGGCTGGAGGGAGGGGCAACGGGCTGAGGAGAGGCGAGGCAGGGATGCTCTAAGCTCTGCTTTCGGGGGTACAGGTGGAGAAGGGTCTTTTCCTTTCTCCAGGGGGTGGGTGGGGCAGGTGGGTGGGGCAGCCCTCCCCCCCCCCCCCCCCGAGGCTGGGCAGAGCGGGGCAGCTCTACCTGGAGGAGACACCCCTGGGGGAGCCTTGTCTCACCCCGGCCTTGGCTGGCTAGCCCAGACTTCCTAGATGAGCGTCCCTGGACAGGGAGCTGGTGACCAGGCAGTGCGGAGCCAGGCCGGGAGGGAGGGAGAGCCAGAAGCCCCCACGGGCTCTCAGGTCTTCATCTCCTACCGACACTCGTGCTTGCCAGCCACAATGCCATCTGGTGGGCTGGCTGGCAACCCCCTCTGCCCCCATTGCCACCTGCCCAGGGACCTGGAGCCGCCCAGAGGTCTGGAGAGGCCTCAAGCCCAGGCCCACCTGCCTCTGGCTCTCTGTACCCGTCTACGTTCCAAAGACCGAGTCAAGGGCCCTCTAAAGCCTGGAGTGCCTGTGTCAACCAGGCCAGGGCCCTGGCATGGCTCCAGTCCCACGGGCAGTGGGAGGCAGGGGCCCACCCAGCTTGGCGGCAGGATTCCAGTCCAACCCCAGCTCCACCCACTCAGGCCAGCGAGGATGGAGAGAGTGTGGGGCACTGCCCATCGTGCCAGCGCCTCTTCATGGTCCTGCTCCTGAAGGGTGTGCCTTTCACACTCACCACCGTGGACACTCGAAGGTGAGACCCCACCCTGGGCCCCCCGCCCTCTGCCCGTGTCTGCCAGCTGCCTCCCTCCTGCTTGGTGCTCACAGGGCACTGGACGTGCTGAAGGACTTTGCGCCAGGCTCACAGCTGCCCATCCTCCTCTACGACGGCGAGGCCAAGACAGACACGCTGCAGATTGAGGAATTCCTAGAGGAGACGCTGGGGCCGCCCGCGTGAGGGCCCGAGGGCGCAGGGTGGGAGGACGGGGAGCAGGGAGGGTGGCAGGTGCCAAGGGGCCTAACTCGGTCCCCACAACCCACTGCAGCTTCCCTAGCCTGGCGCCCCGCTACAGGGAGTCCAACACTGCCGGCAACGACGTCTTCCACAGATTCTCCGCGTTCATCAAGAACCCGGTGCCCGCCCAGGACAATGGTGAGGCCCGGGCGGGTGAGTGCCAGGCGGGCCCTTGGCCTGGTCCTCACTGCTCCCCTGCCCCCAGCCCTGTACCAGCAGCTGCTGCGGGCCCTCTCCCGGCTGGACAGCTACCTGCGCACCCCCCTGGAGCACGAGCTGGCCAGGGAGCCGCAGCTGCGCGAGTCCCGGCGCCGCTTCCTGGACGGGGACCAGTTCACACTCGCCGACTGCGGCCTGCTGCCCAAGCTACACATCGTGGACGTGAGCAGGGCTCCGGGGCGGGGTGGGCGGCGGGGTGGGGGGCCACCCGAGGCCCTGACCCCCAGCCGCTTGCACCTGCAGACCGTGTGCGCGCACTTCCGCCAGGCGCCCATTCCGGCAGAGCTCTGCGGCCTGCGCAGCTACCTGGACAACGCGCTGCAGGAGAAGGAGTTCAAGTACACGTGCCCGCACAGGGCCGAGATCCTGGCGGCGTACCGGGCAGCTGTGCACGCCCGCTAGCGCCTCGTCACCGGCTGCCCTCACCCACCCACTGCCCTGGCCGGCTCGTCTGCAGCCCCATAAAGGCACCTTGGTCCCCAGCAAGTGTGTCCTGGACATTTGAGTAGCCGTGGGCTGGCAGTCACGGCTGCCCTAACCCACAGCAGGATGCCACAGGTAGGAGTGTGGGGGCGGAGCCAGCTCTTGAGCCCAGGGCCTCCTGCAGTCACCCAGGACCAGGGTGTCATACACCTGGGGGACTGGATTAGGCTCCCAAACCAGTCCAGCCAGGGCGGGGTGCCCCATGTGGCTTGCGGGCGGAGAGCAGAGTGCCACAAGCCCCACCCCAGCCTGGGGGCCAGCCCCATGGGCTTTGCACTGCCTGGCACACCTGAGGCCTTCCCAGCATGCATCTGCCCAGGACTCAGGAAAACATACTTGTGTGGGCCGTGAGTGGCCTGTGCCCGACTGGGGCCGGACCTGGAAAGGAAGGACAGACTCCCAAGGCTTACAGAGCCCTGGCTTCTTCACCTGGCTAGGGTTCTCTTGGCTTCTAGGCTGGCCATGCAGGGGCAGCTGCCAAGGCTAAGAGGTCTAACCAGGAGGAGCCTCCTCCAGAGGGCCGGGGCCCCGGAATACCAGTTTACACACTGCTCCATGTCCAGAGCTGGTTAAAAGGAGGTCTTGGGCTCCTCCCCTAGGCCAAGTCCTACAAGACAGAGTCTGGCCAGCAACTCCATCCCAGGTAGCTGTTTATTTGACAGGGATGAGACCCGAGAGGCAGCTGGAGTCCTGCCCAGTAGCAGGCCAGGCCAGTGAAGGCAGACTGTCCGATGCTGGGGTTGCAGCAGAGGTAGAGTCTCTGGTGCTGGGTTGCAGTCTAGCAGCAAGGCTGGCACCTTCAGAGATCGTCGAAATTGACTCCGCCAGCTGGTTTCTTACTGGGAGGGGAGAGGGAGCAATGCAGTGGGGGTATGGAGGACAGGACGGGGTCCAGGCTGGCAGGGTCAGGTGGGCAATACCTCTTAAAGCCAGGGTTGATGAGGGACTCCCCTGGACACCGTCTCCTGACCCCAGGTCCAGGACCACCTCTCTGTGGATCAGATTCTGGGAGAAAACAAGTGGGGTCTTGTTCTTCCCGGAGGTTGCGCTTCCCTGGGAGACAGCTCCAGAGGAAGGAGGAAGGAGGGCAGACCGTACCTGGCAGGAAGAACTGAGGTCCTGCAGAGCGAGGGCTCTTCCTGGGGCTGGCAGCTGTCCCTGCTACAGCTAGGGAGAACGCACTCAGCTCTCCTACTCAGTGCCAGGAGGGACCAGGGCACGAGCAGGGACCCTGGTGAGGTACGCGGCCGAAGCCCACTCTACCTGCAAGCTGCTTTTCCAGACCACACACGCGTTCAGCCAGGCCCAGAGTCAGCATCTGCAGCCTGGAGGCGGCCTCTGGCCCTGGAACTCTGGCAAGGTCAAAGGCCGGTGCTGAGGGTCCTCCCGAGAGAGTTAGGGATGCTTGGTCCTCTTGCATACTTACAGTCACTGTGTGCTGCTGGCAGGCTGCCCTGGAGGAGGAGGGGCAGGAGTGGGGTGGCCTGCTCCCCCACACCCCATCCCTCCTCCCTGCTCGGGCTCACCTGAATCGGGTGACGATGTCCTCAGTCCCACTCAGGCCAAAACGGGCTTTCTGAAGGGCAGAGACTTGTCACCGGATGCCCGGGTCCCTAGGCCCACACGAAGACACCCAAACCCACCCGGACTAACTGTGGACCACATGACAGGTCAGGGCGAGAGAAGCGCCAGGCCCTTCTGCACCGATGGCCCCGATGGGCGTGGAGGGCGCCCAGACCCCTCAGGACCTGTTACGCACAAGGGCGGCCAGGCTGTCCGGGGAGAAGCAGGTGCTCCAGAGCGCGGACCCATCCGTCACACTGAGGGGGGGGGCGGTGATGGGGGAGGAGGGAGGGAGGGAGGAGGAGGGGAGGAAGGGAGGGGAGGGAGGGGAGGGAGGCAGTGAGGGAGGGAGGGGAAGGAGGGGAGGGAGGCGGTGAGGGAGGGAGGGGAAGGAGGGGAGGGAGGCGGTGAGGGAGGGAGGGAGGGGAAGGAGAGGAGGGAGGCGGTGAGGGAGGGAGGGAGGGGAAGGAGGGGAGGGAGGCGGTGAGGGAGGCTGTCAGCGGCCTCGCCCGCACCCCGCTCCCCCGGGCCCCACTTACTAGAGGTTGAAGCCGCCCTGGTCCCCGTCCCCGCTGCCTTCCCGTTCACAGTAGCACACGAAGCGGGGGGGTCCGGAGCCGGGCGGCCACGTGCAGAGCGGCGGCGGCGGCGGCGGCACCATGGCCGTCTCGCGGGAGCCGGCCGGGCTGGGAGCGACTGAGCCCGCACCGGAGCTGGGCCAGGTCGCAGACGCTGGGGCCGGGCGTGAGGGCGGGACTTCCTGTGCCGGGGGGGGGGGGGGGGGGGAGGCCCGACCGAGAGCCGGCGGGCTGTGTTGAGGGCGGGACTTCCTGTGCAGGGGGGGAACCGGACTTCCTGTGCCGGGGGGGAGGCCCGACCGAGAGCCGGCGGGCAGTGTTGAGGGCGGGACTTCCTGTGCAGGGGGGGGAAACCGGACCTCCTGTGCCGGGGGGGGGGGGGGGAGGCCCGACCGAGAGCCGGCGGACTGTGTTGAGGGCGGGACTTCCTGTGCCGGGGGGGGGGGGGAGGCCCGACCGAGAGCCGGCGGGCAGTGCTGAGGGCGGGACTTCCTGTGCGGGGGTGGGGGACAGGACCGAGAGCCGGCGGGCTGTGTTGAGGGCGGGACTTCCTGTGCCCGGGGCCCGACCGAGAGCCGGCGGGCTGTGTTGAGGGCGGGACTTCCGGGGCGAGGGCCGGCCTGAGAGAGGGAGGGCCGTGGAGCCAGGGGCGCGCGGGATGGGGTGCAGCGGAGCGGAGAGGTGCGGGGCGGTGTGCCGGGAGGGTGGAGGCCGGGGGCGCGCGGTGGGGGGAGTGGGGCGGAGGCGGGGCGGGGCCGCGGAGTTCCTAAGGCGTGGTCACGTCTCAACACGCCCAGCCGAGCCCGCGGCCGCCCTGCAGCCCCCACTCCTTCCCGCCCGTCTGTCCCCAGACGCGCCCCGCCGCGAGCTCTCAGGCCCGAGGCTTGGCTCGAGTGGCGGAGCCTGGGCGAGCTCAAGCCCCAGCACAGGATCCTCTCAGAGAGGCCTCCGCCGGTCCCTGCGCTCTGCCAAGCTCCCTGTCCCCTCTGCTGCCTTCTTACTGTAGCTGCACCCGACAACTTGTGTTTTAGCCAGTGAACGTCCCTCCCGAATGCTCACCGTGACACGGGGCAGCCCAGGAAGACTTCTGACGGGCCTGCAAGGCCAGTGTAGGAGCTTGGCGGCAAACCCCTGTTGGATTTCCCAGGACATCACAGGCCCTCGGCTCCTGGACCTTCAAAAACTTGTCCTAGGCAGCTCAGTTCTGTGGTGATTTGTTAAGCAGCGAAGGGTAATTTAAAAAATGTGTTGTGCCAGGCACAATGGCCCACGCCTGTAATCCTAACTACTTAGGAAGCTGAGATCTGAGGATCTCAGTTCAAAGCCAGCCGTAGCACTAAAGACTCTTACCTCCAATTAACCACTAGGAAATGGGAAGTGGTGCTGTGTCTCGAGAGGTAGGGCCCAGAGTTCAAGCCCCACGGCTGATTAAGGGAGAGTGCTAGGCCTTGAGTTCAAGTCCTGGTACAAAAAATAATAATAATCCAGGTGAGGAGATGCATGTTCATAATTCCAGCTACCCTGGAGCTCAAGACTGGAGGATCTTTTTGTTTTGTTTATTGCCAGTCCTGAGGCTTGAACTCAAGGCCTACGTATGTGATACTGAGGAATCAAGCACACCACCACTAGGCCACGCCCCCGGCCTCCTTTGTCTACTCTTGGTGGGGTTTGGGGAGTCACTGAGTTTTGTCTCTGCAACAGCCAGACAGGAAATAGGCACCAAACGCTTGTGGGCCCCCGGAGCGCGTGGTGAGGATGGCGTGGGCTCCGAGGCCACGCAGAGCCGCAGGCCTTGAGTGCACCCGGAAGGCCTCGCCTGGGCCCACGATAAAAACGGAGCCGGGACAGGCCGGTGGTCTGCGCAGCCGACCGGGTCCACACCCCTAGTTCTGGCTCCCAGCGTGCAGAGAGCCGGGAAAGCGCCTTTCGACGGCCTCCCTGGGGCAGAGCCCAGCCTCGGCCCCTCCAGGGCCGACCTGCCTAGGGCGGGCACAGCGGGCCGCGTGTGGGGACCAGGCCGTGGGGGGACCCGGCCGTGGGGGGCCGAGTCCCCTGGGTGCCCGGGGCTAGGCCACTCTAGGAGGCGTCCCTGCCCGGCACTCGTCACCCACTCCCTTCCCTCCCCTGAAGAAACACACAGCTGCTGGATTTCGCAGTCCATTTATTGTGCTTGGGGGTCGGGGGGCTCTGGAGAAAACGGGGTGTTCTTTGGGGAAGGCAGCACTCCGGGGCTGAGGCCATCACTGCAAGACACGGAGCAGGTGGCCTTCTCTGCGCCGGTGACCCCGCCTCCCGGCCGGGGACCGCCCACCGGCCAGACCACGCCCCACCGAGGACGCCCCGCCCACCGCAAGCCCCGCCCACGCCCGGAGCCCCGCCCAGGCCGGGACGCTCCACCCCCAGGGGAAGCCCGGCCGGCCCCGTGCAGCCGCACCCCCCCCCCCTCCAGCCCCCAAAGCAGCCAGCCAGGCCCGGAGGGACCTCGGCTGCTGTGTCCTCGTCCTCCTCCCGGCCTCTGCCGCTCACCTAGGCCAGCGCGCCCGCACACTCCTCTGTGGAGAGAGGGCCTCAGGCAGCATCTCCGCCAGGCCCTCCCTCCCCGCAGGGCCCTCCCGTGGCCCGTGGAGCTGCTGCCCTGCAGGGGCGTCCGCAGAGGGACCGCCAGGTCCTGGCCCCGGCCGGACCTGCAGCCCTGGGCTGGGGAGGGGACGGCACTCACCGGACTTGGGGAGCAGGGCACCCTGGCTGGGGTTCAGGCCCAACTCGGCCGCGAGCTGCTGCATCTTCTGTGCCCCTTCGGGAAACAGGTCCGGGGTGCGGGCTGAGGTGGGGCAAGGGGAGAGGTGAGCGTGGGGGACAGGGTGGAGGAGGGAGGGGGATTGACTGAGCAGGGTCCACAGCCCCTGCCACAGGTGCAGGGCCGCCCACCCGCGCCTGGGAGGCAGTGGGAGACACTGCAGCGCTCTGGCCACACTTCACCAGGGCACTGTCAGGAGTGCCAGCCCCACCGTTCGCCCACCATAGAGCTGCAGCCAGATGTTCTTCACATCTGCCTTCTGAGTTTGGAAGTACATCACGGCGAAGTGTTTGTAGTCCGTGAAGGGTATGCGGATGTCGGTCTGGGCCATGGCTGAAAGCGTGAGAGCAGCTGAGCCAGGGTCCCTCAGAAGCCCTGCCCCAGTCGTCCATGGCACTGTGGCCCCCCTGTCCACCCCAACCTGCCCTCACCTGGGTTGCTGAACTGCCCGTTCATGGTGCCCTTAGTGAAGGTGGCGTCCATCTTCTGGCATCCTCCATCAGGCCTGGGAGAAGCCCACATATGAGCGGTGGCCCTGCAGGGACCTTGCCCTCTCCAGCCCCTGCCTGTTCTCCCGGCCCCTGTTCACCCCCGTGGTCTTCAGAGGGCACAGGTGCTTGGGGATCGGCGGAAAGCACGGCTCAGTGCACTCCCGGGGAACAGTCTCCAGCCTCCCCTTCTAGACGCTCACCCCAGACACTGCGGCCTCAGCACCTGGGCCCCTGGGGGCCGTGGGTGGCTGTGGCTCAGCCCGGCTGCCAGGGACCTGCTCTGCCTCCCTCGTGTGTCGCAGCCCTGGTTCTTGTTGGCTTTGATCTGGCCTCACACTGGTTCTGTTCCAGCCCGAGCCCAAGCCTAGGCTCACAGGGTCACTCACATGGGGTACCCATACTTGACAGCCAGGTTGCCATCTGCCAGGGCGGTCACCTCAGCCATGGGCATCTTCATGTCGTCCTTGGAGTCCTGGAAGCCCTGGTCATCTGACACGGCCCCGACAATGTACCAAGTTCCCTGGAACTGCGCAGCAGGACGGGAGACCTGGGAGGTGTCCCCAGCCCGGCCTCCAGGCCCACCCTGTCCGCCTTCAACACAGCCCCTTCTCTGGCAGAGCCTGCCTCTGGAGGGCTCTGTAATGGTATCACCCCAGTTCCTTCCCCAAGGGCTGCAGGCAGGGCAGTTGACCGGGGCAGGGGCTGGACTGGGCCTCCTCTGCCCACCCACCATTCGGGGGAAGGGCACAAGTGTCGAAGATGGGAGGGGCAGGAGCCTGGGATGGAGAAGCCGGCAGGGCAGGCGGGGCGGGGGCGGGCGCACCTGGTCGGCATTGAAGTTGTCCTGGACTGGGACCTGTGCCTGGCCTGGAGATGTCCCTAGCAGGGCCAGGAAGCCGCTGACCAGCAGAGCCTGCCACATCATGAGGGATCCTCAGGCGCCGGGTCGGGGCAGAGCTGAGCCAGCCTCTTCCCAGTGGCTTTTATGCCCCTAGGATGCCCCACGGGGCTGGCTTCGGGCCTGGGGGCGGCCCGCTGTGACAGGCTCCCTATTGAGCTGCACCTGGCCCGCTTCCCCTCCACCCTGCCCCAAGTCCCTGAGCTTCCTGTGGGCAGGTCCGGGCGCTTGGTGGCTGGGCTCAAATGTTCCTGGTAGCCTCTGGGCCAGGGGCTCCTCCCTGGCCCCCTGAGCCCCTCTGAGATATCCATGTAGGCCCAGGCCAGGCCTCCTCCCCCTCCAGGAAGGCCACCCAGTGGCCACCCTTACAGTTCAGCCTTGAAATCTGGTGAGGTCCGCCGGTGTCTGGCCCTACACGATTTAAACCATGAGGTTCAGGGACAAGGACCTGAGTGTGGCCTCCTGGTGTGGGTCAGAAAGGGGGATTGGACAGTGGCCAGCCGGGGGCAGGGCTGTGTGCTATGGGAGCCCAGGTCAGGGCCCAGGGGGCCCGAGAGCTGAGGGCAGAGGTGTGGCAGGGTAGCTAAGGCACTGTCTGCCAGTCTAGGTGGAGGCACAGGTACTTGAGCACCGGTTTTTTTTTTTTTTTTTTCTCCCCCAGTCCTGGGCTTGAACTCGGCCTGAGCACTGTCCTTGGGCTTCCTAAGGCTAGAGCTCTACCACTTGAGACACAGCACCACTTCCAGCCTTTTCTGAGAATGGAACCCAGGGCTTCATGCATGCTAGGTGAATACTCTTCCTCAAGGCCACAATCCAGGTCCTTTCAAACAAGGGTTCCTTCTTCTCCCCCCCCCAACCTTATCTTTGCATAATCTGAGTGTGTTAATCCCATGTCTGAACAGTACTTGGGATCAAAAGTTCCCCGGAGGGGCAGGCAGAGGGGTGGACAGCTGCCTAGGGCATTAGCTGCAGAATGACGACTCCTGACAGCCCTACCCCAGCCAGGCTGCCCCTGGCAGCTTGGAAGGCAGTGGTGGAGGGGAGGGGCTGTGGGGAGGTCCCAGCCCTGCGGGGTAGCTTCTCCTTAGGGTCCTGAATGGGCCGAGGCGGAAGCCGACAGCCCCTTGGGTGTTGGTGCTGGGGCTTTGCAGGCGAAAGGCTGGAGAACAGACAAGACGAGCCAGGATCTGACTTGCTTCCAAAGTTTATTCCTCAGAGCCAGGGTCAAGCTGCAGGGGTAGGGGCGCCGTAGGAGCCTGGGGCAGGGAGGAGGGCGCAGGGCAATGACGTCCTGACCACCGGTCACCTAGCTGGAGAGCAGGGCCGACTCAGTGCTGCAGGCAATGCCGTGCCCCCCACCAGAGCCCACTGTCCAGCCCCGAGCGCCCTCCAGAGCCTGGCGCTGGAGCTCAGAATGGCTGCAGGAGAGAGCCCTTGGCTGTCCCCGTCATGGCTCCCCTCCCTGCTCTGCCCTGGTCTAATGACTGGGCCCAGGTCATTCCTGGACGCCTGGTCTGCCGGAGGGGCTGTGTCCCCTCCTCTGCTGGGTGGCAGCAGAACCTGGCTGTGTATGGGGTCACTCTTACCTGGCGGGGCTGGCCCACCGCAAGCCCTCCCTCTCCTAATCTTGCTCATGGATGCATTTATCTGCAGAGAAAGAAGCCCAGAGGCCATGGTCAGTGTCCTGGCCAGGTGCCCCGCCCCCCAGGCCCAGGGGAGGCCCCCTCCCCCACCCCGCAGGCAGAGGACGGTGGCTCCAATCTGATTGCAGTTGCTGCTCCCCCTCACCCGGCTTGGGCAGGAAGACAATGCTGTCCTCTGTGAAGCCCTGGGACTCGCAAAAGGCAGCAAAATTCGCCTTCAGCTTAGCCTTCAGGGTCTGGGTGCGGCCTGGTGGAGAAGAAGGGAGGAAGGAGGGGGAGCCAGGCCGGTGGGGCGTCCACCCTCCCCCCACTGTCCCCCCCCCCCTACCGCGCGCGTCTGGGCCTCCCCTGGGCCCCTCCTCCGAGGTAGACACTCACTGTAGAGGCTGGCCATTCGGAAGGCCTGACCAGAGCCCTGCAGGCCCTGGCTGTACAGCACTGCATACTCCTCATAGTCGGTCTCCACCACGGACACTGAGTGGACGCTGCCCCCGTCTGAGAACACGAGAGAGGAACCAGGCTGGACCACTCAGCCTTCACACCCCTCGCCCACCCCAGCGTGGAGGGGATGGAGGGGTCTTGGCTGTGGGGGGACCTCAGGCCCTTGGCTATTCAGGAAGTTTCCCCTGCCGTCCTCCGGTGGCTCTCAGCCAGCTCCCTGCACCCTGCCTGCAGAGCTGGAGAGAAAGGGCGGGAAGCACAGGCGGGGCCCTGGGCCAGGAGGCGGGATGGACGGGCTCCCTGCAGGCTCCCTGTCTCCAGGTGGGGCACGGGAAGGCCTGGGTCCTGAGGGGGAAACTGCCAAGTGTGGCCCCCCGGGCAGCAGAGAGGAACCTCGGACAGGCCTGGCGATCACCAGTGAGCACCAGAGAGGAGGCAGGTCCCAGAGGAGGGGCCCGGGCGGATCTCGGCCTCTGGGGAGCCGCCTGGGGTGGGGCTGCCCGGCCTTGGCCCCGGGGCGGGGCGGGTGCTCACGAGGACTGTGGTAGGTGTACTGGCCCTGGCGCTCTGTGGGCTGCAGCAGCATGACCCGGGTCTCACACCGGCTCTTCCTGTGGGCAGATCATCCAGGTCAAGAGTCAGCCCAGGGCCGTCCTGTGGGGGGGGGGCTTCCCGGGGGGCTTCCCTAGGCCTGGGGCCCACCTGAGGAAGGTGGAAGTCAGGTTCAGGCTGCCGTCCCCGGAGGAGGCCACCACCGTCTTGCACATGGACAGCACATTCTTTTTCTCCAGGAACCAGCTGGCATTGGAGGCCAGGCCCACGCTGTACCAGCGTCCCAGGAACTGCAGGGGCGTCAGTGCCAGCTGGGCAGAGGTCCACTGGCAGGGCACCTGGCCCCCACTCCTGCCTCTAGGCAGCTCCATTCCCGCTGTGTGTGTGTGTGTGTGTGTGTGTGTGTGTGTGTGTGTGTGTGTGTGAGAGAGAGAGTCGTGGGACTTGAACTTGGCCTGGGCGCTGTCCCTGAGCTCTTCAGTTCAAGGCTACCACCCCATCCCATAACCAAGCCTCACTTCCCACTTCCTGGAGGTAAATTGGAGATAAGAGTCTCAGGTCCTTTTGTGCCCGGGCTGGCTTTGAACCTTGATCCTCGGATCTCAGCTGCCTGAGTAGCTAGGATGACAGGTGGAGGCCAGCACCCCAGGCTCCATTCCTACTTTTTCCCCTCCCTGGCCATGTTCCCTTGTCTGGCCCTGGTCAAGCCCCTTCTCTCTGGAAGAGAGGCACATGCTGTTATCCAGCCTGCATCCCTGTCCTCTCGTGTGCCACCTCACCAGTGGGCAGAGGGCATTGGAGTGAGTGCACCCTGCTCTGGGGGAGGGGCGGGGCCTCTCCTGCTCCCCTCAGTCAAAGTAGCTCCCTGCGGCTGTGTCTGTGTGGGGGGCGGGGCTCCATCCAGGTCCGCCCCACCCCCATCCCTCCATCCACTCTGTCCCCATCCGCCCCACCTCCACCCCAACTGCCCCATCCCTGTCCGTCCGTCCATCTGGCCGTCTGTCCCAGTCTACCCCTTCCCCATCCTCACCCAATCCATTCCGTCTGCTTGCCTTGCAGACTATGGAGGGAGGTGTGGGTGAGCACTGGCCCCGCTCAGGGAAGGACTGTGCAGGTCAGCCTCGTTGGCCGTCCTCCTCTGCCCGGCTGGCGCTGGCCTTGGCCCCGGCACGCTCTGCCTGGCCCTACTGGACTTCTTGCCCCAGCTCCCAAGCCTGCCCGCTGAACCCACTCTGCAGGCGCAGACTGTCATGGGTCTGGGGCTGGAGCCCTCACCTTGTCCTGCTGGAAGTTGGGCTGCACAGAGCCCTGGTCCTTGGCCTGGGTCTGTAGGATGCCCAGGACGCCCAGTAGAACCAGGCCCACCCACAGCGTGCACCGGGTGGCCATGCTTCTGAAGCACAGCAGGGTCCTGGGCTTGGGGCTGGCACTGTGGGCAAGTGGAGGAAGCTGCTGAGCCAGAGGAGCAGCGGGCACTGAGGAGACCCCTATTTATGGGCCAGGCTTGGCCTCCACCCAGAGCCCAAGGCCTGCCCACTGGAGGCTCGTGATGCTGAGGGGGTGGGGAGCCGGTCCCAGCTGCAGCCGCATCTCCCACAGACTGCTTATGTAAGAGGCTTTGACCAAAACAGGCCGGGCTCTGTTGTTCCTCTCATGAGGGCGGGGGTGAGGCAGGGCCCTGCATGGTCAGCCCAGAGACACGGCCGGCTGGGCCTTGCCCACCCCATGCCTGCCGACAGGCAGCTGGATGGGGCAGGTGCCCTCAGAGCTGCCCTGCCTCCGGGGCCCTGGTCACTTCCCACTGGGACCGAGGCCTGCCTCCCATAGAGTCCCTCTCCAGGCCTTGCTACCCCAGCGAGGAACGGAAAGCCCTGTTTGCACCTGAAAGGCCAGCAGAGCAGGCGGTGGTAAAAGCCGCCGCCAAGGTAAAGAAACTCTATCTGCCCAGCAGTGGACCTGACTAGCTATGCTGGGGCCTTGGCTGGTGTTGGGGTTCCGACATCTTCTAGATGCCCTTGGGATAGGACAGAACTGGGTGGGCAGGGGGACCTCAGACAAGCCTGCGGTCTGTGGCTTTCTCCTGGCTTCTGTGGCCTCCTCCCAGCTGTGGATCTGCCGATGGACATGAGCTGTCCTGCCCCCTTCTCACTGCCCAGGGGTCCTGGGGCATCGCAGAGTGAGCGGCCCTGAGGCTTCTTGCTGTCACTGGTATTGGGGTGGCCCGCCGAAGCTGACATGAGAGTGGGGCTCAGAGTCATAAGGCTCTCCACTGGACTCTGAGACTCCCCAAATTCCACTCGGCCTGGCCTGGGGCAGTCCTCTGTGCTGCCTGCTCAGGCCCAGCCATGCCCTGGGCAGGGGAAGAGTCTGCCAGAGCAGGTGGGAGTGGGGGGCCCTGCCCTGGGCTGCACCCTCACCCTGAGGCCTCTGCTGCCAGCACCCCAGGGATGCTGGACCCTGGGAGGCAGGGGGCTGAGGTTCTCAGAGGGGGCCAGGGCAGATAGGAGAGCAGGCACAGGCTGGCAGGTCCGGGCTCCCTTGCTCCTCAGCCCAGGGCTCGGGTGACCCCTGTCTACTTGCAGGGTCATCAGAGCAAAGCCTGGTCAGCCAGTGCTGGGGAATCAGGGTGCTGTGGTTGTGACCACACCTGGACTGCACCCCGGGGACCTGCACAAAGGGGACCAGGACCACAGGCACCATAGTGAGGGATACAGAAGGAGCCGCCAGAGGACCCTGCCCCAGGGAGGGGACAGGTGCCTGGGAGGTGACACCGCTGGGGGGGTGGGAGCAGCCCAAGGGACCTCACCTTCTCCACAGGCCCCACAGTTCCCTGACCAAGGGCTCCAGAAGCCTCCTGCAGGGCCTGCCCTTCCTCAGACAAAGATCCCCCAGGGGGCAGGGGGCACCCTCCCTCACAGGTCCCCCAGGTAGAGATTCCTCAGGAAGAGATTCCCCCAGGAAGAGATCCCCCTGGTAGAGATCCCCCAGGTAGAGATCCCCCAGGTAAAGATCCTCCCATAGAGATCCCCCCAGGTAGAGATCCCCCAGATAGAGATCTACCCAGGGAGAGATATTCAGGTAGAGATCCCCCAGGTGGAGATCCCCAGGTAGAGATCCCCCAGGTAAAGATCCTCCCATAGAGATCCCCCAGGTAGAGATCCCCCAGAAAGAGATCCCCCCAGGAAGAGATACCCCAGGAAGAGATCCCCCCAGGTAGAAGTCCCCCAGGTAGAGATCCCCCAGGTAAAGATTCCCCCGTAGAGATCTACCCAGGTAGAGATCTCTACAGGTAGAGATCCCCCAGGTAAAGATCCTCCCATAGAGATCCCCCAGGTAGAGATCCCCCAGATAGAGATCTACCCAGGGAGAGATATTCAGGTAGAGATCCCCCAGGTGGAGATCCCCAGGTAGAGATCCACCCAGGTAGAGATCACCCAGGGAGAGATCCCCAGGTAGAGATCTCCACATGTAGAAATCCCCCAGGTAGAGATCCTCAGGTAGAATCTCCCAGGTAGAGATCCCTAGATAGAGATCCCCCCAGCTAGAATTCCCCCAGGTAGAGATACCACAGGTAGAGATCCCCCAGGTGGAGATCCCCAAGTAGAGATCCCCCAGGTAGAAATTCCTCAGGTAGAGATCTCCACATGCAGAAATTCCCCAGGTAGAGATCCCCCAGGTAGAGATCTCCACATGCAGAAATTCCCCAGGTAGAGATCCCCCAGATAGAGACCCCCCAAGTGGAGATTCCCCCAGGTAGAGTTCCCTCCAGGTAGAGATCCCCCAGGTAGAGATCCACCAGATAGAGATCCCTCCAGGTAGAGATCCCCCAGGTATACATCGCCCAGGTAGAGATCCCCCAGGAAGAAATCCCCCAGGTAGAGATCTCCACATGTAGAAATACCCCGGGTAGAGCTTCCCCCAGGTAGAGCTCCCCCCAGGTAGAGATTCCCCCAGGTAGGGATCCTCCAGGTAGGGATTCCCAAAGTAGAGATCCCCAGGCAGAGACCCCCAGGTAGAGATTTCCCCAGGTAGAGATCTCCCTCAGATAGAGATCCCCAGGTAGAGATTCCCCCATGTAGAAATCCCCCCCAGGTAGAGATCCCCCCAGGTATAGATTCTCCCAGGTATAGATCCCCCAGCTAGAAATCCCCCAGCTAGAAATCCCCCAGGTAGAAGTCCCCACAAGTAGAGATTCCCCAGATAGAGATTCCCCCCAGGTAGAGCTCCCCAGGTAGAGATCTCCCCAGGTAGAGATCCTCAGGTAGAGATTCCCCCAAGTAGAGATCCCCCAGGTAGAGATTCCCCCAGGTAGAGATTCCCAGGTAGAGATCCTCCCAGGTATAGATTCCCTCAGGTAGAGATCTCCACATATAGAGATCCCCCAGGTACAGATTCCTCCCCCCCCGGTAAAGATCCCCCTATAGAGATCCCCCCAGAGTGCAGGGCTGCCCCCCCAGGTCTGCTGTACTCAAATGCAGCCTAGGAACAGAGCCAGCCCTGAAAGGAGCTGGGGCTGCCAAACCTCAGCAGCCTGAGGGGTGACTCCCCTGCTGGATCAAAGCTTTAATTAAGTGGAAACTAAAGTGTGGTAGAGATGAAGCCAAAAGCTGCCGGCTGGGGAAACAACACAAACCTCTAGATGGGAACTTAGATGCTCAGGACAAACAACACAGACCCACCATAGCAGGATTAAAAGTAAAAACAAACCTACAGGTTAGTGAAAGGATACACGGGCCTCCCTCCCTGAGACCATGGACCCATCAACTGGCTAATATCTACAAGTAAATGTTTAGGGAGAGTGGTAGAGTGGGTCCGTTGTGTATGTACCATAATCGAACTTCCCTTGTACAAGTGAGTCATGATCATTAAAACAACGGGGGCTGGGAGCGTGGCCTAGTGGTAGAGTGCTTGCCTAGCATGCACGAAGACCTGGGTTCGATTCCTCGGTACCACATACATAGAAAAAGCTGGAAGTGGTGCTGAGGCTCAAGTGGTAGAGCTCTAGCCTTGAGAAAGCCCAAGGACAATGCTCAGGCCCTGAGCTCAAGCCCAGGACTGGCAAAACAAACAAGTGAATTGGTTGGGGTAGCTGATACCTGCAGTCTCTCAGGAGACCGAGGTAGAGGGCTTAAGCTTAAAGGCTAGCCTCAGCAACCTGACTTCATTTTCAAACAGCTTTAAGTTTGCAAAGAGAATGTAAGAGACAATGGTCTCCCCACCACCACCCCGTCACCCACACCAGCTCCCAGGGGCATCTGGGCATCTGAGCTTGTCACAGGTGTTGGATCCACAGAGCATCACTGAGCCAAAGCCGCTTGTTACTCCAGGTCCCGGGTCAGGGACCCAGGACCCGCCCTCAGCACTGTGAACAACAAACTAGCAAAACCCAAACGCGACGTGATCGTCTCTGACGAGCGTTGGGTCTGCTTGGCCTCTCTGTGACGGCTCCTCTGATTTGTCTTCACACCGGGCAATTCAGAGGAGCACTGGCCAGGGCCTGGCCTGGCCCTCGGTGTGGTTTGCCTGGCTTCCTGGTGATTAGGGTCTGGCAGGAAGAGTAGAGGGGAATGAAATCTTCACATCACCCTTGGGGACTCAGGGTCTCAGGCCTGGGCCCCGGGGGAAGGAGAGGGGTCTCGGGACAGCTCTGCAGCCAGGCCGTGGCCCCACACTGGGCCTCACCTCTGAGTCCCGGGGGACCAAGGGCTGGTGGAGGGGGGGGGAGGGGGAGGCAGCCGGCCAGCTGGGGTGGGGTGGGTGGGGGAGGGCTGCTCTCAGGCCAAGGTAAAGAACGCACTGAGGTGGGGACTCAGACGCCCCGTGGCCAGCTGGCCCTGGCCTGGGAAGGTCAGCAGCTGCCCCAACAAAGCCCAGCCGGCGGCTTCTGTCCCTCCTGCGGTGGGGACTGGAACCCAAGACCAGGTGCAAGCAGCTCGCATTTCTCGGAGGCCTCCAGTCCACACTGCCTGGGGCCAGGCTGAGCCCCTCCCGGGCCTGGCCTTCCGGACCTCGTCCTCTTCCAACCCCTCGACCTCCAGCACTACGCCGGTGCAGAGGGCCGCTCAGTGCAGGAACGGGACACGCGTCTCCACTGGCTGCCCCTGCCCTCCGTGGCCACCCAAGCCCTAGCCTGGCCCTTAACAGCCCGTGCACAGCAAGCTGGCCTTCATCCCTGGCACCCCTGTCCCCCGGGCCTGAGCTGGCCCTGACTCGCCCTGCCCTAGGACGCTCAGGAAGCCCCACTGAGGTCAAGCTGGTCGGTGGCTGTCCCCACAGAGCAACAGGAAGAGGAACGCTTCCAGGGCCACAGGCCAGGGTGCCGGGCGGCGCCCCCTGCGACGCGGAGATCCTGCAGGACCCGGCTGGTGCTGCCCCTCTGCCCAGGGACAGCGAGTGTGGGCAGGGCGCCTGCAGCGGGGCCCGGGGAGCAGGCAGCGCGGGCCTGTGCCGAGGCCGTCTGCCTCTTCCTTGGCGACCCCACAGTGGCCAGCGCAGGGTCCAGCGGGGCTTCTGCTCAGAAGGACTAAGGCTCCAGGGAAAGAAAGCACGTTGGCCTCTGGGTCAGCCTGCCAGAGCCGGGCAGGACACCTGCGTGACATCGGCCCGCCACGCAGGCCCTCCCTGCACTGGCCCCCGGGCCTTGCCACTGGCACCCATCCTAGCGCTGGGCGCGGCACCGGGCACGGTACCAGCTGCTCTCAATGCAGCCAGGGCGCGTCAGGGCCAGGCTCCCCGCTCAGCCAGGCCCGGGCCGGCACCGCGCTGCTCTCAGGCTGCAGCTCCTGCAGGAAGGGGCGGTGACCACCCCAACCTCCACCATGGGGCAGAAAACCCTCACTCCACTACATCTGAACAAAGCCAAGAGGCAAGATGGCTTCCTGCAACTCAGAGCCGTTCCCCCAGCCTTCCTCTGTGATGGGAGCCCTGCTGGTCCTCGGACAGGCGCAGGGTAGAAAGTGTTGTGGGACAGGTCACCGTGTGTGTGTGCGTGTGTGCGTGTACAATGTGTGTGTAATGTGTGTGTAATGTGTGTGTGCATGCGTGTGTGTATAATGTGTGTGTGCATGTGTGTGTATATAATGTGTGTGTATAATGTGTGTGCGTGTGTGCACGTGCATGTGTGTGTATAATGTGTATGTGTATAATGTGTGTGTGCATGTGCGTGCGTGTATGCATGTGTGTATAATGTGTGTGTATAATGTGTGTGTGCATGTGTGTGTATAATGTGTGTGCATGTGTGTGTGCGTGTGTGTATAATGTGTGTGTATAATGTGTGTGCATGCGTGTGTATAATGTGCGTGTGTGTATAATGCGTGTGTGTGTGCACACGCCAGTCCTGCTGCCTGTTGGGACCCCTCCCACCCTCCAAACTCTGCCCAGTCCACGCCCACCCCACTTCGCCACGAGGACCGCAGGAGCAGACCTTCCTGCCGCCCGTGGAGGGATGAGGAGCGGGCCTGCCCCGACTGCAGGCTGGACACACGGGTGGGAGCCAGGGCTGGGAAGGCAAAGCTGATTCCAGAATGAAGACGCCAGCTCCGCCTCTCTTCCCTTGGTGGTGAGTGCCGGCTCCACTTTGTCGTCATCATCATCTGGTATCCTTGTTGTTCCAGTCCTGGGATTTGAACTCTGGGCCTCGGTGCTGTCCCTTGGCTTTTTCTGCTCCACCACTTTTGGTACAGCTCTATGTCTAGCTTTTTGGTAGTTAACTGAAGGTAAGAGCCTCGTGGACTTTAGTACCCAGACTGGCAAAGAACCCACAAAGACCAGGTTTCAATTCCGCGGTACCACATACACGGAAAAAAGCCGGAAGTGGGGTTGTGGCTCAAGTGGTAGAGTTCTAACTTTGAGAAAACCCAAGAAAAAGAAGAAGAAGGAGAAGAAGAAGAGGACGGGGAGGAGGAGGAGGAGGAGGAGCAGGAGGAGGAGGAGGAGGAGCAGGAGGAGGAGGAAAAGAATGAGCTCTCAACCCAGGCCATGGTGCCTCTCTGTTACCAGATAGTTTTTCTGAGAAGAAGGAGCCAGAAGTCAGGTCTGGTAGGACAGCTGTGATCCCAACTCTGGGAGGCAGAGGCAAGAGGCCCCCTGTTTGTGTGAGCATGGGCTACACAGTGAAATTCTGTCCAAAAAAAACAAAAAAGAGTGCACACTACGGCTTACTGTGTGGTTCACCTTCATGACGAAAAAGAATCAGTGCTGGAGACCCACCCCAAAGCCTGTGCTCCACAGACAGCCACACCCTTGTGTGTTTGCTTTGTTTTTGTTTTTCAGTCCTGGGGCTTGAACTCAGGGTCTGAGCGCTCTCCAGGGGCTTCTTTTGCTCAAGGCTAGTACCCTACCACTTGAGCTATAGCGCCATTTGCAGTTTTTCTGTGTATGTAGTACTGAGGAATCGAACTCAGGACTTCATTCATGCTAGACAAGCACTCCACCACTAGGTCACACTCCTGGCCCCCTTGTTATTTCAAAGACACGGTCTCCCTGACTGCGCGAGCTCAAGTTTATGATCCTCCTGCCGGAGCCTGCAAATCGGGGTGTCCAGAGGCACTGTGGACAGCCTGGAAGAGGGTCTGTGTTTGCAGGGACCCTGGCTCCCCAGATCTGAGCATCTCTCTCCAGAGGGCTTTGCTGGGCCTGAGTGTGTGTTTCCCCCCACCCCCACCCCCACCCCACCCCCACCCCCGACGGCCAGACTTTCTCCACACCACTCCTTACCAAACCCAGCAGGCTCTAACACAAGTGGTGGCCAAGGGTCCTGAGACCCGTCCACTGGGGCCCAGGCCGCTAAAGCCATGCAAGGCTGTCCCTCAAAGGTAGAAGGGGGCCGCGCCTCTGGAACTGCCCAGGGAGGGCTCCTGGGCCAGACTGATCGGCCTGGCTCCCGTCTCCTCCCCCATCCTGGGGCCAGGTGCCCTGGGACACCGGCCTCGCAGGAGGACACAGGCCATGCCCATTGCTGTGTTGCAGCTCTGGGCTGACACCCTGCCAGTGTGTGGCCCACACCCCGCGTCCTACAAGGAGGGCTTAATCCACAGACACGCCAGGCTGGTCAGCACTGAGGCCGCTGGTGTCTTTCTGCCTGGACAGACCCAGGGGACCAGGAGAGGCTGTATCTCAGGCCTGACTGCACCAACAGTCCCCAGCCCCAGGGCTGAGTTACCAAGTGACAGTGAGGGCTTCAGGTGTCCCCGGCGGCCCTGGGGAGAAGGGGGCAGCTGGTCACGGCACAGCTGGAGCTCCCCCTGGAGCCTGGGGGCTCAGGCCTGTAATCCCAGCAAGGCAGGAGGCTGAGATCTGGGGACGGCAGTCTGAAGCCAGCCCAGACAGGAGTCCGGGAGACGCCAATTAACCACCAAAAGGCTAGAACTAGAACTGCGGCTCAAGTGGTAGAGCACTAGCCTTGAGCAAAAAAGCTCATGGACAGCGCCAGGACTGGCACTGCAGGGGCTGGAGTGGGCAGGTGGTCAGCAGGACTGACGCATGCTCACCAGGCACTGCTGGGCTCATGTTGTGCAGCTGTCCCTGGGCTTTGACATGGAGGAGCATCCATGGGCTGTGACCCAGGTCCAGGCCTGGGGGGACCCTCCCTCCTGGGACGTCCCACTTTCTGTTCCCATCCTGGCTCAGTGGGGCTGGCCGGACCTTGCGTCCTGCCTGGCAGCCCTGCCCGTCCCCTCAGGGCAGGTGGGTGGAAAGCTCCCACTCCAGGTCTGGTCCCTGGAGGATGGGTGGACACTGGGGGCAGGAAGGCCAGCCCAGGGCCAGAGACCTGCCCCACCACGCCATCCTTGCCCAAGCCAGACCACTGTGGCCTTCTCTGAGGCTGAGGCCATCTTGGAGCCTGGTAGACCAGATGCCCTCCTTTGTGGTATACCACAGAACGCTGGGCCGGGCCACAGACTCCACATGCGGCTCCACCGGCATCTACCTGAGGGTCGGCCATGCGAGGCCAGATCATGGGGCAGACTTCAGGTCTGTGGCTACTTGTCCCAGCACCATCCTAGAATCTGCTGTGTCTCTCTGGAGGAAGAGTCCCCAGGAGTGGGGAGGGGACGGTGCACAGGGCTGCCTCTGTGCTGTCTGCCCTGGAGTGTGGTCTGATACTGCAGCAGCCCCCTCCGTGGCCTCCTGCCTGTGCACAGTGGAGCTGTGATGGGGAAGAGTGGGGATGGTTTGTGCGTGGAGTCTGAGCTGGCGCTCCTGACCACCCTGGGAGTCCATTTCTGAACAGCTTCCCTATACTCCCGGATTCTGGCACCCACACCCGCGGGAGGAAGCCAGGCCTCTCCCAAAGCAGCCTGGGGCTCCTCCACCTCGGGGCCCGGCTCTCCTGCCCACTGGGCCGCAGCCAAGCTTGCAATCCCACCACAACTGCTGCAGGCTCAGGCGGTTTGAGCTCAGGCTCTGGGGGTGGAGCGGCCAGCCTGGGGCCCCACAGGACGCTGGGATCCATCAGATACCCTGGAGCCACAGTGTCACACTCAGGTGTTCTAGGCACAGGGTGTTTATTCATGTGGAGAGCACAGGACAGCGGGCGGTGGTCATCGTTCTTCAGCAGCCATCTGGGTGTGGTAACCAATCTGTGGGATGGGAACAGAAGGGACAGAGTCTGAGAAGAGGGAGGTATGCGGGCCAGGAGGAAGAGGGAGCCCCTGGCCCACGCCCTTAATCCTAGCTGCTCAGGAGGCTGAGATCTGAGGATCACAGTTCAAAGCCAGCCTGGGCAGGAAAGGCTGAACCCTCCACAGTCCTTGTCCACTGGCCTGTTCCCACAGGCCCCTGGATCTGAGGTAGATGTGAGCAGCCTTGCACAGACGTGCATGGGGTGGGGGAGCGTGGCCTGGTGGAAGAGTGCCTGCCTTCCAAGCATGAAGACCAGGATTTGATTCCTCAGTATAACACACACAGAAAAGGCCAGAAGTGGTGCTATGGCTCAAGCAGTAGAGCACCAGCCTTAAGGAAAGCCCAAGGACAGTGCGCAGGCCCCGAGTTCAAGCCCCAGGACTGGCAAAACAACAACCACAAAGAAGAAGAAGAATTAAAAAAAGCCACAAGTGGGGCCAGGAGTTTGGCCTAGAGGTAGAGTGCTTGCCTAGCATGCACAAAGACCCCGGGTTTGATTCCTCAGTACCACATATATAGAAAAAGCCGGAAGTGGTGCTGAGGCTCAAGTGGTAGAGCTCTAGCCTTGAGAAAGTCCAAGGACAGTGCTCAGGCCCTGAGTTCAAGTCCAGGACTGGCCAAAAAAAAAAGCCACAAGTGGAGTTGTGGCTCAAGTGGTTCAGCTCTACCAGCCTTAAGCCCAAAACTTAGGGATAGAGCCAGGCCTTGAGTTCAAGCTCCAGAACTGGCACATGTGCACACATACACATACACACCACACTCCCCCCCCAAAGTGTAGTGGGTGAGTGTGCCTGCCGGAGTGCCCACGTGCATGTGTAGGAGGAGAGGGGTGGGGACAGAGCTCAGGCCTGATATCCCGCCTTGGCCTCTCAGCTCCTCTGGGCACCACAGGGTGTGCCAGGCTCAGCGGCTTCCTGGGGTAACCCAAGTCCCTTGTGGGTGGAAGGAGCGGGGCTTTTCCCAGAACAAGGAGCCCAGAAGGAGGTGACCCAGGACACAAGGCCTGGGGTGGGGGTGGGGGTGGGGGTGGGCAGTCTGGACAGGGCCTGGTGGGGGTGGGGAGCAGTCTGGACAGGGCCCGGGGTGGAGGTCAGGGTGGGCAGTCTGGATAGGGGCTGGGGCGGGGGCCTCCAGGGAAAAGGAGGCCTGGGCTTGGTGAGGGGGGAGAGCACAGGGTCACCAGCCCTTCTATCTGGGCTCAGGCTGAGCTCCATGGACAGGTCCTAGGGTCCAGCCCCTCCACATCCAGCCCTCCCACGTGGCCCCTAGCCACTCTGCCCTCCATGGCCATGTGAAGTGCCAGTGTGGTCCTGGCCCCGTTTCCCACCGCGCACCACCCACAGAAACCATTACCGGTCATATCTGGGAATGCGAAGTCTTTCTTCGTGAGGCCCTGGGACAAGGCCAGGCAGCCAAACCTGTCCAGTGTCCTGGAAGGCAGGTTCCAGTTTCTGCCTGCAGCCAGCGGACAAACCCAGCTCTGAGCACTCAGGGTGGATTAGCCCCAGAGCTGCTCCCCACCAAGCTCAGGAGATCCCAGCCCCTGGGGGTCTTGGCAGGGATGGGGGCGGGGGTGGGAGGGGGTGGGAGGGGGGCGGGGGCAGGGGCCTCACCGAGAAGGCTGACCCTGATGACAGTCCGGCCGCTGCCTGAGGGTTTGAGTGACAGCATCAGGGCAAACTTGGTGTAATCTGTGTCCATCACAAGCATGTCTTCTTGGGTGGTGGTGGGGCCTGGGGGGCCAGGGCTGTCAGCTCCCCTGGGCTCCAGGGTCCAGCCCAAGCCACAGGCCCCTGCCCCAGGGCACCTCACCTTTGCTCTCTACTGTGAACTTCCCGGACTGGGCGGTGGGCACCATCACGTAGGACCAGATGTCACAGCGCTTGCCCCTGGGGGAGAGGTGGCGGGGACTGAGGCTGTGTGGCTGCCCAGGTCCATGGGGGCAGACCTCCTCCTCCCGAGCCGGGGGCACAGGCCCCACATGGGGCCTCGGTGAAGGGCGGGGCCCAGGATCCCTGTGGCTGTGCCACTGCCTAGAAAAGTGGCTCCTGTGCTCAGTGAGGGGAGCGGCCATGGCTGCCCAGTGACCCCGCCTGCCCCTCCCCTGGGCCTCAAGGGAACAAGCTTGCTTTTCTTTTCCTTTTTTCTCTCATGCTGGGACTTAAGCTCCGTGCCTCACCCCTCCTTGGGGCCCTAGGCTGGCGCTGCATTACTCGAGCCACACTGCAGCCTGGCGTCTGCATGTTATTTTGGAGATGGAGTCTTCTGGACTTTACTCTGCCCTTAAATTGAAATCCTCAACCCTCAGCCTCTGCAGTAGCGAGGACTCCCTGTGTAGGCTGCTGGTACCCAGCTAATAGTGTCGGGGGGAGGGGTTGTTTGTTGGGGGAGGCACGGGGCCTGAGACTTACTAGGCAAGCATACCCCACTTGAGCCACTCTCCCAGCACACCTGCCCACTGGTGGCCCGGAGAGTGGGACTGAGGGACTTGCGGTGGGGCTGGTCCCCCGCAGCCTGAGGCAGAACACGCAGGTGAAAAGAAAATAAAAATGGCAAATACAAAAGAGTGCTAGACTCTTTAGGGTTAGGGTTAGGGTTTGAGTGCTAGACTGGGATGTTGAAACAGAACTAAGAGCTGAAATACCAGAGCAGCAAGCTCTTCTGCCATCACTTTCTTTTACAAGAATGGGCACTGGTGGGGAGCGGAGGGTACCCGCCTCCTCCCTGGAGCTGCTGGAGAGCCGCAGACTCTAGGCTGAGTGAGACCCAAACGTCAACCATCAAGCGAGTGTGGAGATGCGTGCTTGCAATTCCGGCTCCTGAGATCTTAAGCAGCAGGCTGTGACCCCTTTGCAGAGTGTGGTTCGGAGTCAGAGATCACCTGTTCCCCCTCTACGCCCCCACCCCCACGAGCTGCTCAGGGAAGCAATCCAAAAGGCCGTGCTTGAGCCGTACTCCTCCTAACACTAATGATGTTTACTGCAGCAACTGACTCGCTGGGTCTTTTACCTCACTGGTTTACGTGGAGGCTGGGGGGGAGGGAAGTGCCCCGCTCAGCTGTCCACCAAAAACCCGGGTGGGCACCACATCCAACACCTACTGCCCCAGACACAGCGACTAGCACATGACCAAGAGCACAGACGGACAGACAGACAGACGCCAAGCTACCTGTGAGGTCCTAGCCTGCTCCAGAAGAGGTCAGGCTGGGACAGGAGACAAGGCCCAGGAAGACAGAAACCCACCAACCAACCCAGATGTGGGGGGGAGATCCGGCAGTGCCCCACCCCACCGTGCACAGCCACGGGCTCTGCTTGCCATGCCGGCGTGGGGGGGAGGGCAGCCCACTCACCGCCTCATGGCACTGGACACTTGCAGGCGGCCGTTGTCACTCAGGGTGATGGTGGTGATGAACGGTCTCAGAACGGCCCTGTCCTCCTTCTTGTAGTTGTTGCCCGCCAGGCCGAGGACAAACCACTCTCCCTGGAACTGGGGGGCTGGTGAAGGGCGGGCCGGAGCCCACAGCCCGACCCCTCCCCGCTGGCCAGTCCAGTCTAGCTGGACCTTCACCCGGGCCCCGGCCAGAGCCTGTGCTGGGTCTGGCAAGGACAGACCCTTGACAGTGGCCGGGTGGCCTTCCTCTGCCTCTGTTTCCCCACGGGGGGGTGGGGAAGTCACTGACGAGACTAGAAGGCCAGGAAGGCCCCGGGGCTCTACTCTGCTGGAGTTTCCAAGGGAGGCCCTGGGATCAGGGCTGGAGCTTCCTGGCCCCTGGCCGTCCATGCCAGCCTGCCAGGCCCTGCCACCCTCCCCCACCTCCCTGGGTGACTCCGTACCTGGTCATTTTGGAAGTTCTTCATCTGGGTAAAAGTTGGCTTGGGACTGAGAGTCTGACCCTGCAGGATTTTTGGTAGGGCAAGCAACAACCACAGGACACAACAGGGGCTCATCCCGGCAGCTGCCAGGCCCCGGAGGGATGGGGACAGTGTCGGGTGGCGAGGCCTGCTATGTGGGCTTCTCTCTGTGCCCTGGTGAGCACACTCCAGGGGTAGGTTGGCAGCCAGGTGTGAAGGGAGGGCTGGGGGCAGGGCGGGCAGAGCGGGCAGAGCCCAGCCTGGGGCCAGCAATTGCCTCTGCCTCCTCTGCCCCCCGGGCTGGGGCCTCTGCCCCTTCCGAGTGTCCCACACAGGAAGGAAGGGAGTCAGAGGCCCCCCGTGCTGTCCAAACCCCCCTCTGTGCTGCAGAACGCCCCATCCCAGGACGCAGATTGGGGTGCTCCTGGGTCCACAGAGCCCCCCAGCTCCTGGAGGCAGCGTGGACACAGCATGGACTGGACCCTGCAGTCAGTGGACCATGTGTGGCACTGGGAAGGGGCGGGAAGAGCCCTGGGGCTCCTGGGTGTGGACAGCTAAGAGCCTTTCAGTGGCCCCCACGGGAGGAGGCACCCCCTAAATGAAGAAGGGTCCTGGCAGGTGGAAGGGCAAGAATGGAGTGAGGCCTCCAGCGGCTCTGGTTCTCCTTGGCCAGTTCGGGGTGGGTTTAACCCCTTCCACCCCTCGCTCTCCCTGCCCCACCCCCATGGCAGTCAGCTCAGCTTCTGTGACAGAGAAGCTCACCTAGGGCTCCTAGCCCTGGCCACCAACTCCCCTCACCCACCCCTGCCCACAGGGGCTGGGCTCCTCCCAGCAGGTCCCACGGCGACCTCCAGCCTGGCCACTCAGCCCTAAACCCAAGGGGCTTCAAGGCTGGGCTTTGTCTTGGCCCCGTGGGTGGCGGCCTGCTGTGTCCTAGCTGGTCACGGTCACGGCCGTGGTGACTGCCCTGAGGAGATGGCCAGGACGAGCCCAACGGCCGAAACTACACTGTCACCAGCCAGACTTGCAGAAGTCCACCTCTGCTATGCCCACCCTGCCCCAAGTCCTGAGCTCTGGCCAGTGCCCCTGCTGTCCACCTGGCCAGCCTCTGCTTATCCACAGACGCCTGGGAAGATCCGGGAAGGTCCGTCAGGGCTTGCTGTCATGCCAGCATATGACATCAGTCATCGGTAGGCAAGCGGCCGCCCACCCCGCCACAGCTCCTGCAGGACCCTCGGCGAGCAGAGCCCTGAGCAGTGCCTGGGGCCTCGCTCCCCCATTCTCTGGCTGGCCCAATGGGCAAGGCCTTTGGTAATGGCCTCAAGAACCAGAAATGGGCAGTGCATTTCCCCGTCCAGAATATCTGTGCAGTCAGTCCTCTCCCCATGGTCTCGCCCAGGCACATCCTCGACAGCCCGCCTCAGCCTTCCCGGGATGCACCTCACGTCCGCCCCGCTGGGCACCGTGTCCAGTGGTGGCTTCTCCCTTCCTGGCCTCCCTGCAGCCCCCAGGAGGGATGAAGAGGCCCTGATGGCCCCTTTCCAGACAAGGGGCCCGACACACCAGGCCGACCTTCAGTACTGGGCCACAGAAGGCAGACCAGTGGGCCAGCAGGGCCCGGAGGACAGAGCACAGCGGGAGGGAGCTGAGCCTGGGGAAGAGAGCAGGGCCCTGGTGCTTCCATTACAGCACTGGTGTCCACCCCAGCTCCCCAGAGCCGCTCGCTCCCCAGACCACCAGCAGGGGGAGCGCGTGTCCAGGTGGACAGAAAGGACACAGGAAGGACCACGGCCCAGGTTTACTGAGGAGCTCTCTGGAGGGCAGACACGGGGCCCAGGGCTCACGGAGGGGGGCAGCAGCGTCCACAGTGGGCGGCGTGTCCAGCGCCTAGCCTCGCGCTCTCACCTCTGCAGTAGACAGGGGATTCAGCAGGGCCAGCTGGAAACTCTCGTCTGGGTGGCACCCACCCCTCCTGCTGGCTACTCACCGTCCAGGACATGGAACTGGTCTGCGGTCTCACAGAAGCCTGGGGGCCAGGCAGGGACGAGGAAGGGGAGGGCTTCAGCCAGGACGGGGACCAGGTCTGGGGTCACTGGGGAAAGGTTCTGGAGGGACACTCACCATATGTGGGGAAGAACACAATCTGCTCTTCAGTCAGGTTGGCCTTCCGCACCCGCTGCTCAAACCCACTCAGGACAGAGTCACTCACCGGCAGAGAGCGGGCTGCGGGCAGAGAGGACTCCCGAGGGCTGGCCTCCACCTGGGCCTCCCCTCTACCCAGGCCTCCCCTCTACCTAGGCCTCCCCTCTACCCAGGCCTCCCCTCTACCCAGGCCTCCCCTCTACCCAGGACTGGCCTCGACCCTGGCCTTGGCGCACAGACCCGCCCGCCTCCTGTCCCTGCCTTGCCCCGCTCCACACTGGCCTGCGGAGGCAGGACACGAGCTCCCCAGAGACGCCACAGAGCCACGCACCGTACAGCTTCACGGACAGCCGCCGGGCCCTCTCCAGGTACAGGACGGCGAAGCTCTGGTAGTCAGTGTCTGCAACCACCACGTGCACAGGCCCCCGGGCCCCCTGGGCTGAAGCAGAGCCACCGTGGTGGGGTCCCCCCCACCCTCTCCTGCCTTCCGCCCCAGCCCCAGCCCCTGCTCCCAGCTCACCTTGGAGCAGGAAGCGGCCAGGGACTCCCGTGTCTCTGTAGAGCTGGCGCACCTGCCAGCAGATCCCATCCCTGGAGGGCAGGGGACGAGGGACACCAGGGGAGCCTCGTGGCCTGCCATCCAGGACTAGGCCAGGCGGAAGGAGGGGTGAGTGTGGGGTCGGGAGGGGTGGGCGTGGGACTCACAGCTTCCGGAAGGAGCTGACAGCCAAGGCTGCACCCTGGGGAGCGGCGAGCACTGCGGTGGCCTCCGTCCTGTGGCCCTGCTCCTGCAGGAGGCGGCAGGCAGAGGCCACGGCCACCAGAAGCCACTTCCCTGCAAACTGTGGGAGGCCGGGGCTTCAGGACCCTGGGGGCCGCGGGACCTGGGGGCCGGGAGGCCGGGGGCTTTGGGACCCTGGGGGCCAGGAGGCCGGGGCTTCGGGACTGGCCGCCCTGCCAAGCCGAGCAGCTCCCCGCGTCTACCTGCTGGGCGAGGAAGGGGGCCTGGGGCTGGACGGCGGCGATGGCAGAGGTGGCGGCCGCCCCGGCCTTCCTCGCCCTCTGGCCCAGCGAACCACCCACCAGGCACAGGGGGAAGAGCAGCACAGCCCACCGCGGCGCCATGCTGCAGCACAGCACGGAAGGCGGAGGGCAGCGCTGAACCAGGGCAGAGTCCACGGCCCCGAGGCCTCCGGGACGCTGGCCTGGACGGGACGGTGACCCCGCCTCTGACTCCAGGTCCATGTCCCCTGGCGCTCCCAGCGGCGGCCACGCGGTGCGGGGGGGAGGAGGGGGACGGGGGGGGGGCAGGGCTTCGAACCTGCTGCAGGTTCGAAGCCCTGCCCCCCCCCGTCCCCCTCCTCCCCCCGTCCCCCGCCTCGGGAATGACCGCTTCCCCTCCCGGCCGCCAGGGGCACTGTTCCCGGCGCGCGCAGGCGCACAAGGAAGCGCCGGCAGGGAGCGCCCCGCGGCCATCGATGGCTCGGCGCTCGAGGAGTCGGGCCTGGCTGTACCATAGAGACGGGGAGCGGCGGCCAGAGCGGCGGCGGCGGCCGGAGCGGCGGCGGAAACGGAAGCGGGTCCGCGCTCCGCTGCGGGCCGAGGCGCCGCGGTGAGTCCCGGCTTCGCGCCCGCCCGTCCCCCGTGCCAGGCGCGGCCCCGGCTCGCCCTCGCCCTCTCCCTCGCCCTCGCCGTCCGGGCCCCGCTCCCCGGGGGTGGCCGGGGAGGAGGGGGCGCCCGGCCAGCCGGCAGCCCCGGGAGCAGGCCAGGGCCGCCGGGGCAGAATGTCACGATGGACGAGGGGGGCGCGCCCCTGCTCCCCGACAGCCTCGTCTACCAGATCTTCCTGAGCCTGAGCCCCGCGGACGTGCTGGCCGCCGGCCTGGTGTGCCGCCAGTGGCAGGCCGTGTCCCGCGACGAGTTCCTGTGGAGGGAGCAGTTTTACCGCTACTACCAGGTGGCCCGGGATGTGCCCCGACATCCAGGTCCGCGGCCGGCCCGCCCCACAGGGGTGGCCTGAGTGGGGAGGGCTCTCCGTGGCCGTGGGGGATGGGAGGGGGACTCAGGCCCCACCCTGATGCTGCCCCCCCAGCGGCCACGTCCTGGTACGAGGAGTTCCAGCGGCTCTACGACTCGGTCCCCTGCGTGGAGGTCCAGACGCTTACAGAGCACGCTGACCAAGTTCTGCACCTCAGCTTCTCCCACTCAGGGTACCAGTTTGCTTCCTGCTCTAAGGACTGCACGGTAAAGGTGAGGGTACCCCACCCAGGCACCCCGACTTGGTCAGGCCAGAGATGAGAGATGGCCACAAGCTCTGAGTCAGTGGAGGAGGCCTGGTGGTCAGACACTGTAGCTGGGAATTGGCGGCCTGGCCAGGGCTACCCAAACCAAGGATAACCAAGGTGTGTCCACCACACCCCCCTCCAAGGGCCAGCCACATGCCAGTGGGGCGGGGGGGCCGTGAGCAAGGGGCTAGAGGGGGCCCTTGCCCTGCCCTAGGCCCCTCCAGGCTCTCACCCGCTGGCTCCCCACACAGATCTGGAGCAATGACCTGACCATTTCACTGCTGCACAGCGCGGACATGCGGCCCTACAACTGGAGCTACACCCAGTTCTCCCAGTTCAACCAGGATGACTCGCTGCTGCTGGCCTCGGGGGTGTTTCTGGGGCCTCACAACTCCTCCTCGGGCGAGATTGCAGTCATCAGCCTAGGTGAGCGGGGGCCTGGGGCCGGGCACCCCTCCCGGGTCCCGCCGGCAGCCTGTCCAGCCCGGCCTTCCCCCAGACTCCTTCGCGCTGCTGTCCCGGGTACGTAACAAGCCCTACGACGTGTTTGGCTGTTGGCTCACGGAAACCAGCCTGATCTCGGGGAATCTGCACCGCATCGGAGACATCACCTCCTGCTCCGTGCTGTGGCTCAACAATGCCTTCCAGGTACGGGCCCAGGGCCAGGCGGGGGCGGGGCGGGGCGACCGTGGGGGCCAGCTGCTCTGGGCCCACGGGCTTGCACCCTGCCCAGGACGTGGAGTCGGAGAACGTCAACGTGGTGAAGCGGCTCTTCAAGATCCAGAACCTCAACGCCAGCACCATCCGCACGGTGATGGTCGCCGACTGCAGCCGCTTCGACAGCCCTGACCTCCTGCTGGACGCAGGGGCCCAGGCTGCACCCTGCTGCCGTGTCTTCGACCTGGGTGGGGACAGTGAGGAAGAAGTGGCCGACCCCAGTTTGCGTGGCCCTGGCCACGCCAAGGAGGGCTTGCGGCGCGCGCTGGACGGCATGCTGGACAGCCACACGCAGCTGTCGGAGCGCATGCTGGAGACGAGGGTGGCGGAGCTGCTGGCCCAAGGCCGGACCAAGCCTCCTGAGCGCAGCGCCTCTGACTCCAGGAATAAGTACCTCATCTTCACCACCGGCTGCCACACCTACTCCCCACACCAGATCGGTAACGCGGCACAGCCTGGCGGAGGGCAGCCCGGGCCCCTCGGTCCCCACAGCCTGTGGCCGGCCGGACCTTGAGTCCACAGGCGGTGGGTGTGGACCTCCCGTTCTCCCTAGGGTGCAGCCCTGGCCTTGGAGCACTTGATTGTGTGGGGCCAGCGGGCGACCAGGGGCCCCAGTACAGAGGTGCCGTGGACTGCTGGGGTACACGTGGGGCTGGGGTCCTGGTCCACCACTCCAGTGGCCTCCCTCTCGCCCTGGCCTCCCACAGGCATCAAGCAGATCCTGCCGCACCAGATGACCACGGCGGGGCCCGTGCTGGGTGAAGGCCGGGGCTCCGACGCCTTCTTCGACGCCCTGGACCACGTCATCGACGTGCGGGGACACATCATCGGCATGGGCCTCTCCCCCGACAACAGGTGGGCCTGTGGCGGGTGGCAGCCGAGCAGCGGTGCCCGGCGTGGGGCAGCACACCCACTGCGGCCTGTGGCGGGCCTGGCAGCGGTGCCTGGCATGGGGCAGGACACCCACTGCGGCCGTGCCCGGCCCAGGTACCTGTACGTGAACAGCCGTGCCTGGCCCCCGGGCTCGGTGGTGGCCGACCCCATGCAGCCCCCGCCCATCGCCGAGGAGATCGACCTGCTGGTGTTCGACCTGAAGACCATGCGGGAGGTGAAGCGAGCTCTGCGGGCACACCGCGCCTACACGCCCAACGACGAGTGCTTCTTCATCTTCCTGGACGTCAGCAGGGACTTTGTGGCCAGGTGCGGTGGCCTGGCAGGCCCCGAGGGTTCGGGGGGCTGCGATGGGGGCGGCGGTGGGCTCGCCCTGGGGGGGGGGAACGCGCCCGCTCACCCTGGCACCGCCCCACAGCGGGGCCGAGGACCGGCACGGCTACATCTGGGATCGGCACTACAACATCTGCCTGGCCAAGCTGCGGCACGATGACGTGGTCAACTCGGTGGCCTTCAGCCCCCAGGAGCAGGAGCTTTTGCTGACAGCTAGCGACGATGCCACCATCAAAGCCTGGCGCTCGCCACGCGCCGTGCGCGTCCTCCAGGCTCCGCGCCCGCGCCCGCGCCCCTTCTTCTCCTGGCTGGCCAGCCACAGGCGCTGAAGAGACACAGACGCGGCCTGTGGTCCTCTCCCTGGAGAGGCTTCCGGCAGGAGCCTTAGCAAGGGGTCGCCCACCCAGCACTAGCGCACGCCATCTGCTCACTCGGCCACAGGCTTAGCACTAGGGTAGCCACTGTGGACGGCACCAGAGACCCCCCGAGGGCCGCTTGGCCAGCGCGAGGGGCAGAGGACCCTGGAGGGCCAGTTCCTTCCCCGTCCTGTCCCTGGGCCTGACCTTCACACGGCGTTTGCTGACCTCCACCTGAATGTCTGTTGTTGGCTGCAGACCCCACCTGGGGGGCCTGGTCGGGGCACCAGTGGGGGGCAGGGGCCCGGTATGCTGCGGACCCCACCTCAGGGGCCTGGTCTGCACTACTGCATGTCCACTGTCACCTGATTGGGGCCCTGAATAAACAGCTGGCAATAGCCTCCCATTGCCCAGTGCGTCTGCAGAGGGGCCTGGGCACCGCTGGCTGGCACAGCCTGGTGGTGGTGCCGCCGCAGTCCTTGGCGTGGAGGAAGGCGGACGTGAGAATACTGACCCGGCACACGCTCTGCCTGCAGTGCCTGGGTATGGGAAGCGAGGGGCACTGCCCAGCCTTGGGCCCAGAGGCTCAGCGGGTGCCGGGGCCGGGGAGGTGGGGGAGCTTGGTGGGGCGTGGGCAGCCGTGGTCCAGGCTGAAGGAGAGCGGCTCTCGCCAGACCCTGGGTCTTCGTCTGGGCTGAAGCCCACCTGCCCAGCTCATCGATGGGGTTCCTTTGGTGATGGTGGCCAAAAGGAGGGAAGCTCCAGGCCCAGGAGGGACATTCTCTGGCTGGCACCTGCCATGCAGGCAGCAGGATGGGCACACAGTCTGCAACGCTGGTGTTCACGTCCAGCTGCTGAGACCCATGCGGGCAGCATTGAGGGCACAGGGAACAGGCAAGTCACGTCGGCGCCAGAAAGCAGAGGCTGCTCGGGTCCTCTGGAGAAGGAGCCACGCTGGCTGCAGGGAGCAGGGTGGGCGGGGAGAGCAAGCAGAGGGGGAGCTTGCGCCATCAGCCTGGGCCAGAGGCTGGGACGGGAGGACAGGTGACCCCTGTGCCACCAGACGTGGAGGACAGTGAGAAGGAAGAAACGAGGATGACAGCAGAGGAACAGAACCATTCTGCAGGGGCCGGGAGCGCGGCCTGGTGGTGGAGTGCGCGCCTAGCACGCACAAGGCCCGGGTTCCACTCCTCAGTACCGCGTACTCAGAAAAGGCCAGAGTGGTGCTGTGGCTCAAGTGGCAGAGCTCTAGCCTTGAGCAAACAGTGCCCAAGGACAGTGACTAGGCCCTGAGTTCAAGGCCCAGGACTGGAAAAAATAAAAAAAGTGACAAAGTGTGAGCAGCTTCCCGGGGAAGCGTGGAACGAGCCTTGTGAGCCCGCTGCCGTGCGGGCTGGGCGTGGAGG
Source organism: Megascapheus bottae (assembly GCF_031878675.1). Classification (NCBI taxonomy): domain Eukaryota; kingdom Metazoa; phylum Chordata; class Mammalia; order Rodentia; family Geomyidae; genus Megascapheus; species Megascapheus bottae. Next base: position 90,204,697 of record NC_143511.1, on the reverse strand, counting down.
GGCTCTGCGGACTCCACAAGCCTCTCCTCGAAGGCCAGTGAAGAGAACACCATGTCTGCAGCACATTCACCTGGAGCCCCAGCACAGGCCCCTTGGGGACCACAGCTGGGGCACCGATGCTGGACCAGTGGGGCCCTGGGGCCTGGTCCATTCCAGTGCTGTGACACACAACCAAACAAACGAACAGCGTGTCCCAGGTTCAGGAACTGTGCCCAAGATCAGAGTGCCCCACACATGGCATCTGGAGCCCTGCCGGCCCATGGCGGGGGACAGGGGGGTGGGGGATGGGGGCCCAGGGCGCGACAGAGCTCACCACACTAAACACCAGCATGGGAAGTATTCCTGACAGAAATTTGGGGGAGACACATTTGGTTCGTCTTGCTGCATAATTGATGGTGGCTGGAAATGTCCTGGCTCTGGGCTGTGGAGGTTGGGAAATCCGTGCAGCTGGTGTGCTAAGAGCCTGGCTGGCGCACTGTTGGCAGCAGGGCCAACGTCCCAGGTCAGAGATGTTCTGGGAGACGCCAGCACAGGCGGGCAGCAGCTGGTATTAAACAAGTTCTGCACCCCGAGTACTACAGGGGGGCACACAGGAGACCTTTCTAGTCCAGATGGGCGAAACAGGGCCGGCAGCATAGCCTAGTGGTAGAGTGCTCGCCTAGCACGCATGAAGCCCTGGGTTTGATTCCTCAGTTCCACATACACAGGAAAGGCCAGAACTGTGGACCGGGAGTTTGGCCTAGTGGTAGAGTGCTTGCCTAGCTTGCACGAAGACCCGGGTTCGATTCCTTGGTACCACATACATAGAAAAAAGCCAGAAGTGCTGCTGAGGCTCAAATGGTAGAGCTCTAGTCTTGAGAAAGTCCAAGGACAGTGCTCAGGCCCTGAGCTCAAGCCCAGGACTGGCCCCCCAAAAAAGAAAAAGAAAAGGCCAGAAGTGGTGCTGTGACTCAAGTGGTAGAGCTCTAGCCTTGAGCAAAAGTGTCCAAGGACAGTGCTCAGGCCCTGAGATCAAGCCTGAGAACTGGCAAAAAAAAAAAAAAAAAAAGCTAACGGGTCCCAAGCAAGTCCTAACGCTGACAGATCGGGCCCTGCTGAAGCTGGAGAATCTGCCTGAACCCCACATCCTGTTATACTGGGGGCCCCAGAGGCCCACTCCACAGCTCTGCTGGGCGCAGCCCCAGGTCTCTCGGGTTGGTCTGGCGTGCGCTGCTCTCCCAGGCTGGTGCCCCCAGGACAGGTGGCTTTGGGTTCTGGGGTGGAGGCAGGCTGTGTTCCCTCAGCTCTGCTCGGCGCTGCCCTCGGTGTCCTCTGCGGTGGATGCCTGTGACACCCGCCGTCTCCATGGTGGGCAACACCCTTGATCACCCAGGTGAGGCCACTGGGGCCTGGCCCACGCCCGCACCAGGGACTGCTGAGGCTTTGCGTGCTCTTCCTCAGGGCAGCGGGTTTAGCCACATCCAGGCCCGCTGGGCCATGGCTCGGGGTGCTGTGCTGGAGTGTGGGAAGCAGCACACCCTAAGGTCCCCAGGCCTCTCCTGCACTCGGGTCTATTCCTCGTGTCCTGAGGGCAGCCCTCCACGCCATCCTGAAACGTCCTTCCGGCAATGTCCTCTCCTCCTTCCGGCAATGTCCTCTCCTCCTTCCCCACACAGCAGGCCAGAATCTTCCAACCTTCCTCAGGACAGATCCGGAGTTGAAGTAATTCTCCGTCCTCCCACCTTGGTACATACGCAGGTAAAGGAAGCCATGCAGTACCCAGAATGCTGCACTGCGGAATCGCCCGTGAAGACCTTGAGCATGCTCACAAGCTGCACCCGCAGTCCTCCCTCCATCAGAAACCCTGGCACCCACAGACATCCTGCTCACAGCTCCCTGGTCTCTGCCAAGAGCAGCCACATGGTGTCCCCTGTGGCTGGCTCCCGTCCTCGGGTGACGTGGTGTCCCCTGTGGCTGGCTCCCGTCCTCGGGTGACGTGGTGTCCTCTGTGGCTGGCTCCCCATCCTCGGGTGACGTGGTGTCCCCTGTGGCTGGCTCCCGTCCTCGGGTGACATGGTGTCTTCTGTGGCTGGCTCCCCATCCTCGGGTGACGTGGTATTTTCTGTGACTGGCTCCCGTCCTCCGGTGACGTGGTGTTTTCTGTGGCTGGCTCCTGTCCTCGGGTGATGTGTCCCCCGTGGCTGGCTCCCGTCCTCGGGTGATGTGGTGTTCCCTATGGCTGGCTCCCCATCCTCGGGTGATGTGGTGTCCCCTGTGGCTGGCTCCCGTCCTCGGGTGACGTGGTGTTTTCTGTGGCTGCCTCCCGTCCTCGGGTGACATGGTGTTCCCTATGGCTGGATCCCCGTCCTCGAGTGATGTGGTGTCCCTTGTGGCTGGCTCCCTGTCCTCAGGTGATGTGGTGTTTTCTGTGGCTGGCTCCCCGTCCTCGGGTGACATGGTGTCCCCTGTGGCTGGCTCCCGTCCTCAGGTGACATGGTGTTTTCTCTGGCTGGCTCCTGTCCTTGGGTGACGTGGTGTTTTCTGTGGCTGGCTCCCCATCCTCGGGTGACGTGGTGTTTTCTGTGGCTGGCTCCTGTCCTCAGGTGACGTGGTGTCCCCTGTGGCTGGCTCCCTGTCCTTGGGTGACGTGATGTTTTCTGTGGCTGGCTCCCGTCCTCGGGTGACATGGTATTTTCTGTGGCTGGCTCCCATCCTCAGGTGACGTGGTGTCCCCTGTGGCTGGCTCCCGTCCTTGGGTGATGTGGTGTTTTCTGTGGCTGGCTCCTGTCGTCAGGTGACGTGGTGTCCCCTGTGGCTGGCTCCCTGTCCTTGGGTGACGTGATGTTTTCTGTGGCTGGCTCCCGTCCTCAGGTGACGTGGTGTCCCCTGTGGCTGGCTCCCGTCCTTGGGTGATGTGGTGTTTTCTGTGGCTGCCTCCCGTCCTCGGGTGACGTGGTGTTCCCTATGGCTGGATCCCCGTCCTCGGGTGACGTGGTGTTTTCTGTGGCTGGCTCCCCGTCCTCGGGTGACGTGGTGTTTTCTGTGGCTGGCTCCCGTCCTCGGGTGACGTGGTGTTTTCTGTGGCTGGCTCCCCGTCCTCGGGTGACGTGGTGTCCCCTGTGGCTGGCTCCCCGTCCTCGGGTGACGTGGTGTTTTCTGTGGCTGCCTCCCCGTCCTCGGGTGACGTGGTGTCCCCTGTGGCTGCCTCCCCGTCCTCGGGTGACGTGGTGTCCCCTGTGGCTGCCTCCCCGTCCTCGGGTGACGTGGTGTCCCCTGTGGCTGGCTCCCCGTCCTCGGGTGACGTGGTGTCCCCTGTGGCTGGCTCCCCGTCCTCGGGTGACGTGGTGTCCCCTGTGGCTGGCTCCCCGTCCTCGGGTGACGTGGTGTCCCCTGTGGCTGGCTCCCCGTCCTCGGGTGACGTGGTGTCCCCTGTGGCTGGCTCCCCGTCCTCGGGTGACGTGGTGTCCCCTGTGGCTGGCTCCCCGTCCTCGGGTGACGTGGTGTCCCCTGTGGCTGGCTCCCCGTCCTCGGGTGACGTGGTGTCCCCTGTGGCTGGCTCCCGTCCTCGGGTGACGTGTTTTCTGTGGCTGGCTCCCCGTCCTCGGGTGACGTGGTGTCCCCTGTGGCTGGCTCCCTGTCCTCAGGTGACGTGGTGTTTTCTGTGGCTGGCTCCCCGTCCTCGGGTGACATGGTGTCCCCTGTGTCTGGCTCCCTGTCCTCGGGTGACGTGGTGTCCCCTGTGGCTGGCTCCCCGTCCTCGGGTGACGTGGTGTCCCCTGTGGCTGGCTCCCGTCCTCGGGTGACGTGGTGTTTTCTGTGGCTGGCTCCCCATCCTCGGGTGACGTGGTGTCCCCTGTGGCTGGCTCCCTGTCCTCAGGTGACGTGGTGTTTTCTGTGGCTGGCTCCCCGTCCTCAGGTGACATGGTGTCTCCTGTGGCTGGCTCCCTGTCCTCGGGTGACATGGTGTCCCCTGTGGCTGGCTCCCTGTCCTCGGGTGACGTGGTGTCCCCTGTGGCTGGCTCCCCGTCCTCGGGTGACGTGGTGTTTTCTGTGGCTGGCTCCCCGCCCTCGGGTGACATGGTGTTTTCTGTGGCTGGCTCCCCATCCTCGGGTGACGTGGTGTCCCCTGTGGCTGGCTCCCCGTCCTCGGGTGACGTGGTGTCCCCTGTGGCTGGCTCCCCGTCCTCGGGTGACGTGGTGTCCCCTGTGGCTGGCTCCCTGTCCTCAGGTGACGTGGTGTTTTCTGTGGCTGGCTCCCCGTCCTCGGGTGACATGGTGTCCCCTGTGGCTGGCTCCCGTCCTCGGGTGACATGGTGTCCCCTGTGGCTGGCTCCCGTCCTCGGGTGACGTGGTGTCCCCTGTGGCTGGCTCCCCGTCCTCGGGTGACGTGGTGTCCCCTGTGGCTGGCTCCCCGTCCTCGGGTGACGTGGTGTCCCCTGTGGCTGGCTCCCCGTCCTCGGGTGACGTGGTGTCTTCTGTGGCTGGCTCCCCGTCCTCGGGTGACGTGGTGTTTTCTGTGGCTGGCTCCCCGTCCTCGGGTGACGTGGTGTTTTCTGTGGCTGGCTCCCCGTCCTCGGGTGACGTGGTGTCCCCTGTGGCTGGCTCCCTGTCCTTGGGTGACGTGATGTTTTCTGTGGCTGGCTCCCGTCCTCAGGTGACGTGGTGTCCCCTGTGGCTGGCTCCCGTCCTTGGGTGATGTGGTGTTTTCTGTGGCTGCCTCCCGTCCTCGGGTGACGTGGTGTTCCCTATGGCTGGATCCCCGCCCTCGGGTGACGTGGTGTCCCCTGTGGCTGGCTCCCTGTCCTCAGGTGACGTGGTGTTTTCTGTGGCTGGCTCCCCATCCTCGGGTGACGTGGTGTTTTCTGTGGCTGGCTCCCGTCCTCGGGTGACGTGGTGTTTTCTGTGGCTGGCTCCCCATCCTCGGGTGACGTGGTGTCCCCTGTGGCTGGCTCCCTGTCCTCAGGTGACGTGGTGTTTTCTGTGGCTGGCTCCCCGTCGTCCTCGGGTGACATGGTGTCTCCTGTGGCTGGCTCCCTGTCCTCGGGTGACATGGTGTCCCCTGTGGCTGGCTCCCTGTCCTCGGGTGACATGGTGTCCCCTGTGGCTGGCTCCCCGTCCTCGGGTGACGTGGTGTTTTCTGTGGCTGGCTCCCCGTCCTCGGGTGACATGGTGTTTTCTGTGGCTGGCTCCCCATCCTCGGGTGACGTGGTGTCCCCTGTGGCTGGCTCCCCGTCCTCGGGTGACGTGGTGTCCCCTGTGGCTGGCTCCCGTCCTCGGGTGACGTGGTGTCCCCTGTGGCTGGCTCCCCGTCCTCGGGTGACGTGGTGTCCCCTGTGGCTGGCTCCCTGTCCTCAGGTGACGTGGTGTTTTCTGTGGCTGGCTCCCCGTCCTCGGGTGACATGGTGTCCCCTGTGGCTGGCTCCCTGTCCTCGGGTGACATGGTGTCCCCTGTGGCTGGCTCCCTGTCCTCGGGTGACATGGTGTCCCCTGTGGCTGGCTCCCCGTCCTCGGGTGACGTGGTGTTTTCTGTGGCTGGCTCCCCGTCCTCGGGTGACGTGGTGTTTTCTGTGGCTGGCTCCCGTCCTCGGGTGACGTGGTGTTTTCTGTGGCTAGCTCCTGTCCTCGGGTGATGTGGTGTTCCCTGTGGCTGGCTCCCCATCCTCGGGTGATGTGGTGTTCCCTGTGGCTGCCTCCCCGCCCTCGCAGCTCCACTCACTGCCCTAGCCACGTCCGAGTGTACCATCAGTAACTCGTTAGACTGGCTGGCTCCCAGCATCAGTCCTCCGCTTCGCCAGGCCCAAGCCACAGACCACAGTGTGTTTCCCCCAGGCCCCTTCTGGAGCACAGGGAACACAGGTCTCCATACTCGGTATGTGAATACTGAGACGCTGCGCTTTTGCCTCATTCTGATGCAGTGTTTCAGAGCATCTCCTGGGCAGATCTGTTGCCTGTACCCGGTGACAGCCTCTGGGTACACAACAGGATTGCGAGAGCATAAACCTCAACAGCGTCTGCATGAGCTGCTAGCGGGGGAGACAGCCAGCACTGGGGCTGTGCCTACGATCCCCACGGCCTCAGAGGGCAGTCAAGTGGGGGTGGGGGCCAGCGCTCACGCCTGTCATCCGGGCTAGGCAGGATGCAAGAGTCCGGAAGGCTTTCCTCTCCACCCAACCACCAGACTCCTGGACGCCGATCTATGCTAGAATACTAGCCTTCATCAGAAGGAGCTCAGGAGCTGTGCCCAGACCCTGAGTTCAAGCCCCACGACCGTCACTGCCACCAACAACGGAAGATTGTGGTTGGAGGTCAGCCCAGGAGCGTGTACAAGACCCCCTGACCCCAGCAGCTGGGCACGTCGTCATCCTAAGCTGCAGGGGTGGCTAGATAGGGAGGACTAAGGCTCCAGGCCAGCCCGAAGACGTCTTTGAGACTCAACAGGAAGCTGAACACGCCTGTCATTAGCTATGACAAGAAGCCGAAAACACGCAGAAGGAAGCCCGGTGTACACCCAGGGGGAATGTCAAAACACAATTTCTAGCCGAGGGAATGCTCGGGATAAGGTACCTGCCAGCAAGCAGGAGGCCCTGGGTTCAAATCCCATGCCAGCCACCCCTTGAGGGAGAACAATGGATGCAGCATCCACAGTTCAAACTGCTCCGCTAACAGGCAGGGGTTTGCAGCTCTGATGCTGCAGACAGGCGGCGGCTGAAGGAAGGTGAGAGACTTTGTTACTCAGAATGGCGCACAGTTTAAACTTTATGACTTATCTCTAGGTATTCCCTTTAGCACTTCTGGACAGCAGTTGAATGAGGGCTAGGGTTCAGACAGACAGACAGACAGACAGACACACACACATCCACACACACACACACCTCAGAAACACCGGGGCCAAGTGCTTCAGAAAATGCTCTGAAATCCAGCAGGCTCCAACAGGAGCAGCGCGTGCTGGTGGAGTGGCACACGGCAGGTGTGTGCGGCTGGCTCCTCTGGAGACCAGCTAACAAGATGTCGCTTGGCACAGCACCCCAGTGGTGATGGGAAACCCCGAGAACCAAGTTCCAGGAAGTGGCTCACCTGGCAATGGCATCAAACCAGACCAACAAAAGGCCCACAGCCATCATTCTTCACAGTGGAAAGCGAAGTGAGGTGTCGGGAGGCGCTCTGCTCTCACCCCGCCCCGCCCAGAGGACTCGGCTGGTGAGGGGTCGGGAGGCGCTCTGCTCTCACCCCGCCCTGCCCAGAGGACTCGGCTGGTGGCACGGGGTGTGCAGAAGTCCCTCAGAGTGGAAAAGCAAAACCAACTCTCCGCTTGTAGCCATCATGGCTGCTTACATGCTCACGTCACTCCTGCCCCGCACATCCATGCTAACCAGAGAAGCAGTATGTCAGCAAGGCACAGTAAGGCAGGGGGCAAGCTGGCATGGGCTGAGCACTTACAGAAGCACTAGTGGATGGGCTTGAGGCAATGCCAACCAAAAGCCCAACTGGAACTTTTTTTCTTCAGTACTTGGATTTGAACTTGAACCTCACCTCCAGCCCTTTTGGCTCAGAGGTGTGTGTGTGTGTGTGTGTGTGTGTGTGTGTGTGTGTACACCAGTTGTGGATTTTGAACTCAAGGCCTCCATGCTGTCTTTGAGCAGTAGAGTGCTTCTAGCTTTTAGTTGGTTTTGCTAGTCATGGGGCTTGAACTCAGGGCTTGGGTGCTGTCCCTGAGCTCAAGGCTAGCCCTCTACCACTTGAAGCCACAGCACCACTCTGGTTTTCAGGGAGTTAATTGGAGATAAGAATCTCATGGACTTTTCCTGCCAGGACTGGCTTCGAACTGTGATCCTCAGATCTCAGCCTCCTGAGTAGCTAGGATTACAGGTGTGAGCCACCGTGCCTGGCTTCTGGCTATTTTTGGCACAGAGCCCCACTTTCTGCCTAGGCCACCCCAAACCATGATCCTGTTTATGACTGCTGCAGCGGAAGGCGGCTGGCAGCCTGTCTGCTCAGGCTCGTCTCCAGTGGCGGTCCTGACCTCTGCCTGAGTGGCTAGCATTACAGCGTGAACCACCGTGTGGCCCACCAGAGTTAAAAAAAAAAAAAAAAAGGTGTAGACAAGATGATGCTAAAACTTGCATTGGCAAAGGAACAAAACAGCCAAAACAACTGTGGAACAAGAATGAAGTTGGAGAAGACTCACGCAGCTAGTATATAAACTTGACATGGAGCCAGGGTGTATGAGGCTAGCGGTGTGGCCCGGGGTGGGGCACTAGCCAAGGAGTGAAAGCGTCAAGTACCAAATTCCAGTCCTGGCCTCAGACCGAAACAAGGCATGTGGGAGGGTGGACGCTCTGCTCCAGCTCTGCCAGGCAGATGCAGAGGCAGAGGCAGAGGCGTGGCCTGCAGTGGCACACCTGTAATCCCTCAGGAGGCCACAACTGGGGGTCTCGATTCGAAGCCAGCCTGGGCAGGAAAGTCCATGAGACTCTTATTTCCAACTAAGGACCAGAAACTGGAACTAGGGCTGTGGTTCAAGTGGTAGAGCGCTAGCCTTGAGCTGAAGAGCTCAGGGACAGCGCCCAGGCCAGAGTCCAATCCCAGGGCTGGCACACAAAAAAGTTTAAGACCATCACTACAAGACCTTTTTTTTTTTTTGCCAGGCCTTGGTCCTTCTCGAGGCTAGCGCTCTACCACTTGAGCCACAGCACCACTTCCAGCCTTTTCTGTGTATATGGTAAGGAGGAATCAAAACCCAGGGCTTCATGCATGCTAGGTAATAAGCACTTTACGTCTAGGCCACACTCCCGATGCTGTGAAATAACCTGCGTTCAAAGTATGACAGAATTAAAATTTTGAGTGACGTGAGAGATACAAGACCAGGTGGCAGCGCTCCTGGTGGAGGGCCTGGCAGTGGGGCCGTCAGCCTGCTTGGTTCTCCCACAGGCTGGGCCACGTCGCTCACCCCCACACCTGGCTGACTTTGCACAACGGCTGTGTCCAGGGAGCAGGCAGGTGAGCTTAAAGACCCCACTGTCCAGAGCACGGCAAGAGGGGGCTGAAATGTCCTAAAACCAGTCTGTGAGGCCAGGACCTCACAGGTACCAGGACTCCTGGGGTGTCCCTGGAGACTCCACGTGTCTCCTGGCAGAAGTGTGGGGTGCAGATGGCACTGCCTGAGGCCTGTCCTCCAAGCAACAGGGCTGGGGGCAGCGCCCACTTTTACCATGTTCTCTAGACCTGCTCCCCGGCAGGTGCCGGGTGGAGTGGGCTCTGCTGGGGAGGGTGCCCCTCACTGCATTCCCACTTCCGATTTCTGCTGGCACTGGGACTGAACCCAGGGCCTCTGCACTGCACTGCGCTCCCCGCTCCTCATGTCCTCTTTATCCCCTTCCGAGGACTTGAGGACTCCACGCCTTCCTCTGGCCTCTCAGGAGGCCGAGATCTGGGGAGCACGCTGAAGCCAGCCTGGGCGAGAAAGTTCACGAGACTCTCCTATCTCCAACGAACCAGTACAAAGCCAGGAGCGGGGCCGGGAGTTTGGCCTAGTGGTTAAAGTGCTTGCCTAGCATGCAGGAAGACCCGGGTTCAATTCCTCAGTACCACATAGAAAAAAGCCGGAAGTGGTGCTGAGGCTCAAGTGGTAGAGCTCTAACCTTGAGAAAGCCCAAGGACAGTGCTCAGGCCCTGAGTTCAGTCCTCAGGACTGGCAAAAAAAAAAAAAAAAAAAAAGGTTGGGGAGTGTGGCCTAGTAGAGTGCTTGCCTAGCATGCACCAAGACCCAGGTTTGATTCCTCGGTACCACATACATAGAAAAAGCCAGAAGTGGTGCTGTGGTTCAAGTGGTAGAGCTCTAGCCTTGAGAAAGTCCAAGGACAGTGCTCAGGCCCGGAGCTCAAGCCCAATAAATTCCCAAACACAGAAACCCACTATATGGAAAATCAAAGTTTTAAAAGTGTTAACTGACCGTATCCTAACTTTAGAAATCTTTCTTCAACAGAGTTCACAAATACAGCCCAGTGCAAGCATCGAGGAGGAAAACAAACCCAAACCCAACATCCCTGTGGAAGACAGCAGAAGAGATCCAAAGTGAGCAGCAAACCCCGCAGACCCCAGCCACTCAGCAGTGCCGGCCAGCCCTAGGTAAAGCCCAGTACCGAGGCCAAAGAAAGCCACACCGGCCAGGCAAGGCTTGGTGCAGGGCACGTGGAGACGGCGAGAGGGAGCACCTCCTTCCAATGGCGGCCAGGAGGCAGGGAGACCTCAAGAATGTGACGATGTAGCTTCAGGAGGGAGAGGGGGAGGGGGAGAGACAGGGAGGGAGGGGTGGGGAGAGAGATGGGGAGAGGGAGAGAGGAGAGGTGGGGAGAGATATGGGGGGAGGGAGGGAGGATGGGGAGAGGGGGGAGAAAGAGGGAGGGGGAGAGAGATGGGGGAGAGTGGGGAAGTAGGGGGGAAGAGATGGGGAAGGGAGAGGGAGGGAGGGGGAGAGAGGGGGGGAGAGAGAGAGAGGAGGAGAGAAAGTCTCCCCTTGCAGTGTGCCTGAGCCCAGCACACAGGGCCAGCGAACAGTCAGTCACCTGCCCGCCACTCTGTGCGGGACGGCTGTGGTTCTGGTGGACACAGAGCCCCCCCCCACCATGTTTACACACAGGGGCGGCAGGAGGGCGCAGGCCCCGGGTGGACGGCCCGAGTGGGGCTCTCCTCTCAGGGGGCAGCCGTGGAGGAGGCCCGGCTTCTGCTGGCTCCTGAGCCACCCCAGGCGGCCTGCACACAGGCTCGGCAGGCCCTGCTTCTCCTGAGCTCGCGGCAGTGGGTCTGGGCCGGCCACCCATGGCTCTGCTCCCACAGGTGCCTAAGGAGCCGATGGGGACAGGACAGAGAGGTCCTGGGGTGCAGAAGGGCAGGAGCCTGGTGCATCCTGGGAGTTTCGGGACTTCTCCTCAGCCTGCCAGGGCCGCTCTGCCAGGGAGCACCTGGGTTCCAGCACCCTTCCACCTGGCCGCAGGCCGAGGCCCCCTGCAGACGAGGCCCGCTCCTTCCCAGCCCCCCCACGGGGGCGAGCGGAGCGCCACGCGGGCCCTCCCCACACGGGCAGCGGCGGCGGCCTGCCCTGTCCTCAGCCTGGCTCTCCTTGGGCCTTGCCGCTGAAGCAGCCCACGGTTCCTTCCTGTGGTAGAGAACCTGGGCGCGGCGGAGGCTCTCCCGGGCACCCGTGCCAGCCTGCAGCCTGCCCACTCTTGCGAAGCAGGGTCTTCCGGTACAGGCTCTCATGGAGCTGCTGTTTCTGGCAGGGGGGTCAGAGCCCTGTCAAGTCCACGATGGCTTTGATGAAGATGGCGTCATCACGTACGTACGAGTTCTTGGCCTCCAGCTTGGACACAGGGCAGAAGAGGGGACAGCCGCTGGCAATGTTCATGTCCCCGGCAGGCCGCTGGAAGGAGGACGAGGTCACGTCAGGTCTGAAGGCGTCGATCACATGCTCCCTGTTGTTCTGGTCCAGCAGCATCAGGGTCACCTGTGAGGAGGGGACGGAGGGGGCACCCCAGCGAGTCACCCTGGCTCTCACCTGGACAACCCGGGCGGATGGTCACAGGCCCCCAGGGGAGCCCAGCGGTCCACTGCCACCCCCCGCCCCCGCACAGGCTGCGGGGCTGCAGCTGGCCCGGTGTGAGGGGGGGCAGGGAAGGGGCTCCCTCCTCCCAGCCTGGTCTCGGGCACTCAGGTCCCTCAGCCGCAGTGGACGTGGGTTCAGCCCTCAGTAGCCGCCAGGGCCCTGCAGCTAGGGGCGGTTGGACGTAGACCCTCGCAGGGGTGTGTGGCAGCTGTCCCCATGGGTCACGTAATCAGCTGCGCACACACCTTCGGTGCTCAGGCCGCACAGAACAGACTGCACCACCCCTAGGACCTGTGGCGGCTCTCTACCTTCTGATTGAAGGGCCAGCGAAGAAGGGCGTCGTTGGGGCCTTTCATCACCACAAAGAAGAGAGAGAGGTGTGTACCCCGGCCCGTGCCGTCCCCGTTCAGATACACCCGCAGACACATCTTGTAGCCATACTTGCTGGTATAGAAGGCTGGGGAGAGACAGGGAAGAGTAAGGCAAGGAGGCCTGGGCCTGCCACGTGAGGTGGTGTGAGGACATCTACACCAGTCCTGACCACAGGAGGTGAGGTAGGAAGACCCCCTCTCCAGCCCTGATCCAGAGCCATCTCCTGGGGATCCCTGGGGTCAGTGCTCCCCAGGGCCCATCCTCAGAGCCACCCAAGTCTCTGGGACAAATGAATGAGCAGATAGCAGAGAGCGGCCAAGCACAGAGCTGACCGCCTGGCAGCCCCAGGGTGGGGCTCTCGAGATCCTCAGACAGACGGGAGGGCCAGGAGGCATGGCAGCGTGGTGAGAAGGGAGGTGAGGCGAGGTGGCACTGCAGCGTGGGGTCACAACGAGGGGAGGGGAGGTGACACCGCAACGTGGGGACACACTGAGAGGAGGTGATACCACAGCGTGGGGACACACTGAGAGGAGGTGACACCGCAGTGTGGGGACACACTGAGAGGAGGTGATACTACAGCGTGGGTACACACTGAGAGGAGGTGACAGTGCAGCATGGGGTCACACGGAGGGGAGGTGACACTGCAGTGTGGGGCACACTGAGAGGAGGTGACACCGCAGCGTGGGAACACACTGAGAGGAGGTGACACCGCAGCGTGGGGACACACTGAGAGGAGGTGATACCGCAGCGTGGGGACACACTGAGAGGAGGTGATACCGCAGCGTGGGGTTACACGGAGGGGAGGTGACACTGCAGCGTGGGGCACACTGAGAGGAGGTGACACCGCAGCGTGGGGACACACTGAGAGGAGGTGATACCACAGCGTGGGGACACACTGAGAGGAGGTGACACTGCAGCGTGGGGACACACTGAGAGGAGGTGATACCACAGCGTGGGGACACACTGAGAGGAGGTGACACTGCAGCGTGGGGACACACTGAGAGGAGGTGATACCACAGCGTGGGGACACACTGAGAGGAGGTGACAGTGCAGCGTGGGGTCACACGGAGGGGAGGTGACACTGCAGCGTGGGGACACACTGAGAGGAGGTGACAGTGCAGCGTGGGGACACACTGTGAGGAGGTGACACTGCAGCGTGGGGACACACTGAGAGGAGGTGACAGTGCAGCGTGGGGTCACACGGAGGGGAGGTGACACTGCAGCGTGGGGCACACTAAGAGGAGGTGACACCACAGCGTGGGGACACACTGAGAGGAGGTGACATCGCAGCGTGGGGACACACTGAGAGGAGGTGATACCACAGCGTGGGGACACACTGAGAGGGGGTGACACTGCAGCGTGGGGCACACTGAGAGGAGGTGACACCGCAGCGTGGGGACTTGCACAGTGGGGGAGGGACACCACACCACTGAGGCGCCCTGCACTCCTCCCTTCGGAGCCCGTCAAACTTGCTCAGCTCCTACAGCCTTAGAGCTGACATCTCACCAGGCACCAGGCTCTCGGCCTGCAATCCTGGCTACTTAGGAGACTGAGATCTGAGGATCACAGTTCAAAGCCAGCCTCGGTAGGAAGGGCCATGGGATCCTTTTCTCCAGTGAACCACCAGTAAACAGGAAGTGGTGCTGTGGCTCAGAGTGGTAGTGTGCTAGCTTTGAGCAACAAGAGCTCAGGGACAGTGCCCAGACCTGAGTTCAAGCCCCATGCCTGACTAAAAAAAGAAAACAAAAAGCGCTGGCACGTCAGAGCCATGGCTCTCTGTGCTGGCCACCACTCCGCTGTGTTCATCCGCCTCTGCTCCTCCCGGCCTGCCCCCTACCCGTTCCTTGTGCCCAGTGATGCCTGCCTGCGAGCCAGACGCTCTGCGCCTGCTATCAGTTGAGGTGCCCACCCTGGTCCGGCAGCCATTCCCCGTGGCCAGGGCAGTGGGAGCTCTGTAGGTACCTGGGGAGAAGATGGCGGGTGTACGGCCGGCTACGGCTTCCTGGCGCTTCCTGGCAAAGTCCGAGATCTTCCAGATGAAGACCCCATCGTAGGTGGATGCCTCCAACTCCAGGACCTTCTGCTCCAGGTCAGCCACGGCCAAGTCCTTAAGGCTGATGCTCCTCTCCAGCTGCTGGACCTGAGGGGAGAGGCAAGACCCCTGTCCCCTCACAGGAAGTGAGGGGGGAGACCACTGTCCCCTCACAGGAAGTGAGGGGGAGACCACTGTCCCCTCACAGGAAGTGAGGGGGAGACCACTGTCCCCTCACAGGAAGTGAAGGGGAGACCACTGTCCCCTCACAGGAAGTGAGGGAGAGACCCCTGTCCCCTCACAGGAAGTGAAGGGGGAGACCTCTGTCCCCTCACAGGAAGTGAAGGGGAGACCACTGTCCCCTCACAGGAAGTGAGGGGGAGACCACTGTCCCCTCACAGGAAGCTCGGGCCCACTCTGTGCTGTGGACCTGAGCCCTCGCCTCCCCTCTGGCCAGTCTCCAGAGGCGGGCTGCTTCCGTGGGCCCAGCTCCTTTACCCATGGGCCCCCAGGTGAGGCATGTGATGCTTGTCTGCACAGACCCAGGGGATGCATGCCCGGAGCCCCACAATGCCAGGCTCCCGTCAGAGCCCAGGCCAGCGAGGGGAAGGGCCAGCCCGGGCCTCCTGACCTAGGCCTCCGAGGCAGGGAGGACGTGCAGGCCTGCAGCGTGAGTGGGTGGCGTGGTGCGCCGTGCCCGCAGAGGTGGAAGGTACCTTGCTGGTGAGCGCTTCAATCTTGTCCTGGTCCAGCTGGTGCTGTCGGCTGCAGGCCTCCGTGGTCACAGCCACCCTCTCCACCTCCCGGTTCAGGACACAGACGATGTTCTCGAAGGTGGCTGTTTTCCGCTCCAGGGCCTGGCACCGCTGCAGCAGCTCTGGCCCCATCTGGCTGGGGGTGCCCAGGGGTGTCTGGGCCTCCAGAAGGGAGCCGAGCAGAAGGGCCAGGTGCTCACGAAGCTGCCGGGCCTCGTGCTCCCGCTGCTCCTCCACCTCCACCTGCAGACACAGGCAAGACACTGGCCACTGGTCCCACACAGCAAGGTGCAGGGGACAAGCACCCCCACGGTGCATGGCCAGACTCTGGTCCCAGACAGCACAGCTCTGGCCTGGGCAGCACTGCCCCAGGGGCCCTGCGACACTGGGGGCAAGGAGCACAGGGACACAGGAGCACAGGAGCACAGGGGCACAGGAGCACAGGGGCACAGGGACACAGGGACACAGGAGCACAGGGGCACAGGAGCACAGGGGCACAGGGGCACAGGGGCACAGGGGCACAGGGACACAGGAGCACAGGGACACAGGAGCACAGGAGCACAGGGGCACAGGGGCACAGGGGCACAGGGGCACAGGGGCACAGGGGCACAGGATCACAGGGGCACAGGGGCACAGGGGCACAGGGGCACAGGGGCACAGGGGCACAGGGGCACAGGGACACAGGGGCACAGGGGCACAGGGGCACAGGGGCACAGGGACACAGGGGCACAGGGGGACAGGGGCACAGGGACACAGGGGCACAGGGACACAGGGGCACAGGGACACAGGGGGACACAGCTACCTAGGCCTGTTATTCTGTCGACTTGACAGTCTTCAATCTACCACTGTCTAAAAGTCAACTAAATTTTTTAAATGAAGCCTGTACAACCTCGCTTCCTGATTTCTAGACTGTGTTGACACTGGGCAAAGACGCAGGGCCTGGCCCGCCAGCTCGGCTCTTCTGCTCACACACTCTACGCCTGAACCACATCTTCACTTCTGCCTTTTTAGTGGCTAACTAAAGGTCGGAGTCTCTCGGGGGCTGTCCTGCCTGGCTGGCTTCAAATCTGGACCCTCAGACCTGAGCCTCCTGAGTAGCTGGGATGACACGCGTGAGCCGCCAGCAGCCAGCTCAGGTCCGTGGACCTCTTCCTCTTCCCCGCGGGAGGCTGCCGGGCTGTGAAGAGTGGACACATGACGGGAGGAAGGAGGGCCACCCTGGCGGCCCCCGTACGTACCATCTCGGAGCAGCCCACAGTGTGGAATCTGCAGGGGACCAGGCACTTGCCACACGTCCTCACATGGTCCTGGAGCTGGCGGAGAAGACAGGGTGGTGAGGTAGGCACTGCCCAGTCCCTTCACCCTCCACACGGACCAGGGCAGAGTTCACACGGCAGACGCGGGCCTTGTGGAGAGAGGCTCGGGTAGGGTGGAACTGCTCACCCACCTGCAGACACTTTGAAGGTGAGTGCACACGCGCTTGCTGCCCACGCGGGCAGGAGGAGCCAGCTGAGGGCCTGGCTCAGGCTGACGAGGGCACACATGCCACAATGAAGGCACCCAGCCTATCACCTCTGCCTCATGGACATGTGGCCTGGCCCAAAGCCTGGCAGGTTGTCTCAGGTAAGAAGTTCATGAGCCAGGCCAGCCCAAGAAGAGGCAACCACCTGCCCGCACCCCAGGGTGGGCCACGGCCGCCTGGCAGACACCTGCCCACACCCCAGGGTGGGCCACGGCCGCCTGGCAGACACCTGCCCGCACCCCAGGGTATGCCACGGCCGCCTGGCAGACACCTGGAACCACAGAAGAGGCAGAGCACACACACAGGGCAGGAAGGAACGATGACAACAACCTTTCTGACCACTGGGGTGAGTGGGGGAGGCAGCCAGAGAAGCAAGTCCCCACTCTGGCCCTTTTCTCCTCCGCCCATCGGTCAAGGTCTCCCGAAGGCCAGGCCTCGTCTGTGAGACAGGCAGCGGGCAGCCCAGACTGGGAATGGGAATGGCCCCACACCGCAGACCAAACCCAGGAATGGTGGACAGTGCCGCCAGCACCAGAAAACCACCCCACCACCCCACTCCACAACAGAACGCGACCACCACACGCGAGTGCCCAGAGGGGGCCTGGCCAGGATGGATGCTCATCTCCAGTGAGCATGGACCAAAGTGGCCATCAAACAAGTGCACGGCGTGGACGTCAATCAGGCCGGCAGGCCGGCAGGCCGGCACACGCTGAAGGTGCACCCAGCTGTCAGCTGAGCCATCAGCAGCCTCCTCCTGACGCCAGGCCTGTCCAGCCTGGCCAGGTCGGCCTCTGCGTGCAGCCCCGCGTGGCTCCTCCAGGGGGCGCCCCAGCACCAGCGCTGCAGAGGCAGGCCCAGGCCAGCTCCATAGAACCACATCCACAAAGCTCAAGGTCAATACCAGAGTGCAGGGCTGGGGTCTGGCCTCGTGGTAGAGCGCTTGCCTAGCACACATGAAGCCCTGGATTCGATTCCTTGGTACTATATACACAGAAAGAGCCGGAAGTTGTTGTGGCTCAAGTGGTAGAGCTCTAGCCTTGAGGAAGCCCAAAGACACAACTCAGGCCCTGAGTTCAAGCCCAGGACTGGAGAAACAAAACAAAAAAACACCGAAGTGTCACGTAACCAGCATGTGGAGAGGGATGAGTTTAATTTTCAGGGCAGTCAGTCTTTCAGGTTAGGTGGAGTGTGGCCACACCACCAGACACACCACAGCCATCCTGTGACAGAAGGCGGGGGACCTCTGCCTCACTGTCCCTATGACCCCCTCGTACTAGGCAACAGATTCTCACCACCGCCGCCAGCAAGCCCTGCCCGCAGTCTCTGGAGGACATGAAGAGACGCCTTACCTCATCCCGAGAGATCCTCTTACTGCAGCCATCACAGGTCAGTGGGAACTTAGGGCAGATCTCATGATGTGCCTTAAAGAGATACAGTCAGACGCATCAGATAGGGTGCCAGCTCTGGGCCCAGGGCAGAGGGGGAACAGTGCTGGCACCCCCAGGTGGCTGGTACACTTGTGGTCCCTTCCAGCGCTCTCTGGGGAACACTGCAGCCTGCAGGCACCAGACTCAATGGCTTCCTCATCTGCCACCTACAGAAGAGCAGAGAAGGGAAGCGGGGCCAGTGGCTCACGCCTGTAACCCTTACTATTCAGGAGGCTGACATCTGAGGATCAAGGTTCAAAGCTAGCCTGAGACTCCTATCTCCAATAAACCATCAGAAAAACAGAAGTGGCTCAAAGTGGTAGAGCACTAGCCTTGAGCTGAAGAGCTCAGGGACAGTGCCCAGGCCCTGAGTTCAAACTTCATGACTGACCAAGGAAGAAGGAGAGGGAGGAGGAGGAGGAGGAAGAAAAGGAGGAGGAGGAGGAGGAGGAGGAGGAGGAGGAGGAGGAGGAGGGGAAGGAGGGATAGAGAAGGAAGAAGGAAGGAGGAGGAGAAGGAGAAGAAGAAGAGGAGGAGTGGTAGAGCTCTAGTTTTGAGAAAGTGCAAGGACAGTGCTTAGCCCTGAGTCCAAGCCCCAGGACTGGCAAAATAAATGAATAAAATAAAATAAAATAAAAACAACTTGTCTCCAGGAGGTGACCGTCTCAGGAACCTGGTGCAGGATGGAAAGCTGAGGGTGGTGATGACACAGTGAAATGCTGCGCCTTTACAACTCCACTGAGCTGTTCATGCACGCAGCAACGCCAAGTCCTCCTTTCTCACCCGTGGTCACACCAGCGTGTGTGTCGCAGTGCCATCCCTGCTGTCTGGAATGTGAACTTCTCTAAACTGTGTTTTTGGTGTTTCTTGGTGGTAGGGGGTTTGAACTTGGGGCCTCGCACTTTGCTAGACACGTGAGCTACCATTTCAGTCATACCCCAAATCATTTTTTCTTTTATTATTTCTCAGAAAGAGTCTCAAATATATTATCAGCAACCCCCACACTTCTGCTCCCCACGTGGCTGGAACGATAAGCATGCTCACTGCATGCACATTGGTTCAAACCTGCTTTTCTCTGGCTAGATGAAATCATGCTGACATTTTTGCCCTGGCTGGCCTCATCCTCTCAAGTAGCCAGCACAAAAGGCACGAGCCACTGTGCCCAAGGAATAAGGCTTTTTTGTCCCCCCCCAGTGCTGTCCTGGAGCTTTACTGCTCTAAACTAGCGTTCTACCACTTGAGCCACAGATCCACTTCTGGCTTTTGGTTAGTTAACTGGAGTTGAGTCTCCTGGACCTTCCTTCCTGGAATGGCTTCAAACTGTGGTTCCCAGACCTCAGCCTCCTGAGTAGCTGGAACTGCAGGGGTGAGCCGCCACGCCCGGCGTGACTTCACGTGGTGTAAGTCTAGTTCCCCTCGCGGTTGGTTCTGGGAGGGCAGGGGCAGTGGGGACAGGGGGCAGGGGTGAAGGCGCCAGGCGGCGCTCATGGCAGGCAGCAACCCCCCGGCCAGTGCCATCGTGCAGCTCCACCACCCAAACGCCCGCTGCGTACCTCCAAGTCCGTGTGCCGGCAGGAGGCCTGGCAGTGCGGGCAGCTCAGGCGCCTCTCAGGGCACTCCTCCTCAGCATGGTGCTCTTTCTCACTGAGGCGGACCAGGCCTTTGCACGCGGGGCACTCAGTCCACAGGAACGGGCAAAGTCCTTCATGGCAGCTCTGGCAGCAAAAGGAGGAGGCATCTGCAGTGCACTTGCAGAAGCTACGCGCAGACAAAATCTGAGGCTCCTGCCGCCTACAGGGCAGACTGCTCTGCAGGGACAGACCGGAGGGTGGCACACGGGTAGATGTGTCCCCTCTTCTTATGTCAACAGTGACTCTGGCGGCCCCCGAGGCCTTCCAGCCCCAACCACAGGGGGGGAGGTACAGAAACCAACACAGCAAGACAGAGAAGTGCAGCCCGCACGGTGGCTCATGCCTGTTATCCTCGCTGTTCAGGAGGCTGCGATCTGAGGACCGAGGTTCAAAGCCAGTCCAGGCACTAAAGTCTGTGAGACTCTTTTTTTTTTTTTTTTGCCAGTCCTGGGCTTGAGCTCAGGGCCTGAGCACTGTCTTGGACTTTCTCAAGGGCTAGAGCTCTACCACTTGAGCCTCAGCACCACTTCCGGCATGTTTTGTATGTATGTGGTACCAAGGAATCGAATCCGGGTCTTTGTGCATGCTAGGCAAGCACTTTAACCACTAGGCCAAACTCCCAGCCCCGTCTGTGAGACTCATCTCCAATTAACAAACCAGAACACTGGAAGTGGAGCTGTGGCTCAGGGTAGGGTGGTGGCCTTGAGCTGAAGAGCTCAGGGACAGCACCTAAGCCCCATGACCGACAACAACAAAAACCAACTAAGAAAAAAGAGAGAACGTGAAGGCGGGCAGGGGAGAGTGGCTGCTCGAGGGATGCGGTGCTGAAGGGGCCTCGCGTAGAGCCCAGGAAGCCCTACCCTCCTGCAGGCCCGCACACTCAGCCCAGTGCAGCCCCACCATCCCACCACACAACAGTCCCTCTCCACATGGAAACTACCCCCGCCCCCCTGTTCACAGCAGTCCTGCAGCCCCTAGAATCTGCCATCCCATCAGCTCCTGCATGTACAAAGGGGCCTGGCTCAACTCAGCAGTGCAGGGTGTCTCTGAGGCAGGAGCAAAGGAATGCTAAAGGACACAAGCTGGGGGGGAGCAGGGCAGGAAGGTCCACCTGCAGAGCCCTTCTGGGTGTCTCAGAGACCCCAGGAGGACCGGTGCTGCAGTTCAGGAATTCCTGGACTAGAGGGAAAAAGTGCAGAGGGGAAGGTGAAGAGGGTCCTTACTCAGGGGCAGGAGAGGTGGGTGACCAGATGAGGCAAGAAGCCCGCCAGTGCTCTGCCGCCGTGCAGGCTCTGCGGCATACAGGCTGCAGGCTGTAGCCCTGCTTCCATGCTGGAAGGCACAGGAGCTGCAACAACCATACCACTAACAGGTCCAAGGGCTGGTCCCAGGGCTTACTTGTGCCATAACACTTCAGGAAACATAAAAACTGAAGCACAAGGGCCTAGTGGTAGAGTGCTCACCTAGCATGCTCAAGCCCTGGGTTCGATTCCCCAGTACCACATACTCAGAAAAAGCCAGAAGTGGTGCTGTGGCTAAGGTGGCAGTGCACTAGCCTTGAGCAAAAAGTGTACTAGGACAGTGGCCCAGCCCTCAGTTCAAGGCCCAGGACTGGAAAAACAAAAACAAAAACCCCACAATAGCTAATTAGAAAAGTATTCTCTAAGAAGTGGCACTGTGACTCAAAGTGGTATATCACTAGCTTTGAGCAAAAGTGCTCAGGAACAGTGCTCTGGCTCTGAGTTCAAGCTCCACAACTGATAAAAAAAAAAAAGTATTCTTTACGACTTTATAAGCAGGGGGCTGAGAATGTAGCTTAGTTGTAGAGTGCTTGCCAAGCACCCATGAAGCCCTGGGCTCCATTCCTCAGTAACATATACACAGAATAGGCCAGAAGTGGCACTGTGGCTCAAGTGGTAGAGTGCTTAGCCTTGAACAAAAGAGGCCAGGGACAGTGCCTGAGTTCAAGCCCCAAGATAGATCAAAACAAACAAACAAACAAATGAACAAAAACTCCAGACTTTACCAGTACTCAAGGCTTGCTGGGCATACAATATATATAGATAATATATATATAGATAATATATATATTATATATATCCATAGGCAAATGATATGACAGCTTGTATTTGCCTTAAAGTAATCCAGATATCTAAAATCCCAGATGAACTCAAGGTACTAGGTATACTTGCATTGCCACATTCAGGCAACAAAATTCAGTTACCCTTGGAGCTCTAGCACAAACAATTCAACTAGAATTGAAATGTAACATTTTAAGCAAACACATTTGTTACAAGGTTGAATCTCCCAAGAACATTGGCTGTAATTCCCTGGTAGCTCCCTGCTTCCCTGCTTCCCTGCTTCCCTGCTCCCCTGCTCCCCTGCTCCCCTGCTCCCAGGCAGAAGCCTGGAATGCCTTTGGCACCCACCCTCGCCCACTCAGCCCTACAGCCCAAGGAATCAACCACAGAACCTGTTTTACTAGAGAATCTTTACTGGTCATCTAGAGACAGTCTAGATCAACTGGGGCTTTAAAATGAGTCTACTCTTGGGTTGGGCATGTGGCTTAGTGGTAGAATATTTGTTTAGCATGCACGAAGCCGTGGGTTCCATTCCTCAGTAGCACATAAACAGAAAAGGCCAGAAGAGGAGCTGTGGCACAAGTGGTAGAAAATTAGCCTTGAGCCCAGAGAGGCTCAGGGACAGAGCCTAATAACCTAGAATTCAAACCCCAGGACCAGCAAAAGGAAAAAAAAGATTCTATTTTTTCTGGGTGATAACAGCTCAGGAGACTGAGATCTTAGGACCATGGTTCAAAGGCAGAGAAGTCTGTAAGACTCTTATTTTCAATTAATCACCAGAAGAGCTGAAAGTATGCTGTGGCTCAAGTGGTAGAGCACTAGCTTTGAGCACAAATGCTCAGAGACAGCTCCTAGGCTCCGAGTTCAAGCCTCAGAACCAGCATTAATAAAAGGAAGGAAGGAAGGAAGGAAGGCAGGCAGGCTGGCAGGCAGGCTGGTTATTATCACAAAGGACAAATAAAACCTTTTTTTTCAAACTTTTCAGTTTAAATGTGAAGTCAAAAACCCTTTGGCCTCAGGATTGGTTTTCACAGAAGCAGCCCAAGAATAAACAAACAAATGTGGTCACAGCAACAGGAGGAGGGCAGGAGCTTTGCAGGGCCGTCTGTCCTGGCTGGAGCCGCTCACCTCCAGCCATGGCTTCAGCAGTAGAATCAGGTCACAGCAGCAGCAGCAGCAGCAGCCCCTCCCACGTGACTCTTCTCAGGGACTTTCCAGATCTCTCAAAGGGCGCAGCCAGGGACTTTCCACTCTGCATGCCGGGAGCATGGCCTGGCTACAGTCCCTGGCCCTCGGCCAGAGGCCCACACAGCCACTGACCTCAAGTACCACAGCCGTCAGGAGGAAGACCCCAGAGGAATCCAGGCTGATGTGGTCCCCGTCCCAGCAGGCCCTACGATGCCCCCACTCCCTACACCCACGATGTCCCCTGCACCTGCCCGGGAGAGCACTCATCACTTCTCCCGGGGAAGGTGTCGCTCCCCCGTCCCAGGCAGAGCCTGCTCTGGAGCTGCTCAGGCAGAGCCTGAGACTGCAAAGCAGTCCAGACAGAGGAAGCATGGCCAGCCACGCACACAAGACGGGGAGTTCCGAATCCCAATTCCCAGTGTCTGCTCCACGGGGCGTCCCTGGGGTCTGCTGGGCACAAAGGCATCTGTCCCCATGGGCCTGGCCTAGGACCTCCTGGAGGCATGGAAAGCAGGTTCTAAGCACACAGCCTCAGCATGTGGGGCTGCATGGGGTGGCATCTGGGTCCCTCCCCACTTCCAGATCCCAACTCATGACTCGGCACCCGCTAACCCCAGCCCCCAGCCGGCCCCATTGCACCGCCTGTCTACAGAGCTGAGGACCTTCTGTGACAGGCTTACTGACACACATGACATCACCAAGGGCCATCCCAACTGCAGCCCGTCAGATCTCCCCTCCTGCCATGTGCATGGACCAGGAAGGGAGGGAGGTTTCCACCTTTAGGCCACTGAACAGTGCTGCTTTCTGCAGACGTGTCTGTGCAAGCATCTGTTTAAGGCATCACATGTGTAAGGGGCAAGCAGTGTGGTCTAGTGGTACAGTGCTTGCCTAGCATGCATGAAGACCCGGGTTCAATTCCTCAGTACCACATATACAGAAAAAGCCAGAAGAGGAGCTGAGGCTCAAGTAGTAGAGCTCTAGCCTTGAGAAAGTCCAAGGACAGTGCTCAGGCCCTGAGCTCAAGCCCCAAGATTGGCAAAAAATTTTAAAAAAAAGAAAGAAAAGAAATCACATGTACGTGCCTGTGTGCGTGCATGCGCGCGCGCGTGTGTGTGTGTGTGTGTGTGTGTATGTGCGCGCGCGTGCCAGTCCTAGGGCTTGAACTTAGGGCCTGACCACCTGTCCCTGAGCTTCTTTTGCTTAAAGCTAGCGTTTTATCACTTGAGCCACAGCTCCACTCCTGGCATTCTGGTCGTTTAATGAAGATTCATCTCTCACACTCTTCTGGCCCAAACTGGCAGCGAACTGTGATTCTCAGATCTCAGCAGCGCTAGGATTAGAGGTGTGGACCCCAGTACACAGCAATGAATGAATCAGCTCTCAGAAGGTCATTTGTTGAGATGAGCAGAGAAAATGCCTTGATGGACTGGAGGAGGCTGGGCCAGCCGCTCGGCCTCGAGGCCCAGGGTCCGTCGCAGATGTCGAAAGGCGACATCCCCAATACTCCAGCACAGGACCCAGGTCAGCTCAGCCACCTCTGTCACTGGCCACAGACAAATGTACAGTGCCCAGTGTCAACACAGTTCACAGTAAGAACCCCCTGTGGACACGGATCCAACAGAAAAATGCTGCCAAGTCTGGAAGGTGCCCTTTCAGTGCTGCTAGACACCTGCTGCTGATGTGCGTAGCACCCCTGGGGACAGCCCCTCCCATCTGCGTCACACCCCTGAGTGACCAGAACACTGAGGCACAGCGAGGGGACAGGGCGGGCTCTGAGATGAGTCCTCTACCCCACTATCCGCACCGCTCCTCCTCTTCTACCCAGAGCAGACAGACCTGGGTTAGAACTGCCGATGTCGGCAGGCTGAGGAGTGAGCGCACCGTGCCAGGGCTGACCCTCATCTTTACCTCGTACTCCTTCAGGGTCCCCTTCCAGGTGCACCCATCGTTGGGACAGATGGCTGGCAGGCCCTCGACCTCCCTGCGGGCAGCATTGTCTGGAAAGGCCTGGAAAGGAGGGTGCTTGTGTTACGCCACCTCCAGAGCCCCACCACGCACGAGCGCAGGCTTCAACTGAACCCCCCCACCACCACCACCACGGCAGGCTTCAACCGGAACATCCCACCACCATGGCAGGCTGAGAAGCACAGGAAGACTCTGGACCGCCCCGCCTGCACCCTGACCCCTCAACACCACATCCGCTCTGGGATGGTTTCTGTAAACCTAAACATTCAGGTTTGCTCAAAGTCAGTGTCTACAATAGTCACAGGGCTGCCAAGAGGCAGTTTCTAGCTTTACCAGTGTTGACAAAAACTTCAAAGCACCAGGGACGTGGTGGCTCACGCCTGTCATCCTAGACCAGGAGGCTGAGGTCTGAGGATCAAGGTTAAAGCCAGCCAGGGCACAAAGGAACCTGAGCCTCTTACCTCCAATGAACCTCTAGAAAACAGGAAGTGGGGTTTGGCTGGAGGGTAGGATGGTAGCCTTGAGCTGAAGAGCACCCAGGCCAAGTTCAAGTCCCATGACCCACCAGAAACAATCCCAAGACTTCAAAGCATTTTCTGTGCATTCACTCACCGAACTGCTTTCTAGAGTGGAAATGCCTTCTTCATATATGCCCTCGTGGACACAAGCAGCGCAGTTCTGAGGTCCAGAGCTAGTGGAACAGAGGAAAAACAAAATCCCACTGCAAAATCTGCTACAAAGCAAAATGACTGACCCACTGAGTCCACAACCCAACTCCACACCATCTTTAGTAAAACCATCAAGCAGATGTTGATTGCACAATATCTGAATGCTTTCAAATGGACAAGAATATTCAAATACTGAGGGCCGGGAGTGTGGCCTAGTGGTAGAGTGCTTGCCTAGCATGCACAAAGACCTGGGTTCGATTCCTCAGTACCACATACATAGAAAAAAGCTGGAAGTGGTGCTGAGGCTCAAGTGGTAGAGCTCTAGCCTTGAGAAAGTCCAAGGACAGTGCTCAGGCCCTGAGCTCAAGCCCAGGACTGGTAAGTAAGTAAATAAATAAATAAAATACTGAATACTATTTGGGGGAGGAAGCCTGAATTCTCAAAATCCAAGCCATTCTTTCTTCTTTATCTCGGCTAAGGAGTGAACATGGCCTCACTTATGCCAAGCAAATATTCTGTGACTGAGCTCCCTCCCTGCCTTCTAACGGGGGACAAGGTGCTTCTTCCCCGAGAAGTGCTCCAGAAATGCTGGACAGGCGTGCCTGTCCCCAGGAGGCCCTGCTGACAGTGGGCAGGCCACTCACCCTCTGTGACCATGGCACAGTCCGTGCTCACGGAGCAGAGCTGTGCAGGAGGCTCACCTGCCAGTTATGCAGCCTGAGGAGCCTCACGTCTCTTCCCACCGTACATTCAAAAGCAGCTTTTCCATTATCTAGCTATCTATCTTTCTTTTGTTTTTTTCTGGTCGGTTGTGGGGCTTGAACTTGGGCCTGGGTGATGTCCCTAAGCTCTTCAGCTCGAGGCTGGCTATACCCTCCCCCTTGAGCCCCCGGATCGTCGGATCTCAGCCTGCTGAGGAGCTAGGGTGACCGGGTGAGCCCGGCACCCGGCCCACCCCCGTCAGCTCACACTCTTGGTGTGTGTAGGCCTCTGGAATCCAGGGAGGCGCTGTACTGGAGCCACCCCGATGGGAGGCCCCTCTCGAGGCCCCGCCCCCAGGCGGCGCCCATGCCCACCTGAGGATGCTGCTGAGGCAGAAGGAGCAGTAGCGGTGGCCACACTGGGCCTGGAAGGGCCTCCGCAGCACATTTCTGCAGGCTGAGCACAGGTACTTGGCCTCTAGCTTGGTCCCGAGGAGGGTCTTGGAGAAGCCTGGCTGCAGCCCGTCTAAGGAGCCAGGAGGGGTCACGCTGGCTGCGGCCATGAGCGGCACAGCCCCACCACGCCACGAAGCCCTGAGGAAGAGCACAGATCCTATCACATCTCCACTCAGGAGCAGCCTCCGCCAGCGGGCGATGAGGGGGGCCTGGCCACCAGTGACCTACAGCTGAGGACCTGCCTCAGACAGGCACACTAGTCCAGTGGCCTGCTGTACATGGGGGCGGGGGGAGGCACGGCAGGCACTGGTTCACCACCACCATCAGGCTCTCCGAGGCGGCACTCACTGGCTGGGAACCCCTCCCGCCAAGACCCCAGGCCCACGGTCCCTGCAGTAAGCACTCTGGGGACTGGGTGGTTGCTAAAACACAGCCTTGGAAGCTGGCAAGGAAGAAGCCCCGCCTCCCCGTTCCTCCCCTTCCTCCTAAAGAGCGCCTCGGGATGGCCACGCCTGGAGGAGACCCAGCCAGCACAGCTTTGACCTGAACTCCCTCCTGGCGCTCATCTTCCCGAACGAGGCACAGAGCCTGCAGAGCCACGCTGCGTGCTGGCCCCAGCCCAGAACCTGCCATCCCACCAGCAACGCCAGCAGGCAGCAAGGCCGCCTCTACCCTTCCCATCCTGCCCTTTCTCCACAAACTGTGGCTCTTCCTCAGTCCGGCTCCCTCCTTGCCCTCCAGCATTGACCAGGCTCCTCTCCACTTTCAAGGGGGGAAGACTTGTGGCAGGGGAGAGAGGAAGCACGCCCTAGTGGACGAGGCCCTCTCCTCAAAGACGCTCATCCTGTCTCAGAGCCTCTACCAGGCCTCAGAACGCCACAACTCACCAGCTGTAATCCTACCAAGGACTGCGGTTCAAAGCCAGCCTGGGCAGAACCGACCTTGAGATTCTGTGTGGAGCTGTGGCCCAAAGGGTAGAACACTACCCTTGAGCAAAAAAGTCCAGGGACAGCACCAAACTGGCACCAAAAAAAAGAAGAAAAGAAGAAATACAGCCCCTCTACAGGAGCCGCCCGTCTCCATGACACCACCTGGACTCTGCCTGGGCACTCAGCTCCCTCCCCCAGGATCCCAGCACTCCTAGCTCAAGTCAGGTGAGAGCCTGTGTGCTGGGTTCACGCGGGCTGGAGGGGGAGGATACGAGCTCCCACCGCTACCCTGCCCACACTGCTGTCCTCCCAAGGCTCAGGTCACCAGTGCCCTCACCGGCCAGCCATCAGAGTCCAGGCAGCAGGCTGCAATAACAGTGCAGTGAAGCCGGACGTGGCACCAAGGTGCGTGGCCCAGGACTGTGTGCCTGAGGAAGCCAGGCCTCTCATGGCAGGCCACGACTGCCAAGCGTGGAGCCAGGGAGCCTGGTGCTGTCTCTCCCTGGTGGGCTTCCCCACCACGGGGCACCTCCAACTCAGGAGGCTGTGAGTATTCCTCCCAAACAGCCAGTCTTCGTGCCAGCAGCATCCTCTCTTTTGCTACCCCGCTCCCCACCCCCCCACTCTCCTCCGTAGCCACACAAAACAGGCCCCTCACCCAGAGTCCAGCCACGTTCAGAAAGAAGCCAGCGGAGGGCCCCCCAGTGCTGCCCTCTGCCCCAAATACCACAGCCCCCACCCACATGTGCTTGCCCCAGGTGCCAGCTGCCCTGGTGGGCACTGAGAAACCTCAGGCACCCAAGGACATGTCTGGACATAACAATGGCTATCTGACTTCTGAGGGGTCCCTTGTGGGGCGTATCAACGTGATTACAGGGGTTTGTACAGTTCTTTGTGCTCAGGCAACCATCGCTGCTGCTGGTTATGCACTGAGCAAATGCTTGTGGATATCCAGCACCAGGCTGGTTTCTTGGGGTACTGAGTTAGGGACAGCCTCACTGAGACAAACTCCAACAGCTTTCAGAAAGCTCCTTATCAAACTCCTGCAGGGTCCACAGGTCTCAAACACAGGGGTAGGTGGGTAGCAACCAGAAGGAGGGGCTAGCTTAGCTGGTGGGTGAAAGAGACAGAACATGATCTACAACTATTAAAATGGAACAACTGAGCCAGGCACCAGTGCCCCACACCTGTAATCCTAGCTACTCAGGAGGCTGGGATCTGAGGATTGGGGTTCAAAGCCAGCCCAGGCACTAAAGTCTGTGAGACTCTTATCTCCAACTAATCAGCAGAAAACCAGAAGTGGCCATGTGGCTTAAAGTGGTAGAGTGTTAGCCTTGAACTGAAGAGCTCAGGGACAAGGCCCAGGCCTAGAGTTCAAGCCCCAAAACCAACAAAAAGAAAAAAAAAAAAGAAAGGAAGGAAAGGAAGGAAGGAAGGAAGGAAGGAAGGAAGGAGTGAATTAATTCATCCAGAAGTTTTGGAGAGAAGCACCCACCAGAGGACCCCTGCACAGGAAGGCCCTCACCCTGGAGAGCTGAGGTGTGTGCAGGCCCCTGCCAGGGCACTCCCCGGGGAGGCGGCCCTCACCCTGGAGAGCTGAGGTGTGTGCAGGCCCCCCGCCAGGGCACTCCCCGGGGAGGCGGCTCTCTGCAGCCCACCTGGAAATGCGGTGTCCAGGCCTGGCGTCACAACTCCAGAGGAGGACCTACACAGGAGTCCCTGCCTGGACAAGGGCAGCTCTCCATGTCAGAGGCTGCCGGGCTGTCCTCCCCTCATCATAGCCCGCCCGCGGCCATTTCTCAATCTCAGGGCACAGCACCCCAGCAGCCCCACACCTTGGCCTACGGCCTGTCTTCTGAGCGCCTCACAGAGGGGACGCTGTGGTCTCCATGTGCCTGGAATCTCAGCTAGCACTCAGCAATGCTAACCTGGGGGGCCAAGGCAGGAGCGTGCTCCTGAAAGCACCCCATCCAGAGTTTGGCATGACACCAAGCGTGCATATGTAAACTGAACTGGAACAAAGGGTAGCGAGCTAAGCTTCCTCGGCAGTGCTCTGGGCTGTGTTTTCTCCTGGCTAGTAGCTATGAAGTTGATTTTTTGAACCCATTAGTGGCTTAAAAACACTACCCTAAGGTGGGAATGTGGCTTAGTGGTAGAGTGCTCGCCTCGCATGCACGAAGCTGGACTTGATTCCTCAGTACAACATAAAACAGAAAAAGATGGAAGTGGCTCTGTGGCTCAGTGGTACAGCTCTAGCCTTGAGCAAAAGAATCTCAGGGGCAGTGCCTGGGTCCTCAGTTCCAGCCCCAGAACTGGCAAAACAAACAAACAAGCGCTACCCTGAGGCTGGATGCCAGTGCCAAAGGCCCACAGTTCCTTCCTAGCCACACAGGGGATGAGGTCTGACAGTGGTTGGAACTTGCTGGGTAGGAAAGTCCTTAAGACTCTAACTACGCAGAAAAAGCCCAATCACCCTGGACCCATGTTGCATTCCTCACAATCCCCATCAGAACCAAGGCCCAAATCTGGTTCTGCAAGTACATGCGAGGTGAGGTGGCCGTGGAAGGCTGGGGTCCGTCGGCACGATGGTTATCTCACTCCAGTCACAGAGTCACAGCCAGCCTTTTGAGAATTCTAAAAGGAACTTCCTTGGGAACACTCAGGAATTTGGATTGAAAGCCTCTCCTAGGGACCAGCAAAGCTGGGGCATGAAGCTGGCCTTCCTCCTACTCACTGCAAGGACCAGGGCCTTTTCAGGCCCCTGCTAGGCAGGCATGCTGAGAAGGGAGAAGTAGCCCCTACAATGCCCTTGCCCTTGTCTGGGAGGCGATGAGACCAGGCAGCCTGACCCGGGAAGCCGGCAGAGGCAGAGGCCTGGAGAAGCAGACAACAGGAAGGGCAAAAGAACCAGTAAGTGGAGGTCCCCTGACTCCATGAGCCTCCCCCAGGGGGACTGCTCAGACTGCTCCTGAGACCAGTCAGCTGGCTGCCCACAAAGCCTGATGAACACTCCCTAGACTCTTCTTGTTTAAAACCCAACCAACAGTGCATGCTGTGATATGTAAACTACACAGCAATAAGGCTATTTTTAAAAAAGATTCAAAGTCAGGTGCCAGTAGCTTATGCCTATAATCCTAGCTACTCGGGAGGCTGAGATGTGAAGATTGCTGTCTGAAAGTCGGCCAGACAGGAAAATCCATGAGATTATTTCCAATTAGCCACCAAAAAGACAAAAGTAGAGCTGTAGCTCAAGGGATAGGGCACCCACCAGCCTTGAGTGAAAAAGCTAAGGGAAAGCTTCCAAGCCCTGAATTCAAGCCCTAGTATAGGGCACACACGGGCACACGCACATATTCAAACCATTTTGGACTGGTTGGAATCTTGACCTAAGAAGTAACTTAAGCTGGGCCCCAGTGGCTCACACCTCAAATCCTAGCTACTCAAGAGGCTGATATCTGAGGACCACAGTTCAAAGCAGTCCAGGCAGCAAAGTCTGTGGACTCATACCTCCACTAAACTATCAAAAAGCTGGAACTGGAGTGGTGGCTCAAGTGGCAGAGCATTAGCCTTGAGCAAAAGAGACCAGGGACAATGCCCAGAACCTGAGTTCAAGCTCCAGGACTAGCATACAAATGCATACATATTCTCTCTCTCTCTCTCTCTCTCTCACACACACACACACACACACACACACACACACACGTGCATGCACATGCATGCACACGCAGACAGTAACTCGGATCACTAAATACCACAGTGGGGCCAGGAGTTTGGCCTAGTGGTAGCGTGCTTGCCTAACATGCATGAAATCCTGGATTCGATTCCTCAGTACCAACATACATAGAAAAAAGCTAGAAGTGGTGCTGAGACTCAAGTGGTAGAGCTCTGGCCTTGAGAAAGTCCAAGGAGAGTGCTCAGGCCCTGAGCTCAAGCCCAGAACTGGGGGGGGGGGGCGGGGAAAGCCAGGCACGGTGGCTCACACCTGTAATCCTAGCTACTCAGGAGGCTGAGATATGAGGATCAAGGTTCAAAGCCAGTCTGGGCACAAAAAGACCTGAGACTCTTTATCTCCAATTAACCTCTAGAAAGTGGAAAGGTAGGGTGGTAACCTTGAGCTGAAAAGCTCAGGGACAGCATCCAGGCCAAGTTCAAGCCCCATGACCCACAAAAAAGAAAGGCAAAGAAAGAAAAGTATCTTTCTGCTGAAATGTGGCTCTTAAACATGGACAAGGGGCCACATGTCAGAGCCAGTATGAACTCTGGGGACTTTGAGAGCCAGGGACAGGTGACTTCCGGCTAGCAAACTGCATATTTAAATCAACAGTGATTTTGCCCTTGTTTAAGGGACCAAATATATTTGGAGTCCATGGCCCCGGCTGCGGGGGCCATTGTCCTGGCAGTCTGAGCACCCCCTCCTCTGTCTGTGCACCAACAACCACCCGGGGCTTCCACCTTCATCTCGAGCACGCCCAGGTGCAGGGAGACTCGCTCCTGGAGGACTGATCTTGGACATTTAAGCAGGAGGGGCTGGAGAACAGGAAGACAGGAAGGAAAGTGTGCAGATGGGGCAGACGGGGCGGCCAGGCTCCCAGCAGGGTCCTGCAGGTGGAGGAGACCAAGTCTACAGCTCCCGATGAGCCAGCGGGGCAGGGAGATAACTGAGAGCAATCCCAGGGTTGGGGTTAGGAGAGGTCCACACTGGGGGGTTGGCAGAGGCCTGAGATGTCCGGGTTCACAACAGGGAGGGGTGGCAGAGCTCAGGCAGGAGGCAAGAGGCAGGGGTCAGGGAGCGGGCATGGGGCAAGGAGCAGGGAGCGCTGGACATGCAGGGAGGCTGCTGGGCACAGGCAGGGGTAGGGGGCAGGAGGCAGAGGCAGGGGGCAGGCAGGGCATCGTCCGGGCACAGCCAGGAGGCAGGACGCAGGAGGCAGGGGGCAGGGGGCAGGGGGCACGGGGCAGGGGGCAATGGGCAGGGGGCAGGGGGCGGGCAGGGCGCCAGTAGGGCGCAGGCAGGGCCCGGGGCCCCGGCCGGCCCCGCCCGCCCTGGGTCTCCGCACGCAACTCCGAGGCCGTCATCCCTGAGAGGAGACCCGAGGCCACGGGACCCCGGCCGTGGACCCCCACGCGGCGACCCCGGGCGTGGCCTCGGGCCGAGCGAGCCCGGAGCCACCGCCGGCCGCCGGCGTCGCGAACTTTCCCGCCCCCCCTTCAGTTTCCGGCTCCACGGCCCTGAGAAATCCCCACCGACGGCGGCTGCCCCGGGCCCGCCCGCCCCGCGCCGGGGCCTTGACTCCGCTCCCGAGCGCGGCCCGAACCCGCGCGGGACGCAGCCCGACCCCGACCCGCACCCGAACCCGCGCCGCCTCACCCAACGGTCTCCGCGCGCCCGGAACTCAGCTCCGTCCGGCCGCCGCCCCCGCCGCCTCCACCCCGCCCGAGCCCGCCTGACAGACGGACGCCGCAGCCTATCAGGAGAGCGCAGGGAGCGCAGAGAGTGCCAATTGGACAGCTCCTCCTCGCTTTGGCCCCGCCCCTCATGGACGGACTCCAGAGCCTATCAGGAGCGAGCAGGGAGCCGCAGCGCGCGCCGATTGGCCGGCACTGCCGCGGCGTGGTACTCGGGCCTGCCGGGGCCGGCGTGCAGGTGGGGGCCGGCGTGGGCCGCGCCGCCCGGGTTTGCCGGGATCTTCCCGGTGATTTTTTTGTTGCCCGAGTTTTCTCACCCAGCGAGACCTCTGCGCCCACAGAAATGGAGGGACAAAGGGTGAACAGGTGCGGCGTGGGAAGAGAGCTGCGGGCCCCGCGGGCGCGGGAGGGCGGGAAGGAAACGCACCCCGCCCGCCGCAGGCACCTTTAGGTGCTCGTCTCCCCCTCCCTCCCCCTCTCCTCTCCCTCTCCCCTCTCTCTCTCCCTCTGTCTGGGGACTTGAACTTGGGGCCTGGGTGCTGTCCCTAAGCTCTTTTTGCTTAAGGGTAAAGCGCTACCACTTTAAGCTACAAGGCCACTTTGGTTTTCAAGTAGTTAATTGGAGTCTCAGGGCTTTTCTGCTGGGACTGGCCTTGAGCTGCAGTCCTCAGATCTCTTACAGGCCTGAGCCACCAACACCCAGCTTCCTTCTGTTTATTTCCTATTTTCTTTCTAATTTAATACTTCTTTTTATTTTGTATTGTTATTATAGAGGTGATGTACAGAGGAAGTAATGTACGCTTTACTTGACTTATATAATTGTAAACCCTTTGTACATCCCCTTTATAATAATAAAAAGTGAAATTTAAAATCTTATTTTAAAAAAACAGCCGGGCTGGAAGTTTGGCCTAGCGGTAGTGCTTGCCTAGCATGCACGAAGATTCGAGTTCGATTGCTCCGTACACATACATAAAAAAAAAAAGCCAGAAGTGGTGCTGTGGCTCAAGTGACAGAGTTCTTAAGAAAGCCCAAGGACAGCACTCAGGCCCTGGGGCTTAATCCCAGGACTGGCAAAAAAAAAAAAAAAAAAAAAAAGCCTCCACCTATGGACTCACAGAAGCATGCAACACATGTAGGAAACATAGAAGCAACGTGTAGAAAACATAGAGGCAAGCAGTGCGGGGAGAGCTTCCTGCACACAGCACACCTCTCAGGTTTCTACCAAGCCCCAGTAAGAATTCATGTGTGGGCCACTTGGCTTGAGCTTGTAATCCTAACAACTCAGGAGGCTGAGTAGCAGCTCAAAACCTGGACACCAAAGTCTATGAGAAGCTCATCTCCAATTAACCATCAACAAGACAGAAGTGGAGCTGTGGCTCAAGTGATAGAGAGACAGCCTTGAGTGGAAAAAGCTAAAAGATAGCTCCCAGGCCCTAAGATGAAGCCCCAGTACCAGCACTCATGTCAATGTCAGTACAGAGATGAAATGAGAGGGAGAGGGGGAGGGGGAGGGGGACGGGGATGCTGACTCTGAATGGGGAAGTGGCCACCCCCTCACACACCCACCAATTCACAATGATCACACCTCTCTTCTGGGAATCCCCATCCTGGGGACTGGCCTGGGTCTCTGGCTTCAAAGAGGGTGAGTCACTGTGGATGTCACAGTGCCCAGGGGATTCCCACCACGTGGGTCTCTTCCTACAAAAAGAAAGCAAAAGCTG
Source organism: Megascapheus bottae (assembly GCF_031878675.1). Classification (NCBI taxonomy): domain Eukaryota; kingdom Metazoa; phylum Chordata; class Mammalia; order Rodentia; family Geomyidae; genus Megascapheus; species Megascapheus bottae. The sequence continues at coordinate 90,170,265 of NC_143511.1, read as the reverse complement.
TGGCACCAAAGCATCCACTGAGGGCAGGGCAGAGTTAGGGGACGTCCCCTGGTCCCCTGGGCAGACCCGTAGTGACCACAGAATCCTCCTTCTCAGAAGGCTGGGGTCCTTGGGGCTGTGCATTTCCCATCAGCCCCGGCTCTGAGGTGCCAGTGCTGTAGCTAGGTGTGCAGGGCCTCAGTGAGGAGCCAAAGGCACTGGGACCCCTGGCTGTAGATCTGCACCAGGAGAGGGGAGGAAGCGGTGCCCATCTAGAGGCCAGCCCATTGTCGCCCAGGAGACCTTCAGTGAACCTGAAGCTGCTGTCCTGGCCACCAGCTGCTGTGGCCGCCCACAGGGTCTGTGCAGCACCAGGGAGGGAGGTAGTCTTCTCTACTGCCAGCTGTGCCGAGAGGCTCTCCAAGGCAAGCAGGGTCCCGGAGAGCCCGACCCTGCCCTCTCCCCCAGTGCTACACTGGGCCAGCCCGAGTGATTCCATGGCTAGTGTTGTCCCCCGGGAGGGACCCAGTCGCCCACTCTGAGCTGACTCCTCTCTCGCCTTCTCCACTCCAAGCATCTGAATGTCAGCAGATGCTACTGTTTCTGAAAGAAGCCAGTCTCCCTCTTACTCTGCAGTCATCAGATTGAAGCATTTTCAGAGAGACCAGTGCCAGCTCTGGGCTAGATTTACCTGTGCCGGTACCAACAGGGGCCTTACCCCTGGCTGGCCACAGCCTGTGGCCTGCTGGAGATGTGTGGGCCTGGCAGGTCTTTCTCAGCCATAGCCGAGGGACTGTGCCAGACACCCCTCACAGATGGTGGCTCCAGGGCAGGGAGCAGTGGGCACGATGCCTCCTGACAGCAGGAACGGGCAGGCCCAGGCCTCCAGGAGGCAGCACAGAAACACAGAGAGAGGAAGTGGGGTGCCTGGTCTGAAGGCCAGTCCTTGGCTGCCCCTGGGAGAGCCTCTGTCCCAGCAAGCTCTGGTAGCATATGAGGTCCTGAGCTACTTCAGTGTGCCACACTCACTTAACACGCTCCACTGCCCTCCATGCACCAGAGTCAGAGACCCCACCGCTGGGATCCAAGTGGGTCCTGGGGCCTCTGCCCCAGCCAGGCCCCTCTCTCCGGCCTGGCATGGCCTGGGCCCTCTTCGGGTCTAGAATCTTTGGGTCTCAGGACAAACCCAGTCTTTTTCCTGGTTGCAGCTCCTCACATCTCTTGTCCTAGAAGACCACAGCATAGCGGAAGCATCACAAGATGGGGGCCCTTTGAGGGTGCTCACTCAACCCTTGGTCCCAACCTAGTTCCCTCACCACTCAGCGTGGCTGGTAGCTCAGGAATGGAGCCCGGGGCAGTAACCTCCCAGGGGAATGTAAGGCGGTGTGCCACCTGCTGGCAGGAGTGAGAACGGGTGCAGGAACATTGCGTGGGGCTCTCATCCCCACCCTGCAGCCATCTTCAGCCAGGCTTCCCGTGGTGAAGTTCTCACACCCTGGCTGGTTCCAGCACAGCCGGGACCCCTGGCCCTGGCCTGTGTGTGGATGGTCTTGCTGCTGCTCGAGGCTGGCTGCTATGCTCCGCCTGGAGCTGCCCCTCCACAGGCCACCCCCCTGCTCTAATCCTGTGGGCCCCAGCACCTGTCTCCTCTGCGGTCGGCAGGATTCACTTGTATCACCCTCCTTGAGCTTCACTTCATCTGCTGATTACAAAGCAAAGTTGCCACTGGACAACAGAGGAAGAACTACTAATGAGCTTTGTAACCAAGCAAGGCCCAGGCATTGGTGGCTCATGCCTGCAAATGCCAGCTACTCAGGATGAGATCTGATGATTGCAGTTCCAAGGCAGCAGGGGCAGGGACTTTATTTGACCATGGATCTTGAACTCAGGGCCTGGGTACTATCTCTGAGCTCTTTTGCTCAAGGCTAGCACTGTTACCACTTTGAGCCACAGCACCACTTCTGGGTTTTCTGATGGTTAACTGCAGATGAGTTTCTCAGGGCCAGGAGCTTGACCTAATGACAGAGTGCTTGCCCAGCATGCACAAAGCCCTGGGTTCAATTCCTCTGTCCCACATAAGCGAAAAAGGTGGAAGTGGTGCTGTGGCTCAAGTGGTAGAACCTCTAGCCTTCAGAAAGCTCAAGGACAGTGCCCAGGTCCTAAGTTCAAGCTCCAGGACTGGTAAAAAGAAAAAAAGTCTCTCAGACTATCTTGTTCAGATGGGCTTTGAACTGCCATCTTCAGATCTCAGCCTCCTGAATAGCTAAGATTACAAATGTGAGCTACCTGTGCCATCTGTGAGACGCTTAGCTCCAATTAATGACCAGAAAACCAGAAGTAGAGTCATAGCTCAAGCGATAGGGGACTAGCCTTGAGCAAAAGAGTTCAGAGACAGTACCCAGGCTCTGCATTCAAGCTCCATAACTGACAATTTTTGTTTAAAGCGGGAGGGCAATGTTGGTTGAAATCAATAACATTAGAATTCAGTTTCTTTTTTGAGTCTTCACATCTGTATATTTGGTGACTTTGTTGAAATTGGTCCCTTTGTGTGGTGGTTTATGTGTAGAATCACAACAGTCAGGTAGACTGAGAAGTTCCAGGCCAGCTGACATACAACTTGTCTCCAACAAAAAGAAAGAAAAACTGATATCCTCATTCCTGAGTGAAAAGTAGTTTTTAAAATTAGAAAAGGAGGCTGGCAGCGGGAGTGGTGGCTCACGCCTGTAATCCTAGCTACTCAGGAGGCTGAGATCTGAGGATCATGGTTCAAAGCCAGCCTGGCACTAAAGACCTTGAGATTCTTATCTCCAATTAAGCACTAGAAAAGGGGAAATGGCACTGTGGCTCAAGGGTAGGGCCGCAGCCTTGAGCTGTAGAGCTCTGGGGCAATGCCTAGGCCGAGTTCAAGCCCCATGATCCTCAAAAAAATTAGAAAAGGAGGGCTGAGAGCCAAATGGTAGGGTGCTTACCTAGCATGCATGAAGCCCTGGGTTCAATTTCTTGGTACTATACACACAGAAAAAGCCGGAACTGTGACTCAAATGGTAAAGCACTAGCCTTGAGAAATCCCAAGGACAGTGCCAGTCCCTGAGTTCAAGCCCCAGGACAGGCAAAAAATAAAATAAAAACTTAAAAGGAAGCTGGAGCTTGGTGAGGTGGCTCACGCCTGTAATCCTAGCTACTCAGGAGGCTGAGATCTGAGGATCACGGTTCAAAACCAACCTGGGCGCAAAAAGACCTGAGACTCTTATTTCCAATTAATCTCTAGAAAATGGGAAATGGGGCTTGGCTTAAGAGTAGGACGGTAGCCTTGAGCTGAAGAGCTCAGGGACAGCAGCCAGGCTGAGTTCAAGCCCCATGATACACACACACACACTCACACAAGGAAGCTGGGCACCAGTAGCTTACCTGTAATCCTAGCTACTCAGGAGGCTGAGAGCTGAGGATCATGGTTGAAGCCAGCCCGGGCAGGAAAGGCCATGAGACTCTTCAATTAATTACCAAAAAGCTAGACGTAGAGCTATGGCTCAAGTGATAGAGTGTTAGCCTTGAACAAAAAACGTTCAGGGATGTCATCCTGAGTTCAAGCCCCAAGTCTGGCACAAAAACAAAAAATGAGACTAGATTTACTTTTGCTTTGTTTTTGCTCTTTCTTGGTCATGGAGCTGGATCTCAGGGCCCGGGCACTGACCTTCAGCTCTTCAGTTCAACGCTAGTGCTCTGCCACTGAGCTATAGTGCCACTTCCAGTTTTCTGGTGGTTATTTGGAGATGAGAGCCTCAGGGACTTATGTGACGTGACTGGCTTTGAACCGTGATCCTCAAACCTTGGCCTCTTGAGTAGCTATGATTATAGGCATGAGCCACCACACCCAGGTTAGGCAAGTTTGCCTCCCATGATTCAGGAGGCTAAAGTCCAAGCTCAATGTGAGACAAGCTGGGTACATGGAAGGGGCTAGTCTTGCATCCAACGTAGTGCAGTGCTTTGAATACTTCATCCCTGGAAGGGAGGGGTGACTGAAGGACTGACAGCAGCAGAAAGCTAATGGGCCAAAGGTCCAGTCATGTGACAGACCCACTGGTGAAGCAGCAGTAGACATCTGTGCACTGAAGATTAAACTTCACACACTTACTTTGGGGACCTATTAAACCATAGCAAAAGGGGAAGAATCTGACAAAGAAGTAGCACAAGAACATTGCCCAAATGAAGGGTCTTTATTTTCCACATTAAGAAGGCTTACGATGCCAAGCTGATGGCAGAACAGAAAAGCCACTTCAAATCCCTTATGACCTTCAACTGGAGATCTTGAAGTTTCCCGGAGGGTGGGCAGGGGCTAGACCAAGCTGGTCACATATAACAGCAGAGCCTGAGAAAGATGATCTGAGGCCCATCATGTGCTCTGGAGATGATGGAGTTCTGAAAGAAAATAACTGCCACCTCACTGTTTGGCTCTGACTGCCATTCCAGCCTGAGGAAGAATAAAATCAGTCTTAGAAGCCAGGCATGGTGGCTCACGCCTGTCATCCTAGCTGCTCAGAAGGCTGAGATCTGAGGACCAAGGTTCAAATCCAGCCAGTCCGTGACACTCTTATGTCCAACTAACCACCAGAAAACTGGAAGTGGGGTTGTAGCTCAGAGTGGTAGTAAGCTAAACTTCAGCTGAAGAGCTCAGGGACAACTCCCAGGCCAAGAGTTCAAGCCCAAGCTGATTGGGCAGCATTGGCCAGACTCCTCGAACAATCTGGAAAGGGCCCTTAATGGGTTCATGTGGTCAAATGCAGCTTAAATACATCAAGTAGGATATTTTGATCTTGATTCCTTAAAACCACTTTCTTTTTCCAGGCAGACTTACTTATTCATCATATGCTGAGTCTAAAGTCTTGAAACAACTACTTTATATGTGTGTGTGTGTGTGTGTGTGTGTGTGTGCATGCGTGCACACACACAAGCATGCCAGTACTGGGGCTTGAATTCAGGGCCTGGAGATGTACTTAGCCTCTTTTTCAATCAGGGCTGTCATTTTACCAATGGAGCTACAGCTCCCTTCTGGCTTCTGATAGTCTCAAAGACTTTCCTGTCTGGACTGGCTGTGAACTTCAGATCTCCCTGAGTCACTAGGATTATAGATGTGAGCCACCAGTGCCTGTTGACTACCTGTATTTTAGGCGCACAACTGAGGGGAATGAGTTGGGATGGTTTATGGGATAGGAAGTCCAGTCTGGGCCCTGCTGGCTACCCTGGGGCAAGAGTGTCTTTTAAGGAAACCAGCTATCCACCCACAGTGCTGGCTCTGGCAATCGGCAGCAAGTGAGGGAGGACTGGGGATTCGATGCACCAAGACAGCAAGCAATCTCCAAAGGCTGGGAAAGGTAAGCAGAGGACTTGTTTTGCTTTCAGTCTCCTCCCACCATGGGAATGCCTGTAATCCTAGCCTTTGGGAAAGTGAGGCTAGGTGGTCCTAGAGGTGAAGGCCAGTCTTAAGCCATTGTCTCAATAACCCAAACCAAACCAAGCTGAAACTATTTTTTTTTTTTTTTTGCCAGTCCTGGGCTTGAGCTCAGGGCCTGAGCACTGTCCTTGGACTTTCTCAAGGATAGAGCTCTACCACTTGAGCCACAGCTTTTTCCTATGTATGTGTACCAAGGAATGGAACCCAGGTTTTTGTGCATGGTAGGCAAGTGCTCTACCACTAGGCTAAACTCCCAGCCCTGAAACCTGTATTCCAAGACTGTATTTAGTACTGCTGGACATACAACATACAACTCGCCAAATCTTTCTTCCTTCTTGGATATGATTATATTCAGTAGGATTACAGTGTCTGTGGCAAGTAGCAGTGTGTACAGTGATTTTTTTTTTTTTTTTGTAGATTATGGAGCTTGAACTCTGGGCCCGGGTGCTGTCCCTGAGCTCTTCAGCCACGGCACCACTTCCAATTTTCTAGTGGTTATGAGATGAGAGTCTCTCAGACTTTAGTGCCCGTGCTGGCTTTGAACTGCAATCCTCAGATCTCAGCCTCCTCGCACCCGGCTGTACAGAGATCTTATCTGTGAGAACTTTGAGTTTCCTGGGGCAATGTAGTACTGACAATTAGACCTAAACCTGATTACGCACGCTGGAAACGTCTGCATCCTCTTTCCACCCTTTTCAGAGAACAATTCTGCAAATTCAAGAAAAGGGAATGGAAGGGAGGCGCACGCGCCGCTGCTTTTTCTCCCTGAACCTCGGGAGGCCTGTGCTAGCGTCCTCGTAAACGTACCGACGCCGGAGCGTGGCCCACCGCCATGGCTCGGAGCGCTCGCCTCGCACGCGCGGGGCTCTGGGTTCGAGTCCTCGGAACCTCATGCACAGGGACAGCGGGAGTGGCGATGCGGCGTGCGGTGCGAGCCGTACGGGAGCTCCGGGACAGGCCCAGGGCTCGAGCCCCGGCACTGGACAACGAATACCCGGCGCTCAGGTGCTCAGGCAAATCTGTGAGCCGCTCACCGCCAGTCACCGGCCCCGAGCCGGCCTGCGGGCGCGGCGGGGCCCGGCCGGGACCCAGTCCTCAGCTCCCCGACCGCCGGAGGGACCGCCGCGCCTCGGCCCGCTGCCCCCGGCCGGGCGGCGTGGACGGCACCGGGCGCGGGCCCAGGGGCGGGGCCCGGCCTCCCCACCTCCGTCCGCGCGCCCCGCGCACGCCCTGGCTTCCGCCCGCAGCCTCGGCCGCCTCGCTTTGCACACACGGAGCGCCCTGCGCGCCTCTTCTCCAGGCCCGGGATGCCTGCCCTCGCCCCGGCCCGCGCTCGCGTGCCCCGCGGACCCCCGGCTCGCCCCGCCGCCCGGCCCCGCCGCCCGGCCGCCCCGCCGCCCGGCCGCCCGCCCGCGAGCGGCTTCAGCCGTTCCCCAGGCGAGCCGGGCGCTGATTGGCTGCGAGCCGCGGGAAGTACCCGCCCCCGAGCTGTCCACCAATAGGAGGCGGGGGTGGGGCTGTGGCGCAGGCGCCGGAAGCGGGGAGGCGACGAAGGGACGTCGCGTCGCCGCGCCGGGTCCGGAGCAGCTGCCGGAGTCACCGAGGGACCGCCGCCCCCGCCACGCCATGGCCGAGAGCGACTGGGACATCGTGACGGTGCTGCGCAAGAAGGGCCCCACGGCCGCGCAGGCCAAATCCAAGCAGGTGCCCGGGGCGGCGGGCGGCGGGCCGGGCGGAGCGGGTTCTGGGCTGGGGGGCGGGGACCCGAGGACCGGAGCCAGGGGCGGCGGCCCGGGTGGGGCCGGGGCCGGGGATGGGGGAGTCCGGAGCGGGGACGGGGGTGGCGAGGGCCCCGGGAACCGAGCGCCGGGGCGGGGACAGGCTACAGGGAGGGACTGGGAGCCGAGGCAGGAGACCGGAACCCGGCTGGGAGCGAGGGTCAGGGCGCGGGCCACGGCTAGGCCGGGGCGCTGGGCGGGGGCCGGGACGGAGGCGAGGCGGAGGGCAGGTGCGCGGATGGAGAGGCGCCGGGACCAGGTGTGCGCGCCGGCGGCGAGGGGAGGCCCCGGACAGGCAGAACCCTCCCCGGTGCGGAGCTGGGGACGCGACGGTACCCAGGACTGAGCCCCTCCGCGGAGCCCCCGCTGCACAGCGCGGGTCAGGCGGCTGCATCGGTGACCAGCCCTGAGCTCGTCGAGCTGCACCCTCCTTTCCTAGGAGGTTGATTAGCCACAAGCTGGAAACCCTGTGAACAGTGCAGCGGGGATTGCGGTGCGTCCCATCGCGTTAGAACGGCTCCCTGGCCGCCCCCAGAGGGTCGCGGCGCGGCTGTTAGGCGATGTTGATGCTCAGGGACTAGACTTCCCTCATCACCGACAGTGCTTAGTTTCCAGGGAGACTGCTGGTTTCTGAGGGATGCGTCATCGCTGTCTCATTAGGGCCAGACGCATGGAGGAGGCCATGCCAGGCCTGCACTGTTGCTTCTTGGCATTTGCAGTAGAGAGAAGCTTTTTTTTTTTTCTCTTTTGTGAAGCTGGGATTGAACATGGAGGCTTGTACATCTAAGTGAGTGTTCTCCACTAAGCTACATACCCAGCCCTTCTGTCTTTGGTTTGTTTGTTTTCTTCTTGAGGCTGGCGCTCTACCACTTGAGCCACACTTGCACTTCTAGCATTTTGCTAGTTAATTGGAGGTAAGAATCTAGTGGATTTTCCTGCCCAGGCTGGCTGAAACTTGTCATCTGAAACTGACATCTCATCAGCCTCCTGTGTGGCTAGGATGACAGGCGTGAGCCCCCAGCACTTGACTCAACAGAGACTTGGTATATGGCTCATGCCAGCCTTGAAGTCACTACCCTCTGCCTCTGTCTCCTGAATGCTGGGATCACATGCATATGCTACCATGCCCTGCTCATGTTATTTTTCTTTTTGGTTGGTCATGGGACTTAAACACTGGGCCTGGGCACTGTCCCTGAGCTCCTCAGCTCAAGGCTACAGCCCTACCCCTTGAGCCACAGCGCCATTTCAGTTTTCTGGTGGTTAATTGGAGAGTCTCATGGACTTTAGTACCTAGGTTGGCTTTGAACTTCAATGCTCAGATCTCAGCCTCCTGAGTAGCTAGGATTACAGGTGTGAGCCACTGCACCCAGCTTTTATGTTTATTTTTCTTAATATAAAGAGAGGGGGGGGGAGAAAGGGAGAAAATGAGGGAAGTGGTGCTAAGGCTCAAGGTAGGGTGATAGGTAGCCTTGAGCTAAAGAGCTCAGGGACAGCATCCAGGCCCAGAGTTCAAGCCCCACAACCAGAAAAAAAAAAAAAAGAGCTAGCAGTTTAGTAAGCATTGCCTGGATATTTGGCAGTAGAGCATATTGTCTGCAGTGGTCCCTCATGTCTTTGGGAGAGACATCCTGAGGTCTCCAGTGAATGTCTGAAACCAGGGATGACACTGGACTGTGCATGTATATGTGTAACTAAGTTCAATGTATAAATTAGGAACAGTGAGCGACTCAATAATACCATGAAATAGGACAGTTACAGCAATATACTATAGTAGAAGATATGTGAAGCTAGGCACTCGGGGCTCGCGCCTATAATCTTAGCTACTCAGGAGGCTGAGATTTGAGGATCATGGTTCAAGGGCATGAACTCTGGGCCTGGGCACTGTTCCTGAGTTCTTCAGCTCAAGGCTACTACCCTACCCTGGAACCACAGCCCTGCTTCCCCTTTTTTAGTGATTAATTGGAGATAAGAGTCTCGCTGTCTTTTTTGTGCCCTGACTGGCTTCCTTGAGACTCATGTCCAATGAACCACCAGAAAACTGGAAGTGGTGCTGTGGCTCCAAGAGGTACAGGGCTAGCCTTGAGCAAAAGAGCTCAGTGGCTGGGAATGTGGCCTAGTGGTAGAGTATTTGCCTAGCATATACGAAGACCTGAGTTCAATTCCTCAGTGCCACATACATAGAAAAGTTAAGGTGGCTGGGTGTGGCCCAGTGGTAGAGTGCTTGCCTAGCATTCATAAAGCCCTAGGTTCCATTTCTTGGTACCACATAAACAGAAGAAGCCAGAAGTGGTGCTGTGGCTAAAGTGGAAGGGCCCTAGCCTTGAGAAAACCCAAGGACAGTGCCCAGGCCCTGAGTTCAAGCCCCATGACTGACTTGAAAAAGAAAAGTCAGAAGTGGTAGAGTGCTAGCCTTGAGGAAAGCCCAAGGACAGTGCTCAGGTCCTGAGGTCAAGCCCCAGTGTTGCCACAAAAAAAAAAAAGCTCGGGGTAGCAAGCGCCCAGACACTGAGTTAAACTCTACAAATGATCCCCCCCAATTTAAAAAAAAAAAAAAGTGAATGTTATCTCTCTCTTACTCTTCTGGTAGTATGAGATGATACATTGATACATTGTTTCAGTGATACAATGAAGTGTTGTAAATCTTGTGTGCCATTGTGAGGGAGCTTCAAGCTAATCGGGCCAGGGCTCCTTGAACACTGGTACTGCACAACTGATTCCATGGTAGCTGATCTAGTAGCTGAGATAACTAAGTGAAAAGTTGCAGGTAGTGCATTCAGTTATAAACACACAGACAGAGGAAGAGGCTGGGGGGAGGGTGAGATTTCGTTGTACTATTCAGAAAATGTACCATTTAAAATTCATGAATTATTTGTTTGGACTGAGTTGATTGTAGGTAACCAAAACTGTGGATAAGGGGGACTGCTATAATGAGCTTGAGTTATTAGTCCCAGTATTGCACATCAGTCCTCAGAACCATTAGGGCACCCTAAATGGCTGGTGGAGTGTGGCCTAGTGGTGGAGTGCTTGCCTGGCACACAGGAAGACCGGGTTCCATGCCTCAGCACCACAGACACAGAAAAGGCTGGAAGTGGCGCTGTGGCTCAAGTGGCAGAGAGTTGGCCATGAGCAAAGGAAAAAGAAGCTCAGGGATGGGGCCCAGGCCCTGAGTTCAGGCCCAGGTAAATGGTGTGCCCAACATTCCTGACCGTCTTTCTGACTTTCTAGGCCATCCTAGCAGCTCAAAGACGAGGTGAAGATGTGGAGACATCCAAGAAATGTAGGTACTTCTGCCTCTGCTTGCTAAACAAGAATGTGTTCTGGGGTCATCTGCGGGAGGATGTGGCCAGGCAGTGGGCCAGAGGCCCTTCAGGAGCCCGTGGCCCGCAGCCACTGACAGGAGGGGCGGGTGTGCAAGGTGACTGTTAAGCTCCTCCCACTTTGTGCACCTGAGAGCAGAGTGGACCCTGTGCTCTTAGTTCTGTGAGTCGGAGGCAGTGAGGCTTCAGGCTTCATTGGGAAAGCCTGTTGATATAGACACCTTTTTTTTTTTTTTAAATTCTGCTGCTGGGACTTGAACTCAGGGCCTTATATTCTCACTTGGTTTTTTCCATTCACTGGCTACCACTTGAAGAGTCCCATGGACTTGTCTGCCCAGGCTAGCTTCAAACTGTGATCCTCAGATCTCAGCGTGGTGAATGGCTAGGATTACAGGAGTGAGATTTTAGTGCCTGAGATAATTTTTTTCCTATATAAACCGCAAACCCTGCTCTGTTGGTCTGATCAGGGGCTGCTGGCCAGAACAAGCAGCACTCAATCACCAAGAACACAGCCAAGCTGGACCGGGAGACGGAGGAGCTGCACCACGACAGGGTGACCCTGGAGGTGGGCAAAGTGATCCAGCGAGGCCGGCAGAGCAACGGGCTGACACAGAAGGACCTGGCCACGGTGAGGCTCTGGCAGCTTGCGGGGGGGGGGGGGGGGGGATACCTCACCAAAACCTGGGGGTGGGCCAGGTCAGAGCTGCAGCTTCCTGCATGAGGCCTGTCTGCCCAGGGTGAGACCCACACCCCAGAGGCCACAGCCTGTGGGCTCCTCCCCCAGTCCCTGCCTTGTGCCCATGTGGCTAAGGGGCATCTTCTCCTCAGAAAATCAATGAAAAGCCTCAAGTCATTGCGGACTACGAGAGTGGACGTGCCATTCCGAATAACCAGGTTCTGGGCAAAATTGAGAGAGCCATTGGTAAGTGTGTTCCTTTGCAGTGCCTTCCCGGGGTGGATTGAGGATTAGGGCCTGATGTCCATTCTTTCCAAGAGCTTTCTATTTGGGGAAGGTTGGGGGCTTCAGAGCCCTAAGAAAGTAGTGTTCTGGGTTCCCAGCCTCCTCCTGTGGGCCAGTGACCTATCCTGAGGGCCGGCTGGCCAACCTTCTCCTCCCACAGTGCCTCTCCATGCCGGCGGAACTCAGTGTTCCAGCCCTCTGGGACTGGGTGTTCATCCTCTGATTATTCGCTTCTGCTCTTCAAAATTAGACATCTGTGGAGAGCAGGCCTGTGCCCCGTCTCCCGGCCAGGGAGTAGCACTATGGGTGTCTCAGGACAAGGAGGGGAGGTGGAACTTGGTTCCAGGACTGGTGAGCAGGCCGGACGGGCTGCAGAATGCTCAGCTCCCACTGCTCGTTTCAGGACTCAAGCTCCGGGGAAAGGACATCGGAAAGCCCATTGAGAAGGGGCCACGGGCAAAATGAGCACAAAGCCTCGAAGCCAGTGTGTTCCGGCTGAGCTCTTCTGGCTGGTCCCCTGACCACCAGCACGCCGCGGGCCTCCCACGTGGTGGAGCGGAACATGGGGCAGGGTTTGGGCCCCTCAACCCATACCTGCTGTCAAACAGAGCAAAACCTTGCAAAGTACTGGCTTCGCTCTTTCCTCCTCTTTCTGTCCCTTGCACTGGAGAGTGGCTGAGGTCTTTCCCTCTGGAGGCCTCTGCCCAAGGCCCTTATGGAGGCAGGGGCCAAGGAGGCTGGGACCAGGTTAATCTCTCCTCAGTGCTGTGTCTTTTGTTGTTGTTGTTGGTTGTGGGACTTGAACTCTGGGCCTGGGCGCTGTCCCTGAGCTCTTCAGCTCAAGGCTACCACCCTGCCCCTTGAGCCACAGCACCACTAGAGGTTAATTGGAGATAGGAATCTCACGGTCTTTAGTGGCCAGGCTGGATTTGAACCTCCATCTTCAGATCTCAGCCTCCTGAGCAGCTGGATTACAGGCGTGAGCTGCCAGGCCCGGCCACCGTGTCCTTTTTACCATCTGCTGTATGGCCACCAGTCAGCCCCTAAAGTGTCCCAGTGCTGCTGCCCCCTGTATGCAGGGCTCTGGCCAGGGCCTGTCAGGTCGGCTGTGTCCAGGACAGGCAGGGGCAGGAAGGGTGCTGCCTGCCTGCCTGCCTGGGTGTGGGGTCAAGCCCTCCCTGCAGACTGCCCTCACTGCCCATGTCCTGCGGCGGCCAGAGGACACGTGTCACTTCTCCACTATCACTTCTGCAGCACCCTGGTCCCATGCAGGTGCCGCCGGTCTGTGCCCACACCTTCACGGTACCACTGTCCCCAGGCCAAGGCCAGCTTCCTGTGACCTCACCCCAGTGCAGGCCTGCCATGGACCTGAGCTTTGCCACTCATGGCCCTGGAAGCAGGGCTCTGTTGGGGGACAGTAGGAGTGGGGTCTCTGTCTGTCAGGACAGTGGGAGTGGGGGCTCTGTCTAGACAGTGGCTCCCTCTACTAGCAGGCCCCTTGGAATTCCTCCTGTTCAGAGTCCTTTTAGGCCTGCAGCACCCCTGTGCCTGTGAAATGGCTGCATCCTCGGTGGGTACAGAATCACGTAGAGTCAGTGACTATGCCAACCTGGCCTATGTTCTGCTCGGGATCTTCCTGCTTCCTCCCCTGACGAGGCCCTTGCGAGAGTCTCCATCAGTGGCTCTCAGGGGAGCCCAAGCCTGCGCCCCTCGGCTGTGTATCTTCATAAGCCCCCTCGCCCCTGCAGCACATCACACTGCCCTCAGCCTGAGCTACCATGGCACCGGCGTTTATTCACAGCATGGCAGCCCCTCCGCCACCTGGTAGGCTGTCACTGGGTGGGAAGAAGGCCTGGGAAGGGTGGCATGTCCCATCAAGTGCCCCAGCCTGGAAGGGTGCTGTGTCCAATTTCTTGGTTGAGGCCTGGCCATGTCTGGAATGGTCTACAGATTACAGGTGACTGATTCCGGGAGAGTGACTCGATCCTGGGAGAAAGGAGGGGAGGAAGAGACTCTGATAGCCCCATGGGTGAGGAGGGGCAGTGGGTGTGGCAGGCTGCCTCTCCCCACTGGCGAGCCGAGGCAGGCTCTGGTTCACCGCGTGGAGCGCCTACCGCATTGAAGAGGATGTTGTCGAAGCCCCCAGGGGCCGTGGTGCCTGGGCCCCTGGTGAGGGAACAGCCCCTCCGCAGCCAGTGCCGGGCGCCCAGGCCCAGTGCCACCAGGAACACGAAGAAGAAGAGCCCTCCAGCCACCGCAGCGGGCACCAGCCCAGGCGTGGCCGTGTCCCCTGGGGGGCAGGGGACTGTGAGGCTGGGACTCAGGCCCCATCCTGGTATTGGGTCCAGGCTCCCTCAGCTCTGGGGGGCTCTAGAGAGGGACTGATCCTGCCAGCGCCAGGCTGCAGACCTGGGGTCTGGACCCACCCCCTCAGCACAGCAGCTCCAGCCCTCCACAGACCCCGCCACGCTTGCTCCCCAACCCACAGTGCCTCTCCCTGGGAGCAGGAGCCACCGGCAGGGGAGGGGCGAGGGGAGCTGAGCGGCTCTGGGGGCAGCCCAGGTGCCCGGAAGGCTGGAGTGCAGTTCTGGGGGTTCTGCTTCCTGGCCTGGGCTCAGGGCCCCCAAGCCCTGTGGCAGGCAGACCCGAGCCTCCCTGGGAGCCATAGCCAGCCCGCTGCTCACCTTGGCTAGTGGCAGGCGGCCGGCAGTGCTGCCCGGCCAGGTACTGGATGTCGTCTAGGGCAATGGGCCCCCCAGCCGGCTGCCCACTTAGCGTGGCTTCAAACACGATCTGCCGCGGGAAAATACTTGGAGCGCCGGGGAGCACGGGAAAGGGTAGAAGGGGGGACCGTCCACCGGGCCTCACCTGGAACTCCTCAGTGCTGGCCACCTCCACTTGAGCTTGAAGCCACTGGTGTCGCAGGCGCCCTCCCTCGCCCCACACGGCCAGCTGGCCCTGGACGCTGCTGAGAAGCACCCTCAGCTCGCCCTTGTCTGATGGCAGAGGTCTGGTTGGGTCAGGTCCCTTGAAAGAGCGCCCCTCTCGGGCCCTGACCCCGGCTTCCCACCATCCAGCCAGGGCCCTTAGGCCCAATCCAACTCACAGAAGTGCTCAGGGAAGCCCATGTGGTACCAGAAGCGGAGGCAGGAGGCCTCGGTCGCAGGCAGCGGCTCGCTGCGCAGCCAGGCAGCCCGCCCCCCCGGGCCCAGCACGCTGGTTTCGAAGAAGGCGAAGTGGCCTAGGGATGAAGAGCCAGGCCCCTTACCCTGGGGACCCCACGGAAGCTTTGGGTGGTGCCCAGTCAGGTAGGTAGGGTGTGCTGGGCGGGGCAGGGTGGCGGCATGGCGTCTGAGCCCAGCGTCCCAGGCCTGCGCCCTGCTCCAGCCAGTGCCCACCTGCCTGGGTGCCCAGGGTGTGGTCCGCTGCGGGCTGGGGGTAGCGGGAAGGGATGGCCGCGCCGCTCCAGTCCCAGCTGTACCCGCCCAGGCTGGGCCAGGTCACGTGGCTCCAGCCACACAGGCCAGATTCGAAGTCGCAGGATCCTGCGGGGAACTGGACAGTGAGCGGGGCCTCCTGGTGGCCAGCATGTGGGGCGTGGACCTGCCCTCCAGTCCACAGGTCTCACCTGGCCGGGCGCAGGGCCCATCCTGGAGGGAAAGGTCATCCAGGGCCATGGAGGACCGCTCTACACCGGCAGCGACGGCCTCAAACACCACCTGCAGGGTGCAGGCCCATCATGGAGGGAGAGGTCATCCAGGGCCATGGAGGACCGCTCCACACCGGCAGCCTGGTCGGGGCGGCCCCAGGGGCGAGGGCCACAGTTGGGGCCCAGGCACTCACCCTCCAGGTCTTCTCGGCTTGCACATCTACCCTGCCCAGGCGCCAGGTGGGCCCCCCGTGAGCGCTCAGGCTAAGCATCTGCCGCCTCTTGCCCTCGTCCACGTGGACCCGTAGCGTGCCTACCCAGCAAGGCCAGACGGTGAGCCAGGGGGCAAGCTGTCCACAGGCCTGGGGGGGCGCCAGGCTGAGCCCCTTCTACAGCCCTTACCTGGGTTTTGAAGACTCAGGTGGTACCAGAACGTTAGGCAGCTGGGTTGGGTCAGTGGTGGGTGGTGTGCCGAGGTCAGGGAGGCCACCTGGCCCTGGGGCAGTGCCCCCGGGCTAGTGTCCACCACCATGTAGTGCCCTGAGAGGACCGGCGTCAGCCTGCCTGCCCGTGGCCAGCCCTCCACCCTCTGCCCAAGCCAGGAAGTACCAAGGCCAGTACCTTGAGCTGTCTCTGTAGTGTGGTCGGCCCGGGGGCCCCAGAGGACCTGGCCTGAGGCGTTGGCCTGGCGCACCCACAGGCCCCGGCCTCCATCCGAGAAGCCACAGGCTGAGTCCTCAAAGGAGCAGCTCCTGGGAGCCCAGCAGGGGCCAGGCCGTACAGCCACATCATCCAGTGCCATGGTGCCATGGAACCCATCCCGGAGACCCTCAAACAGCAGCTGAGGGCAGAAGGTGTCAGCCGACGGATGCCTGCCTGCCCTGCACCCCACGGCCTGGTGCCAGGCTTACCTGGTACTTGGCACCGGGTCCAGGCTGGTGGAGGAGGGTGGCCCAGGCCTGGTGCCAGCGGTTACCATGGGTGCCTGAGTGGGTCCACAGCCATGTGTCCTCCCCATCCCTCCTCAGGGCCAGACGCAGGGTCCCTGCAAGGAGATGGGGTTGGAGGGGACCAGCCCCCCATACTCACTGTCCAGGACCCCAGCGAAGCCCCAGAACGTCCCTGAGCTCCAGGTGCTCACCGATCTGGGGTCCATACAGGTGGTACCAGAAGCTGAGGCACTCCTCAGGGGCTGCTGGCACCTGCAGCCCCGTGAGCAGCTGGGCTCCTTGGCCTCGGGCAGGAGGGTCTATGGGGTCCAGGAGCATGAAAAAGCCTGAAGGGGACACAGGGCTGGGCTGCAGAGGCGCCCTCCAAGTCTGCCGGCCCCTGGCCGGGGAACCTGTGTTTGGCCCCATGGGCTAGAGGTGACTCGCAAGTCCGGCAGCCCCCATCGGGTGAGAAGACCGAGTCTGGGGGCTCCTCTCTATCTGAGATCCCCCAAGGCCTTCTGAGTTCGGAGGTCCCTGCATCTGAGTGGCCCTGGGTTTGGGAGCCGCTCCATGTGTGGGAGGCCCCCGGGAGCTAGGACAGCACATACCTCGGCCAGTGGTGTGGTCATAGCCAGAGCCATGGCTCTCCACCCGGCGCCAATGGGCATCTGTGACGTGGCCCGTGTGCCAGCCACACGCGTCTCGCTCGAAGTTACAGGAGACCTCTGGAAGGGTGGGGGTTCAGCACCCCTCACCCCTCACCCTCTCCAGCTCTGAACAGGCCACACCCCCACCCGCCCTAGGCACCCCTGGAGGTAGGGAGGGGGCTCCACGAGGACCTTGGTCTTTCCCAGTGGTCACTGTGGGGCTGCAGTCCCTCATGGTCACGTTATCCACTCCAGCCCCCTGCTGGCCAGGGCCATCCAAGTCCAGCAAGCCAACCAACTCCAGCTTCAAACAGGCAAAAAAGACGGTAAGTCGGGGCGGTCGGGTGAAGGCCCCTCCCCCAGGGCCGCCGGTGAAGACCCCCACCCCGTCCAGGCTTCTCACCCAGAAGGGCCGGTGCCGGGCGCCCACGAGGACCTTGTCCACAGTCCAGCTCCCAGTGCTGTTGCCCGGGGCCTGCCACACGAGTTCCCGCGAGCCACTTTCCACCACCACCAGTGCCAAGAAGCCTGGCCAAACGTAACTGTGGTGGGTGGGGCCTCTTCCCACCCATCCCGCAGGGGCACAAGGCGGGGAGGGGCAGGGAGGTACCTCGGGGGTCGCCACGGAAATAATAAGCCAAGTGGAGCTCGCAGTGGGGGCCAGAGGGCCCCAGAGTAGGTGTGCGGGCCCGGGCCTCTGCCCTCAGCTGCCCCCAGGCCTTCTGGAGAGACAGGAAATGCCCTGGGGGAAGGCAGGTTGGTCAGCCTGGTTTCCTCCAGTTGCCCTGTGCCCAGGGCCCTCTCTGGGGGTACCCGTACCCAGAGCCCTCTCCGGGGGTACCCCATGCCCAGGGCCCTCTCTGAGGGTACCCCGTGCCCAGGGCCTTCTCCGGGGGTACCCGGGCCTCACCAGCAGCAGCATTGTCCATGTCTCTGGCAGAGCCCCGGCATTCCTGGGCCGGGAGCCGCTGCCACTGTAGCCGCCCCACACTGGCGTCCTCCCAGCCCCCAGCTGAGCTGGACTCAAAGTCGGTGGTGCCTGCAGAGGCAGCTGCGCTGAAGGGGGGAGGCAGGGGCGGGGGGCCTCCCTGGCTCCCCCCACCAGTCTGGGACTGAAGGTCCAGCAGCGTCGTGGCCCTCACCACACGCCTGCTCATCCTCGCCCTCCGCACACTGCATCTGGAAGTCGCACAGCTGCTCCGGAGGCACACACAGGTCCTGGCAGGGGAGGTGCCCGGGCTCACAGCTCGAGAGCTGCAGGCCCCCGGGCCCAGGAAGAAGTGACTGCGACTTCAGGGCGGACATCTCTGGAACAGAGCTGGGGTCAGGCAGGGAACTGGGAGCTTTTCTTGGGCAGGGCGGGGAGATGGGGCTCGGCAGGTCACCTGGTCCTGCTCTGCAGTGGCTGGACAGAACGAGATCATCCAGGCCCACGACGCCTCCAGGGCCTGTCTCTCCTACCAGGAGGATCTGAGGACAGAGCAGGCTTGGGGTACCCGCCTCCCTCTGCTCCACCTGGGTCTGATCCCAGAAATACCCATGCATCGCCTTTCCTCTGTGAACTGCTGGGCACCTCTTCCAGCGTCCCCCAAAAGGCTCCTCGGGAGAGCCATCTGCACAGCCTGCCCCTCTCTCCTGCTCTTACCAGGGACACCAGCCTCACCTGGAAGGGCTGAGTGGTCTGCATGTCCACCCGGTCTCTGACCCAGGCTGCCCCCAGCTCTCCATGCCGTCTTCGCAGCAGGACAGGGGCCTGGGGGGCTCTGGACCCTCGGATCTGCAGGAGCAGCTGGAGGCGGCTGGCCGCTGACCCGTGCAGGTAGTAGTAGAAGATGAGCTGGAAGGGATTCCGAGGGTGGGCCAGAGTGTCCTCTGGTCCCCAGGCTGCCAGAAGGGTGACCCTGTGCCACCCAGCCATCTCACCGAGCAGTTATCGGGGTCCGAGGCCTGGAACTCTGGGCTGAACAGGACAGCAGGGACACCTGGCTTGGCCACAGAGACTAGGAAGCCACCTGGGGAGAGCAGGTGTTGGCCAGGCTTGCTGAGAGGAGGCGGTCAGGCGGACAGGGCATGGCCGGGCATCCCCACAGCTCTCACCACGTGCACTGTTGTGACTGTGGTCTCTGGATGGACAGGCAGGGCCCAGATGGCCGCCAGCACTGGGGTTCCGGGTCCAGCCCTCTGAGCCATTCCACAGGCCGAGGCTTGTCTCAAAGTCCGTGACAGTGAAGTGGCCTAGGATGGGGGGGCTATCAGGGCGCCGAGCTGGGGTGGACATGGCTCCCCCACCTCCAGGATGACTGTGCACCCTTCCAGACAAGCCCCCCGCCCCGTGTCCTCTGAAAGACCCTGAGGACAGAGCCAGCCCCCCAGCCCCGTTCTGCAGCCCCCGCCCTGCCCCCGCAGCGTGGGCAGCCCAGCCTCACTGCAGGCCAGTGGGTCCTCATCAGAGCCGTCGCCACAGTTGTCCTCAGCATCGCACAGGCGATGGGCGTCCACACAGGCCTGGTTCTGGCAGTGGTAGTGCCCCGGGGGACAGCTGGCCTGGGGGCCTAGGAGTGGGGGGCTGTCTGAGCCGGGGAGCTGATCCCTGGACTGCTGAGGGGCCAGAGTGGCAGGGGAGCTTACTGGGCAGCGCACAGTTCCAGAACTCCACATCATCCACGGCCACAGTGCCTCGGTGGGTGGCGTTTCGGATGGCAGAGAGAGTCACCTGCAGAGAGGGCGGCTCTTAAGACCGGCCCTAGCCCCTCCCCGCTGTCCCAGCCGGCCGCACCACCCAGCTCACCCGGAAGTCGCCCTGGATGCGGCCCGTGATCACTGCCAGCTCCTGCCAGCTGGAGTGCCAGGGCCCCGAGCTCTGCCACAGAGTCAGTGTCTCTGCACTGTGAGTCAGCTCCAGCCGCAGCTCAGCCACACCTGCAGCGCATGCAGGACCAGAGGAAGCCGGAGCCCCACCGACTCCCCTCGGCCCTGGGGCTGCCCCCTTTCCCAGGGTCACAAGGGTCCTGGCACGCACGCACCTCCAGAGGCTGCGAGGTACCAGAGCCTCAGCTCACAGGTGGGGGCTGCCTGGCGCAGGGTGGGGGAGCGCAGGGCCGCAGTGGACGCCTCCTTCCCGCGGTGGGTGCCCACAGCCATGTACCAGCCTGGCCCAGGGTGAAGTCAGAGGTTACTCACCACTGGGAGGAGGAGGGGTCGAGTCCAGACCTTCTCCTGAGCCTTACCCAGATCAGTGCCAAGAGTGTGGTCAGCGTGCAGCCCTGGAGCCTCCAGCACAGCCCCTGCCCGGTCTCGGAGCCAGCTGTAGCCCGAGGTGCTGATGTCCTGCCAGCCACAGGCGTCCAGCTCGAAGTCGCAGGTGGAGGGCAGGCCCCGGGTAGAGGCCCCATGGTAGCCTGGGAGGGTAGGTGGTCAGGCATCTGTCCCCGGTGCTCGCCTAACCCGCGCCTGCCCACCGGGCCCTGCTCACCGCACCACGCCTCGTCCGAGCAGTCCAGGCAGTCACATGCGAAGTTGCACACGGCCTCACCAGGGTTCCTGCAGTGGCTGGGCGCCCAGGCCCGGCCTGGGGTCCCTCCTGTTGGCAGAACAGCACAGGGTAGATGGGGGACTTGCGTCAGTCTGGTGGCAGCGCTGAAAGCTCCGTGTCTAAGACCTCTCAGGCCGGCGCATTCTGGGACACTGCACCAGCTTCAGGGCTCAGACCTGAGGCCGGGCAGGGCAGGGCCTGGACCCCAGAGGACTGCCAGTGGGGTCCACTTCCCTAGCCCCAGCCCAGCTGCAGTTGGGCTGGAAGTGTGGGCATGCAGAGGGAACAGGTCCTTTGACAAGAGCACCCCAGGAGAGGCACAGGCCTCTGCCGGGTGGCTTCCAGGGTGGGGGAGGGTCCAAACCCCTCATCCACACGTGGCAGCTGAAGGCCTGGAGAGCTGGGCAGATGCCCATTCTCACTGTGTAGTCCCTGGCCTGGAGCTCGTCCTAGGCGAGCCCTTATAGGCCTTCCTTCTGAATGGTGGGGAGAAGGCGCCGCCCCTGCCCCGTGTCTCAGGCTTGGGGAGACCCAGAGTGGCCAGACTCACCTAAGAGCAGGACCAGGACCAGAACTGGGCCGGGGGCCGGGGGGAGGCAGCTGGCCAGGCGCATGGCTGGGCAGTGGCTCCACTGGCTGACTTGGGTGGAACTGGAGTGGGCTCAGTCCCGGTGCCTACAGCCCCTTGGCTGGGCCCCACCCGATGACAGGCTGGGTATCCGGTTGTAAATGTGTCCCGAGGAGAGGGCCCCTAGCTCCCCACCCACTTGCCTGGCTCGTTCTGACCAAAGGTCAGGCTTTGGCCGCCCCCCCGCCCCTGCCGGGAGACGCTCTCACTGGACTCTGGAGGGCTCCATGAAGCTGGGTGGGAGTGCAGGAGCCACTGTGACTCATCTTGGGGGTCTCCGGGCCCTGCCCCCTGACGCAGGCCAGGAAGGTCAAGGCAGGCCGTCCCAGCAGCTGCGCGTTTTCCATCCAGACCAGGTCTCTGCTCCTCCTCTGGGTATACTCGCTCCAGCCCACCCTAAACAACCCCAACTCCACCATTTACCCGTCTCCCCAACTCCACCATTTATCTATTTTCCCAACTCCCAAGCAGTGACACACTTGAAGTCAGTTTTGGAGAGCACAGAAACTTCTGGTTCTCAGGAAGACCCAGTCAGGGCCCACTGGGAGGGTAGGGGTCCTGGCTGGTGCACCTGTGGGACCTGTGGGTGCTGCCTGGTGCACTGTGGGACCTGTGGGTGCTGCCTGGTGCACCTGTGAGGCCTGTGGGTGCTGCCTGGTGCACCTGTGAGGACTGGCTAAGGAACCTGAGTCTACCATTCACTGACCGGTCAAGTGTCTCTGGCCCGAGTGTGGTGAGGGGTCTACCAGCCCTGGACTCGGGCCTTCACTGGGCCCGTAATGGGGGGCCTCCCACCAGGCATGGGATGCCCAAGAGAAGCGCTCACATAAGGAGGTGGGGCTGGGGCAGAGGCTGAAGCTCCCACAGGGTGAGGAAGGGTTCAGGGAGAGGGGCATAAATACGAATGGCCTTGGTGGTTGGGGCAGACACAGGGACCAGTTCTGGAAGCCAGGATTGTGGGGCCAAGTCATGTACCTATGTTGTTTGTCAGCAGCCATGCAGGAGTACAAGGGACTCTGAAATAGCCATCGACGGCTGGCCGGGGCAGTGTGGTCACCACAGCCATCGACCGCTGGCCGGGGCAGTGTGGTCACCACAGCCATTGACTGCTGGCCGGGGCAGTGTGGTCACCAGGGCTCTTCTCTGATGGGAGGGTGAGCTCCAGGAAGAAGGCGTTGTGGGCAATCAGGGCCCAGCGAGCCAGGAGAGGCCATCTGCTGATCCCTTGTGTAAGGCCTCACAGGGCCTCCTCCCCAGATGTCCTTGAGGATAGCAGGTCTAGGAAGGGGTAATGAGGCCATAAACAGCACCAGCCCAGGGGCCCCTTATCAGACGCAAGGGGCTGAGTGTGCATTGCCAACTCCTGGCCCCCTGAGGCAGGGAGAGGGGTTCTACCTCAGTGGTGACCTAGGAGAGGAAAGCCAAGACACAGTCAAGGCCTGGCACACCAATACTTTTAATTCCTGTGGGCCAGGTGGGTGGAGGCGTGGCAGGGTGGCATGCTACCAGTAGGTGGAGGAGAGAGCAGGGCCAGCCCCTTGGGTGGGCCCTCAGAAA
Source organism: Megascapheus bottae (assembly GCF_031878675.1). Lineage (NCBI taxonomy): Eukaryota > Metazoa > Chordata > Mammalia > Rodentia > Geomyidae > Megascapheus > Megascapheus bottae. The sequence goes on along the minus strand of NC_143511.1, from coordinate 90,147,836 downwards.
GAGCAGAGTCCTCGCCTGGCTGCTGGCAGGGCGTCAGTAGCCATCATCGGCCCACGTGACCTCGTAGTCAGGATACTTGGCTTTGATCTTCTCCGTTGAGACAGCATGCTGGGCTCGACCATAGCCCTAGAGAGAGGAGGCCACGGGCTGGCTTAGCCCTTACCATGGTAATTCACCCAGCCAAAGCCACCATCCTGACCACCTGGGGATGTGAGGAACCACAGGTGCCTAGGGGCTCCAGAGGGTCACTGTGAAGAGAGGGTCAAGGCTCGAGCTTAGCCACAGCACTGGGCCTCTCAAGGGCCCAAAGAGCCAGGAAGGAGACCCTCCAGGCCTCTGGCACAGAGAGGTTGCAGCCCAAGGCGGCTGACCTCCTGCCCACTGCCTTGATGCAGCATGCGGAAATGTATGGGAATTCATAGCCCTTGAGATAAGAGTTCCACCCCTAAGGGAGGTGGGCTGAGAGGCAGCTCAGGTCACTTTGTGGGGTAAGGTTAGGCTGCAAAGAGCCAGCTCCAGCTCTGCAGCCAGGACTGCAGCCCCGGCTCACCATGGAGTAGCCATACACATGGATCTTCTTGTCCTGACTCTGGTGGGAGATGCGGCCGCCGCCCAGGCACTCGCAGTCATATCCCTCCTTCTGCAGCTCGCTGGACACTTTGTCATAAATATCCGCTAGAATGGGAAGAATGACCTCAGGCTGGGCCCTGGTTGCCCTGGGAGACCACCTAGAAGTCAGGCCTCCAGGTCTGGGGGAGGAAGCATCTCCAGACGGGGGCAGGCAGGCAGGCAGGCATGCAGAGATGCCCGGACTGGCCGGGTCCTGACATCTCCAGACCGGCCTAGCAGAGGTCCGGTACACGACACCTCCCACCACCACCACCGGGCCCCGCCCCCCGCGGCCCGGCCCCGCCCCCCGCGGCCCGGCCCCGCCCCTGCAGCCAGGCCCTGGCCCCGCCCCTCGCCCCGCCCTCACCGTGGTACTCGGCCCACTTGTAGCCGCGCACGATTTCCTTGGACTCCTCGGCCTGAGCCCCGGAGGGCGGCCTCGCGTGGACGCGGATCAGCACGTACTTGAAGACGCCCTCGGGGTCGATGTCCACATCAGGAACCTCAGCGAGGCCCTCCGCCGCCATGTTCCCGGGCGCGCCCGGCCTCCGGGTCTCCCGGCCCCGCCCCCAGCCGGGTCCGCATGGCGGGGGCGGGCCCTCCGGCAGCGCCGGCCAATGGCGCGGGGCGATGCTCACCGAGGCTCCGCGCCTCCGCCAATGGGAACGCCTGCCCGCGTCACGGGCTGGCCAATTGCAACCCAGCTCACTGTGGCCTTGGGACCTCGCCGGTCCGCTTAAAGGGGACGCGGAGTACGTAGTCGGCGGCGACTAAATGCAGCCCTGGGAATAGCTGTGCCTGGGTGTCGGGGCCGGGCACGCCTGGAGCGGGGACGACGGCAGGTGATGACGGACGGGGGAGGACACAGCTCGCACGCCGCCGCCCTCACCCTCCATCCCGGGGCTCCCCGGCCTCCCTCCCCGCGACCCCCAATAAAGAGGCAGCCGCCGCAGCTACATTCAAGTTCTAGTTTACTTGGTTCAGAAGCATTCGCCCTCTGGAAGGGACCCCGGAGCCGGACGTTCCTGCGGGCCAGCAGCGGGGCGGAAGGCCGAGGCCCTGGAGTGAGGCCGGGCAGAGGGCGCGGCGGCGAGGGCGCAAACTCCTGGGCGTGGCCGGGGCGGGGGCGCGGGCGGGGCTCCCGGGCGCGGGGCCGGCGCTCGGGGCGGGGAGGGGGGAGACGCGAGACCTGGTGCGCCGAGGTTGCGCTTTCCGTAGCTTCGCCGCCAGGCGCCTCGAACCCGCAGCGCAGGCCGTAGCCAGGGCGAGCGCGCCGGGACTCCTGGGCGGACCGAGGACCCGATGCCCGGGGCGGTGGCCCTGCCACGCCGGCCGCTCCCGCACCCGCCTCCACCACCGCTGCCATTTTCTCTGCCCAAATAGACGCCCACGGTGCCGCGGTTCTCCCCACTGGGTCCGCAGGCGCCGCGTCCCCCACGGCCCGTTCTCAGCACACACTTCTGCCTCCCTGTCAGATGAGGGCCTGTCCTGGCGCCCACCCCGGGACTTGGCACCACCGAGGGCCATCTTGTCGGGTGGGCGCGGGTGTGGTACGCAGCCAGCTCTCAGCTCTGGCTGTGTGGGTCGGTGCGCCTTGGCCACGAACCCCCGAGCTCTCCCAGTCCCCTCCCCCCAGGGGGACTCGGGGGACTCCGCGTACCCGGCTGGGGCGGGACGGGTTAAGATGCACGGCCGCCCCCGCAGCGGGCACTGGGGGTTCCCCGCTGTCGGGCTGGGGGCCTCGGGGAGAGGGCACTCCCGCAGGGCCGGGGAGACGTGGCGGCGTGCGCGGTCCTGTGGCCCACCCCGCCTCCCAGCGGGGAGCACCGCGGGCGAGGACCGGCGTCCGGGAGGCCCCAGGGCTGGCGAGCCGGGCCGAGCCCGGGAGGAGGGCGGCCCGGGGGGACTGCGGCGGAGGGCGGGAGAGGTGCGGGGCGCGGGGCCGGGTCAGCGGGAGCAGGCCCGCCGCTCACATGAGGTCGTCCAGCAGGTTGGCGCTGGCCACCCAGTCGAGCGCGCGCGGCTCGGAGGCGGCCATGATCATGCACATGAAGGGGCGCCCGGTGCGCCGGTCGGTGGGGTAGATGGTGGTGGGCGTGAAGCGCCGATTGGCCTCCACGAACTCGCAGAGCTGCTCGTAGACGCGCGGGAACTCGTGGCGGAGGAAGACGCCGCGCAGGCGCAGCTCGCGCTGGATGTGGATGAAGGCCACCTCCCGCGCCCGCCGGCCGGCCTCGCCGTCCTGGTCCAGGCCCGCCGTGCCGGGCGGCGGCGTCAGGATCAGCGTCTCCATGTCGGCCTCGCGGCCCCGCGCCGGCGGCGGGCGCGAGGGGCTGCCGGCCGCCAGGGCCACCTTGGCGAACTTGCGCACCGTGGGGCCGGGGCTGCGGGGCGCGGGCCGGGCCGGGGTCCCGGGGGGCGCGGCGCCGGGGCCCACGGCCACCGACACGCTGAGCAGGAAGCACTCGGCCGGCTCGTACTGCCGCCCCGCGGCCGCCAGCTCCCGGGCGTAGCTGCCCAGGGGCTCGGCGTGGGCCGCCAGCTCGCGTAGGGACAGGTAGGTGGGCGACAGCAGCAGCCCCTCGAGGCCGAAGCGGAGGAAGTTGTCGGCCGAGCCTGGGCTCGGGAAGCCCAGGAACAGCACGCCGCGGCCGCGGGACAGGAAGCCGACGCGCGCGATGCGGGAGAAGGCGCGGTGCACCGGGCCGCTGTCGCGGCAGAACTGCAGCACGTGGCGGCAGGCGCTGCCCACGCGGCCGTAGACGCAGCGCGCCTTGTGGGCGTCCCAGTCCTGGCGGCGGCACAGGCGCGAGCAGTAGAAGGTGTAGCAGCTGTGGCAGGACTTGAAGTAGAGGCAGGCGTTGAACATGGTCTCGGTGCGCCGGCAGCGCGCGTTCGAGCAGGTCATCAGGTCGTCCTCGTCCGCGCTGGGCTCGGGGGACGCGTCCGCCGCCCCGGCCCGGCCCGCGGGGTCCTCGGCGCTGCCGGCCGACGCCGGGGACGCGCGCAGCGGCGGCGGCGAGCGCGCGCCCGCCCCGGGCCCGGAGCCGGCGGGCCGCGAGTCCAGCAGGCGGCGCAGCTGGCGGCCCAGGCCCTCGCCACCCGAGGGCTCCGGGCCCGCGGCTCCGCGGCCGGCTGGGGGCCGCGAGTCGATGACCAGGTCGGTGATGAGCTCGTCCAGCTGCTCCAGGCTGCGCTGGCGGCTGGCGGGCGCGGGCGCGGGCGCGCGGCCCCCGGGCGCTTCCCAGCCGCGGGCGCCCGGGCGCGGGGCGGCGCGCAAGTCGTTGTCGGTGATGGTGATCTCGGGGGTGACGTACCAGTTGCGGGCCAGGCCCTCGCCGGCGCGGCCCTTGTCCAACAGCGAGGTCTCGGACAGCGACAGCGCCGCGTAGCGCCTGGGCGAGGTGGACAGGTTCACCACGACGGGCGGGCGCCGGGCCTCGGCCGGCTCCCGCGCCTCCCGCCCCAGCAGATTCTCGTAGCTGCGGCCGCGGCCCAGGGGGTCCTCCCGGCGCGGCCCCGGCGCCAGGATGTTGTCCCAGGACCGAGAGTAGTGGCGGCTGTCGGTGGCCAGCCGCGGCGGGCTGGTGCCGGTGCCGCCGTGCCAGGAGGCCAGCAGCGGGCCGGGGCCGGGGCCCGGGGGAGGCGCCACCTGCAGGGTGCGGTAGGGTCGCGGCCCCCAGTCGGCCCAGGCGGTGCTGCCGCGCTGGTGCGGGTAAGTCCGGGCCATGGAGTCGCGCTCGCGGTACCGCGCCCAGTCCTCCGTGTAGACGGGGCGGGCGCTGGGCCGAGCCCAGGCCTCCTCCGGGACCGGGGCGTAGCGGGCCCTCCAGGGCGGGCCGTAGACGCCGGCGGCCTCCCCGGAGTAGGAGCAGCGGGAGGGCGGCTCCTGGATGGGGAAGGTACGGGCGTCCCCCGGGTAGAAGCCGCCCGCCCGCCTGGGGCTGGGCCCCGGGGGCTCCTCGGACAGGTAGGGCCTGGCGCCGCCGCCGTAGCCGTCGAAGGGAGGCCCCGGGCTGGCCGGGAAGCCTCCAGGGTAGCCCTCGGGCTCCTCGGTGTAGAAGAAGCGCGTGGGGCCCGGGGGCGCGGCGAAGGGCTGGTCCCGAGGCCCGGGCAGGGGCCCGTCGCAGTACAGCGCCCGCGGGTCCGCGCAGTACAGGTCGCTGGGGGTGGGGGTGCGGGACAGGGCGACGTGGCGGGGCCCGGGGACCGTGAGGCCGTAGAAGGGCGGCGCGGCGCGGGCCCAGGGAGCGGCGTCGGCGGGGGCGCAGGGCCGCGAGCCCCGCGCCGCGTGCCGCAGCACCGCGTCGTCCGGCTTGATGTCCAGGCGGCAGCGGACGTGCGGGGCGGGCCCGGGCGGCGGCTCGGGCGGCGCGCAGCGGCCCGGGACGGCGCACAGCGGCGCGATGCCGCCGGGGCCCCCTCGCTGCGGCTGCAGCTTGATGGGGTGCAGCTCGTTGGCGAGCGCGCGCAGCGCGGGGTACGCGGGCTCCCGGCGCGGCGACCCCTCGGCCCGCGCCGCGCGCCGCGCCTCGCGTCCCCGGCGTGGCGGCCCCGGCGGGGAGGCCGGCGCGGGCGCCAGGCCCTGGGGCACGCGGGGCGCGCTCTTGGAGCGCGCGCGGCGCCGAGGCGGGGCGGGCTCCGGGGGCGGGGGCTCGGCTCGGGCCTCCATGTCGGGCCCGTCCAGCGCCTCCAGGAAGTCGAAGCTGCGGCAGTGGCGCTTGTTGAAAGGCACGGGCGCGGCGGGCCGGGCCGCGGGCGGCTCACATGGCGGGCGCCTGGACGCGGGCCCCGGGGCCGCCACCTTGATGTCCTGGTACACGGTCGACACCAGCAGGTCTGGCGGGTCCGTGCGGGTCATCTTAAAAGGCGTCCCCAGGCTGGCGGCTCGGGTCACTTGGCCTTCCCGGGAGTTCGCCCTGCAGTCCCGGGGGGAAGGCCGGTGAGACGCGTCCCCGCCGCCCGGCCCCGGCCCCCGCCCGGCGCCTTGCTCACCTGGGGCGCCGCGCGCGGAGCCGTCCCGGCTGCAGGCCCGGGCCGTGGGGACTGGCTCCATGCCAGCGTCAGAGGCACCTGCAGGAGGAACCCGGCTGTCCAGCCAGCCGGGGGTCGAGTGGGCCAGAAGGGCTTAGCCCGTGGCGTCGGTGTGGTGCCTACCTTCGGGGCTCCGCGCGGCCTCCCCTCCCCGTGGGCAGGAGAGTGGGGATGTGTCCTAGGACTGCCCTCTGGAGCCCACGGCTGGCGTGCTGGGCTGGCTTGGGGGGGGCAGCATTCCTTTCAGGTGACCACAGACCCCTCCAGCACCTCTGCATCGACCTCACTGGCCTGGCGGATCTGCCCGGACACTGCGCCTGTGGACCAGGCTGACCAGCGGGTCCTCCCCACCCCAGTGCCCTTGCGTTTGAGACAGTGGGTTTTGCCCAAGCCCAAGTCCCTCGACTCTGGCATGGCCCTAGCCAAGTGGCCCCAAAGCTCTCTTCATTTTGCAGAAGCCTGCATCCCCAGCTGTCCTGGGGAGACGGAAACCAGCAAGCTCGTTTGCAGATGAGGCTGCAGAACCACCCTACTAGCTTCCCAGATGTGGGCCCCTGGCCCCTGGCCCCTGTGCCACATTCACAAAGCCAGGCCAATGGCAGCGCCCTGTGGGGGTTGTTTGTGGGAGGCAAGGAGCTCATGACACCCCTGTCTCTGGCCTGGGAACCAGTGCCTCACACAGGGAGGGAAGCTGCCAGATAGGGGAGGTTGGTAAAGCCCACCCCCCACGCCTCCCCACTCTATCCTGCAGGGATCCATGGAAACCTGTGGTTCTTCAGCCCCCAGGCTGTGGCTGGGCCAGATCCACTCACGTTCAGACGCGGGCCACCAGTGCTTCGGTCCCCAGGGACTGGGCGGTGGGGGAGGGCGTCACATGGTGGTGCTGTCCCCTCCCCCTTCGCCAGCGCTCGCTCACCTCTGCTGCCGGGGCTGGCATGACCCCGTGCCCTGGGCCTTTCAGTTATCTCCTGTCTCGAGGGGCAGGGCTGTTTCCGGGCTCAGAGCCGCTAGGTTCCAGTCCTTAACCCCACCCTAGCCTCATGCCCACCCCAGCTGGACCCCTTTTATTCTAAGCTCGAGGCCCGGCTGGGAGTCTGAGGCCCCGCCCTGGGGAGCTGACAGCGGCCGGGCTGGCTGCCACTGCCTGGGGCTGGGCCGTGTCCTCACCCCTCCCTGGGAGGGCAGGGTGGGCTGCTCCAGGACCCTAGATTTTCCCAGCCCACGTGCATGGCCGGGCAGTCTTCCCCACCTTGCAGTCCGGCGTTTGTCCAGCCCAGGAGCGGCCATCCAAGGCCCAGTCTGCGTTGCTTGGGGGCGGGGACTCCCCATCCTTTTGCACAGCCTCAGCCTGTGACGGCCACAGCTCGCTGGGCAGTGCAGCTTGGCCTCTTACCTGGGCGTTGCTCCGCCAGCAAAACCCCGGCGGGCTGTGCACCCCAGACCCGCTCCGCAGTGTCTCCTGGTAGGCTCGGCTCGCTCCCCCACACCCGCAGAAGCTTCCAGGCAGCGGTGCGGATCTTGGCCTGGTTGCTCAGTGCTGCCCCCAATGGCAGCTAAGGGGGCGGCCCTTAAAGGGGCCGCATCAGGTGGGGGCTGTGCCAAGTTGGCCAGCTGCCGAGACCTTGCAATACCCCAAAGTAGAGAGCTTGGGGTCGGAACCGGGCCACCCTGTTCTCTTGGGAGCAGCCTAGCAGTCCCACCAACGCCAGTTCACATGACGGAGCCAATGAAACCTGGCAGGGCCGTGGAGGCAAAGCAAACCCAGGCCTGACTGGCAGTGGAAAGCCTCCGGTATGCATGTCTGTGATTGGACCAGAACACGAGCAGATGGGCAAGCCGCTGCCCCCTTATCCTCTCCCCAGGAACCATCCTCTTTGGCACTGGAGACACCAAAATCCTTCCAGGTTGCTGGGGCAGACGGTCTGCTCATCTCGTCATGGGGTCTGGGCCTGTGTGGTTAGCGTGGGGAAGGTCTGCTTCTGGCACACCAGCTGTCCCTGGAGAGCCGGACAGCTCCCGTCTATCGTGCTGAGCCTTGGCACTTCCCAGGCTGTAGGGTGGGCTCCGAGGACAGCCTGTGGGCACCTGCTCAGTGACCAGCTGCCCTGCCCCCCAAGCGTCTGAGGGGTGTTCTGGAGCTGGCCACAACCAGTGTGCAGTGCAGTGGCATGCCACCCCTGCACCCCTGGAGGGGTCTCATGGCAACGTGCCTGTGGGGGGCAGGGCCGAGCCGGTTTGGGAGATGGTGGGGGTGCCTGCCATGTGTCTGCTGAGTGTGTGCCGAGCACTGCACGTCCAGGGCCAGCATTGTCGAGCGAGCGGCCGCCTGCCTTCAGGGCGCCCAGGTTAAAGAGGTGGCAGGAGGGGAGGAAAGGGTGGAAGGAACACACACACACACCTTGGTAAAACCCAGGAGCTTTATGGTCTGGGTGGAGTGTCTGCACAGGCTCCTCCCTGCCTGCCTGGCCTGCCTGGCCCAGGCGCTTGGCCCACAGGGGTGCAGGGCCCCTTTCGGGAGAGGAGCATGCCAGCCTCACCCTGCGGCCGCTGCTGCCAGGAGTGCCCTGTGCTTGGGCCCATGGAGACAGGGGTTCCATGGCTCCGGCCCTGCAGCGGGAAGCGGAGCCTCGCGGGCATGCTGGGCCCTGGGAGAGCTCGGAGGGCAAGCGGGCACGGGGCTGGGCGGTGGACATCGGAGAAGCCAAGCAGCCCGCGCCATCTCTGTAAACAGACCTCTGGGGTCCTTCCTCGGCCTGTCACATCCCTGAGAAACGCTGGGGACAGGCTGCAGTTCTGCCTGGAGGGCCAGAGGGTTGGTCCACCAAGCCAGCTGCAGTCCAGATGTCCCCTCCCTCTCTGCAGAGTGGGCTCTGGCTGGGCTGAAGCCCAGCACTAGTCATGCCTGGCCCCTGGGCCTGACCACCAGAGCTCGGCCGCGGGCCTTGCCCAGCATGGAAGTGAATGCAAAGTGGGCCGGGCCACATGGGGACAAAGACGGTGGCTGGGAAGAGGTGGCAGGGCCACAGGCAAGCTGGTCGACGGCCAGGAGCAGGCCTAGAGCTCTTCGTAGTCCCCACCCCCGGGGTGGCGGCCACTGGGAGCCCCGCCCCCAAGGAAGGCCTCGAGCTCGTCCGCAGCCTTCTGCTCCTTGCTGCGAGAAGGCTTCCGCTTCCTCTTCCGCTCCTCCTTGCCCTCCTCTTTGTCCTTGCTCTTCTTGTGTCTGCTCTTCTTCTTTGCTGCCTTGTCTTCCTCCTGGAAGCACAAAGTGGACAGCACGGTCATTAGGAGGCACCAGGAAGCAGATCCCAGGCCTGTCTGGAGGGCAGTGGAGCCCGGGGCTGGTACCTCTTTGCTCTTCTTCTTTTTCTTCTTCTTCTCCTTAGAGGGTGGTTTGCCATTCTTATCTGCACGGGAGAGACAGCCTTAGCATCTGTCCTCGGCCACCTTGCACAGGAAAGGCACAGGCCTGCCTGGTCCGACAGGAGCACTCTCCAGGCTTCCTTCCTCTCATTTGGGCCAGATCCTGGTGGTCGGGGCTGAGAGCCAGCCATAACCCTAGCCCGCTGCTAGAGGCAGTGAAGAGACTGGAAGATCGGGCCAGGATGGAGCGCTGCGCTGGCTGTACCAGAACTACCCACAGAGCCACATTCTAGCTCCATCCACATAGAAGGGCTGAACTCAATGAACCAGCCGCCAAGCACCCCTCATCTGGACATCCATCGGGCATCTCCAGCTGCCCATCCCTCCAGCCTGTCCTGGCCAAAGCCCTGTGACACCTGAAAGCCTGTGTACTGACATAACGGGTGGCACAAGCAACTGGGAAGCAGCAGCTTAGACTTCTCCAGAGCTGCAGCATGCAGCTGCCTTGGTCCTGGGCAAAGCTAAAAGGTGCTCTGGAGACACCCGGGCCAACAGCTAGAGCAATGAGGGAAGAAAGCCCAGGTAGAAGTGGCCTTTCAAATCACTGGTGAGGGACAGAAGGGCAGCCAGAGGGAGAGGTAAGACTGCTAATAAACAAGTGTGCTCATTGCCTTACTTAGGTAACTGTAGCCCCTCTGTACATCACTCTCACAATAAATTACACACACACACTGCCCAAGTCAGACCCGGCTCCAGGGAGGTGGAGGTGCCAGGCCTACCCACCTTCCTCACTACTCTCCTTGGGCCCTGGCTCCTCCAGGCCCAGCCCGAAGAGATCGGCGTCATTCTTCAGTCTGAAGGAGGGCACTGGGGGCTTGGGAGGCGGAGGGGCCTGGGCAGGGCCTGAGTCTTCGTCAGTTACGTCAGAGAGGTCTTCTCTCACGGGGAACTCGTCCTGGAGAAGGAGTGGGAGGCACTGTCGCTGTCGCACGCCCACCCCCAGGAGAGCAAGCTCAAGAATCCCCTCTGGTGTGTCTACAGCTGGCCAGGACCATGAGCAGGATGTGCACACACATGGGCCAAGGGCACCAAGCCAGTCCCTTCAGGGCTAGCACAGTCCTGGCCCCTCGGTCCCCACCTGGGAGCCCTGGTCAGCAGCCTGTTCTCACCCCTCTCCGCTGTGCATCTGACTCCTCACTCTCAAAGTCGGGGTCGTCCATGACGAAGGATAGCATCTGGGCCGCGATGGGCCCCTCGGGGTCACTCTCTGATGATGACGCTGGCGCCTCCCTGGCTTCTTGGGGTCTGTGGGCGCCCTCTGTGGGGGGCTGGGGGCTGCTCAGCCCAGGCCCTGGCTGAGCCGGGCGCCCTGCTGGTCGGGGCGCTTCCGAAAGAGCATTTGGCGTCTTCTTTTGTAACTTCGCTGCCTTGGTGGAGGAGCTGCAGGGCGATGGGGAGAAGAGTTGGGGCTCTGCTGCCACCAGTCCCTGGAGGTGTGGGAGGTGTGGGAGGCATGGGGCCCGCAGGTGTACCGTTTCGTTTCTGGTTCTGAACTGGGCTGGGGAACCAGGACGATGGCCTCAGGATGGCTTGCCGTGGCCTCGGCCTCCTCCTCACTCGAGAGGCTGACGTTCTTACTGGGGACAGGGACTGAGGGCAGCCTGGGGTGGCCACGTGGCTGATCTTCGAGGTCCACATCGTCCTGGAAACCTGCTACCATGGGGTTCCCTCCCAGGGTCTCCCCATCACTGTAAAGGAAGAGCGCGGTCACCAGAGCGGGTTCAACCCGCCCACGTCCTGGCCCCACTGGGGCACTGCCCAGGGGCACCATGCGCTCACGCAGAAGACTTCCCTCCCAAGTGGGAATGGGGTATTCAAGCAGAGCTGTGGGAGGGAAGCATGGAGCTTGATGGGCAGCGGTGCTCTGATGCTGGCCACAGGCTGGCCAGAGGGAGGGGAACCCAGCCCAAAGACCTGCAGGCTCTATTCTGGTATGCATTTTTGGAAGGCAAGCTTCTCGGTGTCTAAGACACGGAGATGCTGGAGATGCCCCCTGAGGTGGGGTCCGAAGGCAGGAAAGACACCTACTTCCTGCCCTTGGCTCAGCTAGATACCCTAGAGTGTTTAGTAGATAGGGAAGAGGACAGGGCTGTCACCAAGAGGCCAGACTCAGTAAAGGGGTCCTGTTCATTGCTCAGACCTGGAGACAAGGAGAGGTCTGGCCTCTTCTAAGGGCCTGTCCAGTCCTCAGGGAGATCTGGACCCTTATCTGCCCACCTTGCCAGCATCCACAGGCCATCTGATGAATCTCCTAGGACCCAGGACATCAGCTTTTATTTTTTATTTTTTGGCAGTTGTGGGGCTTGAACTCCGGACCCTGAGCTGTTTAGCTCAAGGCTAGCATCTACCGCTTGGAGCCACAGTGTCACTTTCCATTTTCTAGTGATGAACTGCAGATAAGTATCTAATAGGACTTTGCTAGTACAGTGACCCTAGCTACTCAGCTAGGGCACTAAAGAATGTAACACTCTTAGCTCCAATTAATCACTAGAAAAGCAGAAGTGGGGCTGTGGCTCAAGGGTAGGGCGGTAGCCTTGAGCTAAAGAGCACAGCAATAGCACCCAGGCCCAGAGTTAAGTCCCATGACACCCCCACACAAAGTCTTAAAGGACTTCGGTGCCCCGCTGGCTTTGAACCTCAATCCTCAGATCTCAGCCTCCTGAGCAGCTGATTACGAGTGTCCGCCACTGATGCCTGGCACACCAGCCTTCCTTTAGTCAGAGGTATCCAGAGTAAGCCTGGCCACCCCAATTGTTCCAGGGTGGCTAGTGGTTCGGTGGTCAATCTGCACAGACTTCCTGAGACCCATCTGACCCCTCCTTCAGGTCCCCCAGGCACAGTTCTGTTTCTGTTCTGTGACAAGAAACTGTACCATACTCCTGGGGGTCCTGGCCACCAGGCCTGGGTCCAAGCCCACCGTGTGTATTCCTTACCTGTCACTGTCCTGATGGGGGGGGATCTTGGCCTCTGCCTTCTTTTCCTCCCTGGGCAGGGTGGCGTCATCCAGGAAGCTCCGGTCAAGGCGGTCTTCAGGAACAAACTCCTCAACATTCTGAACTCTCTCCAGGGATTCTGTAGCTGGGGCCGACTCTGTTGATGGCAGAGGCTGGTTCCTCCTCACAGGGCACCTGACCCCTTAGTGCATCTGTGTTCCCTAGCTGATACCCCAAGGCGGAGCCCACCAGACAGACTGGAAACTGGAATAGTGGCTGTGGGCCACCACACCACACTAGCCCATGTCTCAAAGGCTCTTCCTAGGCTCACCTGGAGGTGACGGGCTCACGTCTGCTGCTGGTGAGGTCCCAAACAGCCGGGAGATGAGGCTGCGTCGTGGGGCGGGGGCGGTGGGGGGCAAGGCCTCCGTGGGAGTGGCCGGGGAGGTGGGCTGATGGGGTGCCGAGGCTGATGGGGTGCCGAGGGGCAGCTGGGGGGTGCTGGGGCTAGAGCTCCCAGTGGACACAGCACTCGGAGGCACGACCGGCGACTGAGAACCAGAAGACAGGCTCTGTCCATTGGCAGCCATGGGGGAAGCATGGGCACGGCTGCGAGCCTCCATCATCTCAAGGAAGCTGAGGGAAGGAGCAGGAGGGCAGTGAGTGGGGAGCCTGCTGCACAAGGCTCTCTGCCAGGGCCTCGGGTCTTCCCACCGACTTTCACACACTAACACTACTACTGACTGACACCAGGGGCCCCCACACCTTGGCCTCCTCTACACTGGCGTGGACCCCAAAGGTCACCGGCAGAGCCCATCATGACCAGCGGGTGTGCCCGGGGCTGGGTGGACCTTGCGGTTTGTTGTGTGGCAGGTAGAATCAGGACTTACACACAAGCAGCAGTCCATTCACCCCCTCACAGATCCGGCTCCTCTGCACACGTGCTGGAATCGTGCAGGCCACCAGAGGATGGGACCATGAGCGCGTAGGTGTGTGGGAGTGACCCCACGAGGGAGTGCCCGGCCAACCACAGCCTGCCCCAGGACCCAGTGGACCAGCACAGCTCTACCCACTTGCTCTATGTAAGTGCTTACCTGGCTAATTTTTTTTTTTTTTTTTTTTTTGGCCAGTCCTGGGCTTGAGCTCAGGGCCTGAGCACTGTCCTTGGGCTTTCTCAAGGCTAGAGCTCTACCACTTGAGCCACAGCACCACTTCTGGCTTTTTTTCCTGTGTATGTGGTACTGAGGAATCAAACCTGGGCCTTTGTGCATGCTAGGCAAGCAATCTACCACTAGGCCAAACTCCCGGCCCTCTGACTAAATATTTTATTATTGCACATTAATAATAAAAAGCTTTAACAGGTGACACAGGTAGCTGTCCCAAGAGCTATCTTTCCATTGAGCTGTGCTCTGAGCCCCCTGTCCTGGATGTGTGGGGCTCTAGCTAGTCTCATCATAGAGACCCAGTCCGTGGACACCAGGACCCATTGGCAGCAGTGGTTTCCACTCTCCTGCTCTGAGGGGTCAGGGTGCAGACAGGGCATTCGTGTTCCCACATGCTGGCCCACGTACATGCTGTAGTTCTGGTCCTCAGTCTCCTGCTGGACTGACAACTCCTCCAGTGTGGCATCAATGTCCAGCTGGTTTGTCTCCAGCTGCCGCAGCAGGGTCTCCCTCTAAAAAGGGAGGGGACAGGGCTGAGTACATGCCTCCCCATCAGGAACTCCAGAAAGGGAAGGGGACAGGACGCATGACATGTACTGCCCCCACCCTCAGAACAGCCTTCTACTTGGTGGGTGTGAGGTGGAGGGGGGAGGGTGAGCAGGCACTGTCTAGATGTCCACACTGGACTTGGCTGGCTCAGGAGACAGGTCCCAGAAAGGCAGCTCCACCCCCCTCCCCCCAGACACTGCTGGAAAAGTCAGACCTGCATGCTACAAAATCCATTCAGGCCTAAACACAACTGTGGTCACTTGTACATAAGCTACCATGGAAGCACCAGGGGCAGCCTCAAGGGAAGACTGCCACCCATGGATGGGGACTGAAGACCAGAAACTGGGGCAAGATGCCACTGTGGCTCCGAGTCAATATGGCTCCTTACATTTACACTCAAAAACATTGGTTTTGGCCGGGAGTTTGCCCTAGTGGTAGAGTGCCACTTCTAGCTTTTCTAGGCCAAACTCCCAGCCCCTAGGTTTTTATTTTAAACTTGCAATGTCCTAGATTCGATCCCCAGTACCAAAAAAGAAAAGAAAGCACTGTCCTTGGGCTTTCTCAAGGCTAGAGCTCTACCACTTGAGCCACAGCACCACTTCTGGCTTTTTCCTATGTATGTGGTACCGGGTCTTCGTGCATGCTAGGCAAGCACTCTACCACTAGGCCAAACTCCCAGCCCTAGAGGTATGTTTGTATATCCCTAAGGAGTATTGTGCTTTCCTTCTAGAACATCCAGGGCAGGCAAGAGACCAGAGGGCAGTGGATCGCTGAACACACCCACAATAGGAGGAAGCTGTGCTGGTCCAGTCCCCAGGGATTCTCTAGCATCCTGTTCTTTTCCCTTGGAAGCCAGGGGCAAAGCCTCCATGGAGGGGTCCAGCCGAGCCCCACCATGTCCACAGTGAGGTGAGGAAGGGCCTCCCTGGTTGGGAGTACTTTAAGACCCCACGGTTTTGTCCTCAGCACAGCCCCCTGTGTGAGCCTCGTGTCTCTCAACTGGAGAAAGACACAAGGGAAGGCTTTGTTTCCCTCAATTCTGTGTCTTCTGGAAGGGCCACAGGTTCCCAGATCCAGGTGCAAAGTCCAGGTCTGTTCAGCCTTCCTCCTGTCGACCAGTAACCTCACCCCAGGCTTCCCCTACCTGTGTTGGCGCTCTGCTCTTAGGCCCACCGAGCCCCGTCTCCCTCATGGCCTGGGAGGAGGCCATGAGAAGCTGTAACATGTACAGGGCCAGAGAAACAGTCATGGCGCCTATAGGTCCCACCTAGAGCCCCTAGTGTCCAGGAACTGGTCCCACCATGAGTTAGTTGTAGCCCACAAGCCCTTTTCCCATGCTGCAGCTGGAGAAGCCCAGAGTTCCTGCAGAGTCCAGTGTCTCCCCTATCACACAGCAAGGACCACGCCATGGCTCCTCCTCTCCTGTCTCTCCATAGCCCCAGTCAGGGCACAGGGAATGTTGTGTGAACCCAAGTAGGGGGTCAGGTGAAGCTACCCACCAAATCCTAGGGTGGCCAGGCCACTGCACAGAGGGAGGTCCCTGCAGGGCCTGGACAGAGGGCAGGATGGAACTTGTATGACCTTAACTCTCTGGCCCTGACAAAACCATGAGGAAGCACAAGAGCCAGTGGGAGTAGGCAAGGATGAAGAAACCCCACCCATCCCCACAACGTCCACCCAGACGATGCTCACAGGTCAGAGCCACGTCCGTGTCAGGAAGGCTGGGAACCTCAATCATGCATCCCAAGGGCCTGAACTTAGCCCAACAGAGCAATGGAAGACGGAGTCAGAGCCACAGGAGCTGCAGGTTCTAGAACACCTTCAACCAGCAGCTCAGTATGGACAACACCCACCTGTGCATCTGGTGCATTTTGCTGCCACCAACACCCCAGAAGCACAGGGCTCCCCTTGGGGAAGACGTCGGGGTACGCTCCTTATCAAGTGGGCCTGTCACCCACTCTCAGCCTCTTGCTGCTCTGCATGCCACCTGCAGTCCTCTGGGTCCTTGTGGGTGGCCAGCTTTCAAGATGATGTCACAAATGACATTCTCAAGGTTTGGAGAGGAGGCCTGTCCTCCACAGGGACAAGAGGAGTGGCAGCAGCCTGTGTGCCCTCGGCGGTGGGAACTCACCTGCAGCTGCAGGAATGGTATATTGAAGAACTTATGCAGGTACTTCAGGCCAAAGCTGTTCTTCATGGAAGACTCAGCATAGCGGAAGTAGGAGGAGCCTGGAGGTCTGTTTCAAGAGAGATGTAAGAGGAAGGCTCCAGGCGACAGCATGGCTCAGCCCCTCCCAGGCTGAGCCTGTGCCCCTTCCTGCAATAGGCTCTGGAGAAGCTCACACAGACTTCCTCTGGGGTAGTCTGCACAGCCGGACAGGAGCTACAGACCTGGCACACTGCTCTAGCCCCCACCTATGGCACTGCCTTCACAGAGAACTAACACTTCCCAGCTCCAGAGCTCAGGCCTCTGGATGTTTTTGTTCACGACGCGCTCTGACCCGTCCCTGCTCCATCTCCAACTCTGATGTGGCTTTTGCCTTTGCTGCCCACGCCTGCCTGTCCTCACCAGCACCACCCAACACGTGGGCCCATGGGAGGACTGGAGCACCCACCTGTCCAGGTGGTCGATGAAATCACGCACGTCGTCCGGCAGGATGACTCGGTGCTCACCCATGTCCCGGTAGTTGCCCAGCACACACACCGGAACATGGGTCGGCACCTTGGGCAGCTCCCGGAGGACGTAGTTGAAGGTCCTATGGAGGGAAGACCGCCTTAGCCTTAGTCCCAGGGACCCCCTGGGACTGCCTCTCCTGTCTGAGGTCCCACTCACTAAGCCAGAAGTGATGGCTTCTAGCTATCTAGCCTCTGACACTAGATACTAGGGAGGTGGAGATTGGGGGATCAAGGTGGAGTCGTAGACTCCCGTGTCAACCAGTGACTGGGTGCCGGGAGGTGGGCCTGGTATTCCAAGCTATGGAAGAAGCACAAAGAGGAGAATCACAGTCTAGGTTGGTCAGAGCAAACAGTGAGATTCAATCCTGAAAATAACCAGCACAAAAATGGACTTGGCTCAAGTGTGAGCTGTGGCTTAGCAAGTTCAAGGCCCTGACCTCACACAGCTACTGAGGGGCTCACTTCCAAGAGCATGCATCACTGCCAGCATCAGGCCTTGGAGAAGCCAGCCACGCACCCCTGGCATGTCCAGACACTGCACCTACCAAATCCAGGGGCCGCCTCTCCTTGAGTGCCCTGTCCATGCCCCTACGGAAACACCTCCTTCCACAAGGCCAATGCCACACTAAACCAAAATGTATCCTGAGGTCCCTGCAGCATGCATGTCCACTTTCCCTGCTCGATGGCTCTTGGTGTGGACACTGAGGTACCCCTGGAGGCAGGTGAGCTTGGCATTACATTGAGTAATGCAGCCCAGCATGCTGGCGTGGGGGTGTCGGGCAGGGGTCCCCAGGTTTGCCTATCATGGGGCCACCCTACTACTCTGCCACTGGTCATCCCACACATTTTCAAAAGGCTCACAAAGACACAACCAACTGTGGCACTGAGAGCTCGAACCCCAGCACTCGGAAGGCACAAGTACAAGTTTAAGGTCAACCTGGACTATACTGCAACATTTTTGTCTTAACACCACAAAATACCCTGTAACTAGTGATGCAGCCTTTCCCGTGGAGAAAGTAGAGAAAACACTTGTCTGTAACTGCAGAGGCCTTTGTCTTCTAGCTTATCCTCCGGAGGGCATACCCACCCTCCTCGTGACCCAGGCAGGCACGGCTTGACCACCTACGCCAATGTCGAGGCAGAGATGTCAGTGCAGCCCCTGAGGCCTGATCATGCCCGGGGCTCTGAACCTGCCCTACCTGCAGCCCTACACAGGCCTCAGGACTTCCAGGGACCCTCCGTGAAGCTGAGGGGGCCCCTCAATGCCCACACTCAACGTCACATCGACAGAGCTGTTTTCCACTCACCAGGCCAACAGACCACCACCTGTATGAGGAAGTGCGTTTCTCTGCTCTGTACCTAAAACAGGAGCACACGGTGTGAAACTGCTCAGGGCCCTGGTTACCGTCTGCGGCTAGCTCGCGGCCTTCAGTCCCTGGAGGACCCATGCACGTATGGTTGGGCCTAGTCTGAGCCTTTGTTTGCCAGGCAGAGGCTGGAGACAACCACACCCATCCAGACCATGGCCACTGAAGACCTTGAAATCCATGTCCCTCAGACGGGAGTCAGTGACACATGCCAAGTGTGGGCTCCACTTCCCAGGCTGCTTCTAGCATGTGAACCTCTACAGAACCTCTACAGGTGTGCCCACATGCACACCACTGTGTTCGTGGCCATGGGCGCTAGTATCAGCACTGGAACTCAGGGTCCTGGGCTCTTGCCTGGCTTTTTTGCTCATGGCTGGCACTGTTCCACTTGAGTCATGCCTTCAAGATAACTGTCTCACCACTCTGCTCAGGCTGGCTTCAAATCAGGACCTGTAAGGCCTTAGTCTTCTGGGTAGCCAGGCCTATGAGCTCAGGTCACCAGCTCCTGGCTATCACTGTGCCCTAAAACAAGGGCAGCATGCCACCAAGGCAGCTGTAGCAAGGTCCCAGAGTGCATGTGCAATACTGGAAGAAAATCTGGCGGCTCCAGACTTCAGCCCTGGGGCCTTGACAACAGGACATATCGTCTTCCCTTCATCTTCCCCTGCTCTATAAACATGGGCTACACATGCAATAATAACACGCCTTTAAAAGTAGTGTAGGGGAAAGGGAAACGGGGACAAAATCACGAGAAGGGGTACCAATGTGCAAGAAGTAATACACTTACTACCTGGCGAATGTAACATACATTCCCCCGACAATTAAAAAAAAAAAAAGTAGTATAAAAGCTAGGCAAGCACTTCAAAGATAACCTTACCATTTTTTTTTTTTTTTTTTTTTGCCATTCCTGGGGCTTGAACTCAGAGCCTGAAAACTGTCTTTGGGCTTTCTCAAGGCTAGAGCTCTACCACTTGAGCCTCAGCACCACTTCCTGCTTTTTTTCTATGTATGTGGTACCAAGGAACCGAACCTGGGTCTTTGTGCATGCTAGGCAAGCACTTTAACCACTAGGCCAAACTCCTAGCCCCTCACCACTGTTTTCTTCTTTGCTTTATCGCTACTGGGCTTGAACTGAAGGTCTTGCACTTGCCTGCTAGACCGTGTTCTGTCTCTTGAACCACACTTCAGCTAGATAAAGTAAAAAAGGGAAGCAGGATTTGGACTACTGGTAGAGTGCTTGCCCAGCATGCATAAAGCCCTGGGTTCCATTCCTCAGTACCACCTATACATAAAGCTGGAAGTGGAGCTGCGTATGGCTAGCTAGCCTTGAGCAAAAGAAGCTCAGGGACAGTGCTAAGGCCCTGAGTTGAGTTCAAGCTCTAGGGCTAGCAAAAAAACAAAGATAAAATAAAAGACATAGTCTTTTTTCTGGAGGAGGGGATGGTATTAAGAGTTTGAACTAAGGGCTGTTTGTTAGCCTGGTGCTCTATCACTTAAACTGAATCTCAAGACCTTCTTCAGCACTTTTTTTTGTTGGTTCTGGGGCTTGAACTCTGGGCCTGGGTGCTGTCTCTGAGCTCTTCAGTTCAAGGCTAGCACTCTACCACTTTAGCCACAGCGTCACTTCCAGTTTCCTGGTGGTTAATTGGAGACAAGAAATTTAGTGCCCGGGATGGCTCTGAATCGTTACCCTCAGATCTCAGCCTTCTGAGTAGGCAGGATTACAGGCGTGAGCCACCAGCACCCAGCCCTTCTTCAGCATTTTTAGAGGCCTGGTTTTTAGTGGTGTATAGTAGGCCAGACTTCAGGGCCGTATGTCTGGGAGCGTTCTATCCTGTGACTGGTGTCAAGAATGTGTCGCTTCCTGCTGGAACATCTCAGTGCCATCATACCTGAAGGTGGAAGGATCAGGAAGGCCCCGTGGGACCCTCAGGGGAGGCTCTGGCCTCAGCTCTTTGTTCTTGGCTGACTTGGGTCTTCACTGCCCTCCCAGTAGGACAGTGACAGTGGGTGTTAGATGACACCATGCACACGGTTACTTGGCTCTGCCAAGTTTCAGGTGGTACCTTCAGAATGGTGGGGCTGTGTAGCATACACCTTGCCACAGCCCTGAGCCATCACCACTGTCGCTGGGTCTAGGGCAAGGGCTCTGGCTGTACTGCTCACAGCTGGCCCTGTTGTAGGAGGCCCACATCAGCAATGTCCCTTAGGGCTAAGAGCTATGAGGCCACTGTCAGCTGCCTGTCCTCCTTACCACTGCTTGGTGATGTCAAACATCATGACTACCCCGTTGCAGTTCTTGTACACGTCCAGGAACTCAGCATCCAGGGCCATTTCAGACTCTGCCTGGGAGTGGGAGGGAAGAGGTGTAAGACTACGTTCTAGCCATGTGGTCCCAACCACGCAGTCTCTCAGTCAGCTGACGTGTGTGTGTGTGGGTGTGTGTGCGCGCGCGCGCGCGTGCGCGTGCATGCGCGCCTGTTCTAGGGTTTGAACTCAGGACCTGAGCACCATCCATGAACTTTTTTTTTTTGGTGGGTCATGGAGCTTGGACTCTGGGCCTGGGAGCCGTCCCTGAGCTCTTCAGATCCACAACCCCATTTCAAATCCCTTTTCTAGTATTTAATTGGAGGTAAGAGTCTCACGGTCTTTAGTGCCCAGGCTGGCTTTGAACCACAATCCTCAGATCTCAGCCTCCTGAGTAGCTAGGATTTCAGGTGTGGGCCGCCACACCCAGCTTTGTCCGTGAGTTTTTGTTTTTTTGTTGTTGTTGTTAAGGTTAGCACTCTACTAATTGAGTCACAGCTCCACTTTGGGATTTTTTGATGGTTCATTGGAGATAAGAGTATCACGGAATCTCCTGCCTGGGTTGGCTTTGAACCACAATCCAGAGTTCTCAGCTTCCTGAGTAGCTAACAAGGACTGTAGGTGTGAACCATTAGTGCCAGCTTCTGAATGGTACTTTACAAATCTAGTAAGACACAACTATCCATCTCACTTGGAAAAAAACATGAAGAAACCATAATGCTGGGTACAGAGATTTGCTTGTGGGCCTGGTCTGGCAGCAAAGGCTGCCTCTGCAGGGGAAGACTGCCACCCACACACCATCCCTTGTGCAGTGCCCCAAGGTTTATGGATCCCAACCACTGCGGTGTGGGGGGGGGGCGCACTATGAGGGGAAGGAAATGTGGCCACTTACATGCCACTGAGATTATTCAAACTAAATGGGACGATGAGTCCACCAGAGCATCTGCATACCACAGGAGATGTCATGCACATGGGACAGTCCACCCAGGCAGGCAACCACCCCAAAGAACACTCAACCCCAGTAGCACAGGTCCCATGGGAAGCTGGGGCTGATTCCTGGCCACACGTCCACAATGTGATGGAGATGTACAGACACTGGGGTCAGAAGACCTTCCATGGCCTGGATCTGTCTGCCCAATCAGTCTGCCCAGGAGAGACACAGATCAGTCTGATGATGTATGTGGCTCACCTCCTGTGGGTCATTTTCTGTCTTCAAGCCATCGCCTCGCTTTTTGCATTTTCCTAATTAAAAGACAAACAAAAGCTTAGAGGTGGGCAGGGAGTTTGGCCTAGTGGTAGAGTGCTTGCCTAGCACGCACAAAGACCCGGGTTTGATTCCTCGGTACCACATACATAGAAAAAGCTGAAGTGGTGCTGTGGCTCAAATGGCAGAGCTCTAGCCTCGAGAAAGTCCAAGGATAGGGCCCAGACAGAGTTCGAGCCTGGGATTGGCAAAAAAAAAAAAAAAAAAAAAAGCTGGAGGGGAAGTTTAGGGCAGATCCTGCAGGCCTCAGTAGCGAGGGCAGATGGATGCCCAGGACGCTCTACCACCGTGGGAAGGGCCCTCCTGACCACTGACCTCACCACGTCCAGGAGAGTAGAGTAGCAGTGACATGAGAGGCTTGCACGAGGAAAGGGGAGACACCAGCATTGGAAGGGAGGAAGAGAGGCCAGTGTCTATGATCAGGGCCAGGCCACACTGGGCACGCATGCGCACACACGCACACGCACACTCTCACTCTCTCTCTCTCTGACTGGCTGGAAGTGGGGAGGTGCAATGAGTGGTCTAGCCCCCCAGGAGCTGAAGGCCAGCTTGATCTTCCATGGTCCTCTGTGCTGGATGCTGGGCCCACTGCTCCACACAGGCCAGGCACAAGGCCCCCTTCCCTGCCAGGGCCTCTAGTGGCACCCTGTGTGTGCACGCACACAGCTGATGTGCCTGCGGGGCCAGGCTTGCTCAGCTGTACTCTTCTGGAATCACTGAGGTACAGTGGCCCCACTGTGCTCAATCAGCTGTTCCCAACTCAACCCCAATCTGACCCCTAATGAATGTGGGCTGCAGAGAGGGGCACGTACCACCTGCACCAGAAACTACAGCCATAAGAACCATCTCCAGGCAAAGCCCTCGGACTGGAGGGCACACAGCACTACCATACCATACAGTCAGTCAGAGGCAGGCCTGTAAGGTCAGGTGATGCTTTGGTCAGATATGGCTCAGCGCCACACACATGCATGCGCACATACAATGCACATATGCATGTGCACGCATACGCACACACACACTCTGTTAGCAGCAGGGTGGGCTGTGAGTTCCCATGGAAGGATCACAGAGGAACCTGTGACCTGATGTGAGAAGACGGGAGTGTAATCAGATGCTGTTGAGGACACTGGGACATCCTGTTGCTGCCTGCTGCAGCTTTTGGAAGGGATCCCGAGGGAGGGTCTACCCAGAAGTGAAGGAGCTGGAGTTTCAGTTATGAACACACAGCCCTGATTCTTATGATGCTGTGGTGAACTTCTGTCACTGAGCGGGGCCTGAGTCTATTTTGTTCTCAGGTGGAATGGATGGTTTCGTGGCTCCCTCAGTCTTTCCTTGGCAGTGAGCACCTTCTTCCTAAGGGTGGCTGCAGAGCCACAAGCTCCATACCACACAAGGCACAGACAGCCTGAGTTACAGCAGGTCCGCCAGCTTGTCTGCCTGCATTAAACCTACCAACTAAAGCTAGTAACCAAAAAGGTACAGGCTCAGGCACTCGCTCTGCCTTCCCTCCCGCTTCGTAATTCCTTGTTTCCACCTTACTCGACTGGGAATAGAGACTGTCTTCCTTATGGAGCCCCTGCCCATGATTTGTGAAAGCCTTTGTACTTTCCTGTCCAGGTGGTGTGTGGAACTTGCACTTTCCATACAAATAACCAGGGCTCCCTTCTGCTGGGCTTTCCTGGTGCAAGAGCTATGCACAGACAGCCACAAACTGGCCCCAACTAGGACAAGAATCACAAGGCATCTGCCAGTAAAGCTGAGTTTCCTGGGAGAGGAACCTCTGGTCACGGCATCAGGCTATTGCCGAGTGGAGTGTCTGGTGAGCAGCCCTCGGTGAGCCTCTGGGCTTCTCACTGAAGTTCCCTTCAGGCAGGCTGTCAGGATTCCCTGTTGGCTGAGGGGGTCCTGGAACACTCCCGTGTGGGCAGGGGTTAGGAACCTTCTCACTCCATCAAAGGCCAGCTGGTCAGGACTAAACAGGTGCTTAAAGCATCTGCGAGCTATGGGGACCCAGACGCTTGGCCAGGCTTTGAGCAGAGCTGACTGTGGCTGAACCCCACATAGGGGAGAAAGCCCATACCATACCTCCTCTACCCCTATTGTGCAGCTGGTAACTATGCCACCTCTCTGGGCCATGGCAGACTGTGCAGTAGGTACTAGGTAAAACACAGGACTCAATCAAGAGTGGAAGCAAGGGGAGATTCTATTTAGAGTGAATAGAGCATTGAAGAGAATAAGAAAGAGGCCCCTTACCTTTGTCCACTACATCCCAGACTTCAACTTTCACAACATCATCAGTGGCTAAAACAAGCAAAATTCTGGTTGGTGCCAATATCAATTAGTGGAGTCCTACAGTATGCTGCTGGCTGCGCCTCCCCAGTCTCTGTGGAGCGCTGCCTCTTTGGCAGCTTTCTAAGGAATGAGCAGGGCTGTGCCTACAGGTCTCCCCACGAGCCTACCTGTCGGGTCCCCCAGACAGACAGAGCTGCACACAGGGAGGCTGCCTGAGTCCCCTCCTCCGGCCCCCCTTTCTCTACCCTGCTGACTCCCCGTCAACTCAGGAGGCCTGGGCGCGTTACACAGAGCAGGCGCAGCCGCGGTAACAGGTCCAGTGGCCTCTGTGCCTTGCTGCATGCCCCGTGGTGCTCTCCAGGGCTGCTGGAACTCTAACTTGCCTCTTGAGAAAGGAGATCATATCCTGAGTTCCTGTGATCTTGCCTCTCTACCACCAAAACATCTTACTCAAGGGTAAGTGGGAGCAGAGACATCTACATGTCAGTGGGAGCCCTAGGGCATGGCGGGGGGGGGGGGGCCTCGAGGTGGTGGGCCAGTCAAAGTGAGTCTCAGTGTCTCTTCATGGGCTGTCAGTGTCGCCTGGTGACACTCAGAGGATGTTTTTGGAGGCGTTTCCTCTCTTGCATGCCTATAGCTGTGGCTGCTCTGCATATAAGGCTCCAATAATTAAAGGGAACTTCATGGATTTAAATCCATGAATTGGGGTGATTCAAAAGCAGCTTCTATGAATGAATGGTCCCCAAATAGCTCTGAGTTCACCTAGTGACCCCACAATGACAGCCACTGTTTGCTGTCATTGCTGTCTGGGGAAAGCACCTCCTAGGACCCAGGCAGGAGGCAGGGCAGGGTGGGGCCATATAGAGGGCCTGGGGCGCTGTGCTGCACTATGCTCCCTGGGCCATGCTGTAGTGCCATGTGCCTTCCCCTCCACTTACTCTTGTAGTTCCAGTGGATGCTGGTGACCTGGATCTCCTGAGTGGGGATGTACTCCTCCACGAACTTCTTGCCCTGCAGCCGGTGCCACAGTGCCGTCTTGCCCGTGTTCCTGTCCCCTCGGATCACAATCTTCACTGGAATGAAGAAGGCAAAGAAAATGAAATTAGAGCCACACCTCAAAATGTCTGCTCTACCTCAACAGCACAGTTTTCCTGTAGCGATCAGGCTCTGCTAATTGGCATGCCTGCGGAGAGTGGACAAAGGGTGCCCGCAGTTCTTCACCCGGACGGGCCCACGGGTACCTGAAAACAAGCAGAGCCAGCACCAAGGGCAGTAGTCGGAGCCCAGAGGGCAGGGTGATCTTCTGGGCGGGCAGAGGCCTCCTTGAGCCTGGCTTTCTGTCTGTGGGAGAACCATCTCTCCCAGAGTCGGATGCACTGGGAGCCCTGGAGGACCCTCAGCGTCAGGACTGGAATCCCCACCCAACCACACAGTAGGACCCAGGCTCTCATGGTCAACTCTTTACTCTTCCCCACATCCTGGCAGATTGACAGATTTATCATGTGCTGGGCTTGAATTCAGGGCCTCATGCTTACTGGGCTTGAACTCTACCTCCTGAGCCATACTGCAGCCAGGCTTTTTGCTATTCATTTTTGTGCCAGTACTGGAGCTTGAGATCAGGGCCTGGGTGCTAACCTTTAGTCTTTTCACTCAGATTACTGCTCTACCACTTGAACTACAGCTCCACTTCCAGCTTTTTGGTAACAGGTAGCTAAGAGACTCATGGACTTCCCTGCATGGGCTGGCTTTGAGATCTCAGGTTTCTCAGTAGCGACGATTCCGAAGCATGAGCCAGCAGTGCCTGGCTTTGGTGGGTTACTTTGGAGCTGTAGTCTCATGCTCCTCCGCCCAGGCTGGCCCCGAATCTCAGCCCTTGGGTCTTGGAGCATGATTGTGAGGAGGCTGCACTCATTCAGCGGTGTATGCAGGGTAGGCATGAGTCCCCGTGGCTGGGCAGGGCCACACAGGGCTGCTTTCAGAGAGGAGCGCCACCTTGTGTCTGAAAAGGCAGTGTGAAGGTGCCAACAGGGTCAGCAAAATAAGAGCAAGAGCTCTTCAATGTGTGAGGCTCACATTTCCCAGCTCTGTAATCATTAGTGATTCCAAGTTCACCAAGGGTCTGTGCTTCAGTTTGTCATCCGAGTTGGAGGTGCATCTCACCTCTCTGACTTGGAGGAAGAATGACACATCTGGTGAGTGACACAAAGGAAGCAATGTCAAGAGCAGGCCTGACATTTCTGGTAGTTTTTGGATTGACTCATAAGCTGGAGCTCTGGAGGCACCTGGTAGAGGGCAGTGGGTGCGGGGAGACCACGAGGACCAGGCCATCCTCGAGACTTCAGGAGGGAGCGAGGGAAGGGTCAGAGGCTTAGGGCAAGGCTAGGGGCAGGCTGTTTTTCCCATATTGTCTCATCCCACTACAGGGTTAATGAAATTCTCAGCCAGCCTGAATCCCTCTCCAGTATGGAGGACCCCGGGCACTGAAGCCTAAGGCCACCTTGGCCTCATGGCTCAGCTGGATTCAGGTGACCGTTCCCAGGCTCACTTGGCTTTGTTCCAACCCACTACTTTAAGGCATCTCTGTTCTCAGTGACACATTTATTTTCCCATGAAATGCTTCACTAAGCCTTCTCCTCCCCAAGTTGTCCTGCTCGTAGGTTCAGAATCGCCCTAAACAGACCTGACAAATGGAAGCCTTCCCTTTCACCCTGTGTTGGTCACAGGAAACAACATATAAAGCTGTCTAGACCCATAACTGGACATGGTAACAGTAGGAGACCCTCCTCTGCTGGGCAGGCATGTAAGAACTTAAGGACGTCATGGTTATAGGACTTCAGGTTTTTGTGGCCAGTTTTGGCAACTATTCTAAGGATTTATCCAAGACAGTCAATTGTTCTAAACTTTCTGGCATGATATTGTTTAAAATATTATCTATGCCGTTTAAAATAAAGTATTATCTTTATCTTTCTGATTTCT
The DNA here is from genome assembly GCF_031878675.1 of Megascapheus bottae. Taxonomy (NCBI): domain Eukaryota; kingdom Metazoa; phylum Chordata; class Mammalia; order Rodentia; family Geomyidae; genus Megascapheus; species Megascapheus bottae. The sequence goes on along the minus strand of NC_143511.1, from coordinate 90,121,249 downwards.
GGAACAACTATAATACTATAAATTGTGTGGGGGGGGACTACTTGGACCTGTATTCTACCATTTGAGACAAACCTTTACTTCTACTTAGGAATAAAATTTTATAAGTAACATTTTCCCTCTTTTTTTTTTTTTTTTTGCCAGTCCTGGGCTTGAGCTCAGGGCCTGAGCACTGTCCTTGGATTTTCTCAAGGCCAGCGCTCTACCACTTGAGCCTCAGCACCACTTCTGGCTTTTTTCTATGTATGTGGTACCGAGGAATCGAACCCGGGTCTTCATGCATGCTAGGCAAGCACTTTAACCACTAGGCCAAACTCCCAGCCCCTCTTTTTTTTTTTTGATCCTGGGTATTATCCCTGAGCTCTTCAGCTTAAGGCTACCCGCCTACCCTTTGAATCACAGCGCCACTTCTGGTTTTCTGGTGCTCAATTGGATAAAAGTCTCATGGACTCTAGTGCTGGGGCTGGCTTTGAATTGAAGTCCTCAGATCTCAGCCTTCTGAGTAGCTAGGATTACAGGTATGAGCCACTGTGCCCAGCCCTTTGAGGTATTTTATTGGTTTCATGATTTACATCTCTAGAAAAAGAATGCCAGGATTTCCTCCTCTTCCTCCTATTAGTTGTAGGACTTGAACTCAGGGCCTGGCACTGTCCCTGAGCTCTTTTTTTTTTTTCCTTCCCCCTCAAGGCACTCTCTCTACCACTTTGAGCCACAGCCCTGCTTCCAGTTTTTGAGAGGTTACTTAGAGATAAGTCTCATAGAAGCGGGTCTGTGACACTCTTCTACCCCAAAGCCAGAAGTGATACTGTGGCTCACTCAAAGTGGTAGAGTGCTAGCCTTGAGGGGAAAAAGGTTCAGGGACAGTGCCCAGGCTCCAAGTTCAAGCCCCATGACCAGGAAAAAAAAAAAAGAAGTATGTTTTGGAGCTGGGGATTAGTGGTAGAATATATGTCTACCATACATGAGGTCCTGGCGCTGAGCTCCCCACACGTTCCCCTTGTGTTTGTACTGTTGATCTCTGTACCTCATCCTCTTGCTTGGTTTCCTTGCTCATGACTGGTGCTTAACTACTTGAAACACACCTGGCGTCCATATTTTGCTGGTTCACAGAGTCTTATGGACTTTTCTGCCTGAGCTGGTTTTGAATCTCAGTCTTCTGAGTAGCTAAGATTATAGGTCTTGAATACAAGGCCTCATGCTTTCTAGGCAAGCCCTCTCTGTCACTTGAACCATTTCCCCTGCCCTTGTTAGTTATTTCCCAAATAGGGTTGCCCATTCTAGCCTCAGCTGGCCTGGACCTTGGAGCCTCCAATTTCTCTTTTTTAAAATTTATTTCATTTTTTTATTGTCCATAGAGGGATTAGTTACCTTCTCTTTTCTTATCCTTCCTTCCTCCCTCCCTCCCTCCCTCCCTCCCTCTCTCTCTCTTTCTTTCTTCCTTTCATCATGGGACTTGAACTCTGGGCCTGAGCTCTTCTGTTCAAGGCTACCGCCCTACCCCTTGAGCCACAGCACCACTTTCTGATCCTCCAATTTCTAACAGCTATTCATCCATCCATCCATCCATCCATCCATCCATTATTTTGTGCTGGTACTGGGGCTTGAACTCAGGGTCTGGGTCCTGTCCTCTAGTTTTACTATTCAAGGCTAATACTCTGCTGTTCTATTTTTGGCTCTTTGTTGATTAATTAGAAGAGTCTCTCAGACTTTTCCTGCCCAAGTTGGCTTTGAACCTAGTCCTTAGATCTCAGCTTCCTGAGTAGCTAGAATTAGTCATGAACCACCAATGTCCAGATCCCTTCTTCCAATCTGAGCTTTTTGCACAGATGAGATGATAGGCATATATTACCACATTCAGTTCTTTAAAAAAAAAAAAAAAAAAAGATCCCCAAATCTTACTAAGCTTTTTTTTTTTTTTTTTTGGCCTGGGCTGGCCTTGAACTTCAATCCTCCTGTCTCAATAATGACTGGACATCAGAAAGGACCTGGGGTGTTCTGTCCACTGTCTGGAACAGAAGTGACTTAGGAGTATTGTAAGTATGCCACCTGGGACATTCTGGTGACAGGATGGTTCTGAGGGCAACCCACTTTCGAGATCAACTGCCCTTCACAGCAGAGGATGCAGAGATCTGTCAGAGTTCCAGTCCCTCCACCACCATGTCACCAAGAGGGCTGGGCAGCACCCACAGCAGAAAGGCCATCACAAAGGGTGCTTCCTGAAGGACCTGGCTCTGATTTCTGACAGGTGGGATCAACAACAGCTGTGTTCCCTTCTTCCAAGTTCAAGAGCATCAGGAAACACGAATCTATCTTTCTTTCCTTCCTTCCTTTCTTTTTGCCAGTCCCGGGGCTTAAACTCAAGACCTGGGCACTGTCCTTGGGTTTTCTCAAGGCTAGTGCTCTACCACTTGATCCACAGTATCACTTCCAGCTTTTTCTATGTATGTGGCACTGAGGAATTGAACTCAGGTCTTTATGCGTGCCAGGCAAGCACAGTACCACTAGGCTAAACTCCCAGCCCACCTGAATGTTTTTCTAGTGTTCCATCTTTTCTTCTCGACCATTCTGCACTACTACAGCTACAGCGGACCAGGCCATGGCTGCGGCAGACTTCCTAGAGTACCCAGTGTCCTTTTCTGACTCCTTACTTTCACCCTTTGCTGTTTCTGGATGTGTCTCCTATAGACCATACGGCTAGATTAAAGAAACAAACCAAGCTGGGCTCAGTGGCTCACGCCTGTAATCCTACTCAGGAGGCTGACATCTGAGGATCCAGGTTCAAAGCCAGCCTGGGCACAAAAGGACCAGAGACTCTTTTTTTTTTTTTTTTTTTTTTGCCAGTCCTGGGCTTGAGCTCAGGGCCTGAGCACTGTCCTTGGACTTTCTCAAGGCTAGGGCTCTACCACTTGAGCCTCAGCACCACTTCTGGCTTTTTTCTATGTATGTGGTACCGAGGAACCGAACCCGGGTCTTCATCTTCGTGCATGCTAGGCAAGCACTTTAACCACTAGGCCAAACTCCCGGCCCGGACCAGAGACTCTTATCTACAATTAACCTCTAGAAAACAGAAGTGGGGCCTGGCTCAAGGGTAGGGTGGTAGACTTGAGCTGTAGACTCAGGGACAGCGCCCGGCCCAGAGTTCAAGCCCCATGAGCCACCAAAAAAAACCAAAAAAACAACAAAAAAAGAAACATACTACTGCTGTGATCTGCTAAGTCCTCCCTGACTGCTGACAGAAGTGGAACCATTTTTACTATTCTGGTCTCTATCTTGGTTTCCTCCAGCTTCTATCTCCTTTAAGTAGACAAGATTCCACCACCACCACCCTTTTTTTTTTTTTTTTTTTGCCAGTCCTGGACTTGAGCTCAGGGCCTGAGCACTGTCCTTGGACTTTCTCAAGGCGAGAGCTCTACCACCTGAGCCTCAGCACCACTTTCAGCTTTTTTCTCTGTATGTGGTACTGAGGAATTGAACCCAAGTCTTCGTGCATGCTAGGCAAGCACTCCACCATTAGGCCAAACTCCCGACCTAGTCCCCCTTTCTTTTTGCCTTCAGTGTAACTATACTGTTTGAACAAAAAATTCTTAAAATTTTTCTTTCCTTTTCTGCCAGTCAGGGGCTTAAACTCAGGGTCTGGGCACTGTCCTTGGGCTTTCTTAATGCTAATGCTCTACTACTTGAGCCACAGCACCACTGCTAGCTTTTTTTGTGTATTTGATACTGAGGAATTGAACCTGGGACTTTGTGCATGCTGGGCAAGCACTCTACCACTAGGCCATACTCTTGGCCCTAACTCTTAAACTTCTAACACTCATTTTTACTATACTATAGTCTAAAATTAACAAATTTCTACTGCTGGTGGCTCATGCCTATAATCCTAGCTATTCAGGAGGCTGAAATCTGAGGATCACAGTTCAATGCCAGCCCAGGCATGAGAATCCATGAGATTCTTACCTTCAATTAAACACTAGAAAACTAGAAGTGGCGCTGTGGCTCAGAGTGGTAGAGCAACAGCCTTGAGCTGAAGAACTCAGGGACAGCACCCAGGAAGCCCAGCAACCGACCAAAACAAACAAAAACAAATTATCTTTCTTTTAAATAATACCAGTTTTTGTTTTTTTGTGGGTCATGGGGCTTGAACTCTAGGCCTGGGTGCTGTCCCTAACCTCAATGCTACAATTATACTACTTGAGCTGCAACGCCACTTTCAATGAATACCAGTTTTGAACGCCTTAATGTCAATTAGTGCCATCCTTGAGTATGTGCTGACTTTTGCTGCTTTAGTTTCTTCTTTTAAAGTACCTACATAAACTGTTATTTCCAATGACTAACAAGCTTACATTTCACCTCATAATCATCAATTTCTTTACTTACCTTTGCCTTTTGGATTCTGTATTTTTTATTTTTATTTTTTGCCAGTCCTGGGGCTTTAACTCAGGGCTTGGGTACTGCCCGAGCTTCTTTTGCTCAAGCCACTTGAACCTCAACACCACTTCCAGCCTTTTCTGTTTATGTAGTGCTGAGGAATCAAACACAGGGCTTCATGCATGTTAGGCAAGCAGTCTACCACTAAGCCACATTCCCTGCCCCATGTGTCTATTTTAACACACTTTACAGCTATCTAAAGAACATTCTTCAGTATTTACCAACAGGAATCTTCACACAGTCAACTCAACCTGAGGCTGAAAATCGAACAGCTCCATTTGCTCTAGCATAGCTGAAGAAATTAAGTGTGGACTAAAAGCTACTCATAGAAGTTCTGGGAACTTCCAAGGATCTGTCTAGCTGTGGATGTACTAGGTCTCTTTGGTCAAAGGTACTGTGCTGTGTCACCTGTTAACTAAGTGTCAATTATCAAATGTGTTATTTCCTGAGGCTCTTCGTCAGTGTCCTCAGCAAGACCAATGCTAAGAGTTTCACAGGATGGTGCTCTTCTTTCAGGAAGCTACCATATATCAAAATGGCTGTAGCAAAGCCAGGCGCTGTGGCTCACACCTGTAATCCTAGCTACTTGTAAGGAGGCTGAGAACTGAGGATCATGGTTCAAAGCACACTAAAGAACGTGAAACTCTTATTTCCAACTATTAGAAAATGGGAAATGGGGCTGTGGCCTCCACGGATAGGGCGGTAGCTTTGAGCTAAAGAACCCAGAGAGTTCAAGCCCCATACCCCCCCCCCAAAAAAAAAAAAAAAAAAAAACATCAAACACAGCTAACTGGACACTACAAGTGTGTTCAGTCAAAGTAAAATGGGATAGAACAGCTGCATGCTGGTGGCTCATATCCACAATCCGGGAGACTCAGGAGGGTGAGATCTGGGGACTGTGGTGAGCAGCCAGCCTGGGCAGCAAAGTCCACAAGATTCTTATCTCCAATTGGCCAGCAAAAAGCAGGAAGTGGGGCTGTGGCTCAAGTGACAGAGCACCAGTCTTGAGTGAAAAAGCTAAGGGACAGCACAAGGCTTCTTACTTCAAGCCCCAGTATCAACACCCCCCCCCCACTAACTCAGGTAACATTCTTCCAAAATGGGAATATGCTCTAATGTGTGTCATCAGCTTTGATCCTAATTTGACATATATGCTGGGACTCATGCATGAATGACAGGAGTTACTCACCCCAACAGGTTAAACGGCAAAGGATAACATTCTGTGAGAACCACTGAGACACTTAGAAAGCAATGGTTAACGCCCACCTATAAGAATCCTAATCTAGGCTGGGAGCTTGGCCTAGTGGTAGAGTGCTTGCCTAGCATGTAGGAAGACCCAGGTTGATTCCTCAGTACCACATAAATAGAAAGGCTGGAAATGGTGCAGTGGCTCAAGTGCTAGAGCTCTACCCTTGAGAAAGACAAGGACAGCACTGAGGCCCAGAGTTCAAGCCCCCAAACTGGCAAAAAAAAAAAAAGCTGGGCACAGTGACTTATGCCTAGTTACTCAGAAAGTTGAGATCTGAGGATCAAGGTTCAAAGCCAGCCTGGGCACAAAAAGACCTGAGACAGCACTGAGGCCCAGAGTTCAAGCCCCCAAACTGGCAAAAAAAAAAAAAAGCTGGGCACAGTGACTTATGCCTAGTTACTCAGAAAGTTGAGATCTGAGGATCAAGGTTCAAAGCCAGCCTGGGCACAAAAAGACCTGAGACAGCACTGAGGCCCAGAGTTCAAGCCCCCAAACTGGCAAAAAAAAAAAAAAAAAAAAAAAAAAAAAAAAAGCTGGGCACAGTGGCTCATGCCTAGTTACTCAGAAAGTTGAGATCTGAGGATCAAGGTTCAAAGCCAGCCTGGGCACAAAAAGACCTGAGACTCTTACCTCCAATTAGCCTCTAGAAAAAGAAAAGTAGAGCTTGGCTCAAGGGTAGGGTGGTAGCCTTGAGCTGAAGAGCTCAGGTACAACACCCAGACACAAGGGTAGGGTGGTAGCCTACCTTGAGCTGAAGAGCTCAGGGATAGCACCCAGGCTGAGTTCAAGCCTCAAGACCTACCCACCCCACCCCACCCCCCCAAAAAAGAATCTTGATCTATTGCTGGTGTGATCTCCTAAGATATTAAAAAAATAAGAACTAGAAACTTTGAAAACTGCTTATTACTCAACTATGCAGACAACAGTCTCTCTCAAATGTAACTAATATACAAATTTCTCTCCTCCCATCTCCTCTTCAGTTCTGAGAGGTTATAACCAGCCCCACCAGATCCCAGAGGGTAGATTTTCTACAACCCCAGGATCACTGGGAGCTGGGTCCACTAGGGAACCAGGTACCCTTTCACAGAGTGAGCAGCTCAGGTCGAATTTCTAAGGCACTAGGGCTAGGTTTCAAGTAACACTGTAAGTAATAAATGAGGATTCCGAATGAAGATTCCGAAGACTGGCTGTGAGCATTCAGAATTCTCTGATGTGAGAGAAACACACAAGGTTTTAAGTTGACTTGAAATGAGGTTTTTATTTTGTTTAAAGAAACATTTCAGCATTGGTGTTTGAATGCAGGGCCCTGCACTGGCCAGGCAAGCAGGTGCTCCACCACTTGTGCTGCACTTCCACCTTTCTGCTTTAGTTACAGTCTCCCTACTTTGGATTTATAGCCTCACTTTTCTTGATTGGGTCAGTATGGAGTTCGACCCTCCAACTTTACCTCTCCAGTGTATTACAAATGTGAGTTTGCTTGTAAACTTGCCCAGAAATCCCTCTAATCAGTTGCTAGGTTATATTATCACCAAAACATAATACTAAGGTTCTATATAAAGTGAGCAGTGAGTGTTCCAGCATCTCCTAGCAAACAGACAGTTGAGAGGGGAGCATGTCAGCAAGGATCCATCCTAAGATTCTGCTACAAACGAGCCCACGAACCAAAGAACTCAAAAGCGGCCAGGAGGCCAGTCCAGTTCTAGGAGCTGCACCCTGTGCAGCGGGAACGGCGGGTGCTGTGGAGGGCCTCAACATACCTAACCTCCGCTTCCAGGAGGGACGGGGATGCCGGCTACAACGGCAGCAAGTCTGTGCCTCCTGGAGCGTTTTCTAAATATACCCCTCCCAAGTGCTTCCGAAGACTAAAGAGACAAACAGGCAACCAAGTGTGGAGTAGCGGATTATGTCTTCAAAGTGGGTCGGCAGTCAACCAAGCGGAAAAAGAACCCACGACGAAACTCTAGCCAGCGGGGAAGGCGGGGCTCCGGGCGCCGGGGAGCGCGCCAGGGCTGGGGCTGGGGCTGGGTCCGGGGTCCAGGGGCCAAGGGCTGGGGCCGGGGGTCCGGGGGCTGGGGTCCAGGGGCCAAGGGCTGGGTCCGGGGTCCAGGGGCCAAGGACTGGGGTCGGGGTCCAGGGGCCAAGGGCTGGGGCCGGGAGTTCGGGGGCTGGGGTCCAGGGGCCAAGGGCTGGGGCCGGGGGTCCGGGGGCTGGGGTCCAGGGCCGGGGGCTGGGTCCGGGGCTGGGGTCGGGGTCGGGGTCCCGGGCTGGGGTCGGGGCTGAGGTCGGGGTCCAGGGGCCGGGGGCTGGGGTCCGGGGACTGGGACCGGAGCCCGGAGCCCGGGCTCGGCGGGAGCAGCGCGGACCCCGGAACTCGCTCCCCCCTTACGTAACGCTCCCTCTCCCGCGAGCGCACCCGAGCCCGGCAGGGCCCCGGCTCCTGAGGGCCCAGCTCCGACCCTCAGGAGCGACGACGTCGGCGGCCCCTCTCCCCGCGCCCAGCCCCACGGCGCGGGCCGCACTCACTGTTGTACTGCACCCCCTTGGCGAAGCGCCTCTGCAGCGCCTGGTTCATGGACTGCAGCCCGGCGGGGATGTTCTTGTCCCGGGCCGGGGCCTGCTCAGACCCCACCAGCTTCTTCAGCGCCGAGAACATCTTCCTCCTGGACGCCGGAGCCAGGCGCGGCCCGGGAGCTCAGCGGCGGCGGCGGCGCGGCGCGCCCGGCACCATGTCCCGGGGCAGCCCGGGCTCCCCCGAGGCCGGAGCCGGCGCGGCCTCGAGCCGGGGGCTCGGGAGGCCTCGAACGGCGGCTCGCGGGGCCTCAGCCGCGGCAGCTGGGCTCCGGCCCCCGCGGCCTCCGGCGCGGCCGCCGTCCGCCTGTCAGTGCCGCCATACTGGCGCCGGCGGGCCTACGGGACGCGGCCTACGGGACGCCGCGAGGGCCGCGCCTGCGCACCCGCCGCGCCTGCGCACCCGCCGCGCCTGCGCACCCGCCGCGCCTGCGCACCCGCCGCGCCTGCGCACCCGCCGCGCCTGCGCACCCGCCGCGCCTGCGCACCCGCCGCGCCTGCGCACCCGCCGCGCCTGCGCACCCGCCGCGCCTGCGCACCCGCCGCGCCTGCGCACCCGCCGCGCCTGCGCACCCGCCGCGCCTGCGCACCCGCCGCGCCGCGCGTCCTCTCCGCGCACGCGCGGCCCGGGAGCCCGGGGTTCGTTCGCTCGGGCGCGCCGCCTTCCGGACCCACCGCGCTCCAGTCAAGTTCCCGCCCGGCGCCTTCGAGGTCCCGGAAAAGAAAAGAGAAAACTGTTTATTCGTCTAAGAAAGCGCGAGCTGCGCTACTTCTTCCTCCTCTTCGACATCCTGAGCTTCCCCTCGATCAGCTGCTGGCCCTGCTGCTTGATCTCCGCCCTGGACGGGACGTAGCTCTGGTCCGCGTCGTCGAACTCGAAGGTCTCTGCCGAGGCGGGAGGGCCGCGGTGTGCGCCGCCCCTCCCCGCACGCCCGCCCGCCGGCCCCTCCCGCCCCAGCGCACCCGCCGGGCCTCGAGCTGCCCCAGCGGCCCGGCTGCGGCCCTGGCCCGGTTTCCTCTCCGTGCATCCCTAAGTCACCTGGGAAAGCCCTCCCTGGAGACGAGGCTCAGGTGGTAGAGCACCAGCTCCCAGGGGGAAGCCCGATGAGCGCCCAAGGCCCCGCGTTCAAGCTCGGGTACCAGCCTACAATCAACCGGCCAATCCATTGATCGTCGCTCTCGCTGTCCCTCGGGATGCGGTCAGGCGGAATGGCGGCCACCTCGGCCTCTGGTCTGGCTCTGGCTGTGGCGCTGTCCGTGTACCCTTCCCCACCCAGGGCCTCACCTATCATGTCCTCCTCCGAGTCTTCAAAGGTGATCTTGGTATTGTATTTCTCCTTCAGAGTGGACAACTCCAGAGCATCCTTCACCTGTGTGGAGGCCTGCAGGCCCATGCTCTTGTCAGCATGGAGGGACGTGGGCTCTCTGGGTGCCCACCCTCAGCCCGGGGCTACCTCCTCCGTCATGGTCGTCGTTTTTAGGCGGTTAGCCAGATACATGAGCTTCCCCTCACAGTGTGCCAGCTTGCCGTACACATCCAGCGAGTCCGAGAGCACCACTTCTTTCTGCGGGCCAGGGGAGGGGCTCAACTCTCCTTTGGCCCCACGGAGAGGTCCTACTTAGCAGCTCTTCTCTGGGGCTGGTACCTGGGGAGGTGGCAGAGTGACGCCTATGAGCCGTATGTAGAGGTTGTCGACACCCATCTGGATGGTCAGCAGCAGCTGCTGGCTCTTGGCCAGGTTTTTGGTGGCCACCTGGAGCCTTGCTTCTTCCTCTTCCAACATGTTCTTCATCTTCTTCTCAATGGACTTAAAGCTATGGAGAGTAAGGGTGATCCAGGGCCCAGGGCCCAGGGTGGGTGCTGAGGCCTGGCTCTGAGCTGGGTCCCTAAGCACCTTGTTGGTGGCTTGGGAGCTTGGCGCAGGGTCTGCAGGCCTGGGTACCAGGAGCTCCTCTAGAGGCGGGTTCCCAGGCCTAGGTGCCTCTGCAGACCCACAGGCTGACAGGCAGTGGAGGTGAGGCAGCTCCCCGTCAGTGGGCCCTGGGCCCGTGTACCTGGTGGAGCCTGGTGTCTGGTGAAACTTGAGCAGCGCCTGCTCAAGCTCCAGCCTCTTCATTAGAGCGTCTAGCCGTGCCAGCCGCTCCTGACAGTCATCCATCTGTAGCTTCAGGTTCTCGTCAGTGTTCTTCTGAGCCAGGAAGCGGCCGGCAATGTCCTGATCAGTAGAGGCAGAGAGAAGCAGGTGCAGGCCTGAAAGGTGGGCCTCATTTCCTTTGGGTTGCATACCGTGGCTAGTGCAGGTTCTCTGGGCTCAGTCATGATGTTGACCAGTGGTGTGTGCTCACAGGGCTGTGAACAGCCAGCTACAAGAGTAGTGCCGGGGCCGGGAGTTTGGCCTAGTGGTTAAAGTGCTTGCCTAGCATGCATGAAGACCCGGGTTCAATTCCTCGGTACCACATACATAGAAAAAAGCCGGAAGTGGTGCTGAGGCTCAAGTGGTAGAGCTCTAGCCTTGAGAAAGCCCAAGGACAGTGCTCAGGCCCTGAGCTCAAGCCCAGGACTGGCAAAAAAAAAAAAAAAAGAGTAGTACCTGTGCAGGCCATGGCACACAGCCTCAAGACAGGCTCCTCTGGTGAGGAGGCCACACTGCACCTTGACTTGCTCTGTCTGATAACGGACAGGCCCTGACCGGGCGATGGATGGGAGCCCGAGGTCCCCAAAGGATAAGCTAGCAGGGTGCCAGAAGTGGGCTGGGAGGCAGCCGCCCTTTATGTGACTAAAGAAGGGAAGGAAGCAGAGTTGGAGGTAAAGGCCATGCTGTTACCACTTGGGTTTTTGGATCTTGGCAGGCTCTGTGCTGGAGGCACGCCAGGCCCGGGATGTGCCAGCTGTATCCTGGGTGGGTTTTCTACTCTAGGCCATGAGGCCCGCGAGGCATGTGCTCAGGGACACTGGAGGGGGCCGAGTTTTGCCCTATCCAGAGGGTCTGTAGGCCGTGGCCCAGGTCCTTCGTGCCCTGGGAATGCCAAGCAGCCTTACCCAGATCTGGGAGCACTGCACAGTGGACTTGACCTTCTCCACCAAGGCAGTCACTTTCGTCTTGTATTCTGTATCCATGGCCGACTCATCCTTTTTCTTCACTGGGCAGACCAGAGAGGAAGGGACAGACTGCATGTGGGGACGGCCATTAGAAACCTCTGCACATGCCCAGACACTGGAAGACACCCAGGATACCGAAGCTCCTCGGTGCCCTGTGCACCTGCAGCTCTTCCACTCAGGGGGGCCCTGCTGTGGCACCCCAGGGATCCAGGCAGCTGAGGACCGTGATAATATGGCACTAGGTAGCTCTGAGACATCACTGGGTGGCGAGCCCTGGGTGACAGGGGCAGCATCTCGGTGGCCACATTGAGCCATGGGCTCTGAGCCTCTGTCGGGGCCATTGGGGAGAGGCAGGGGCTGTATGTGTCCCTTACCTTGGTGAGCACAGGTTACACCTGGCCTCGTGGTGACCTGACTGGGTGATCAGCCAGAGCCAGCCTCTGGAGAAACCCTGGCTGGGGCCGGGAGCTGAGACTCACCCTTCTGGGACTCGGCATCCACTGCATTGGGTGAGAAGTCCAAGTCTCTGTGACCCTGATGGGAGAAAAGGGACTGAGCACAAGCTGCAGGAGCAGCATGTGCCCCAAACGCGGGTCCCCCTCTCTGCCTCGCCCCAGCAGAGCTGCAGACTGCCCACGGCCCGCGCTGGGCTCGGCCTGAGACCCACCCGGCGGTACTTCTCGAGGGCCTCCTTGCTGTGAGCCGTGTCGACGAGCTTCTTCTGCTGGGTGAGCCGGTTCTCCCGGGCCCGGCGCTCCTCGATGAAGGTCGCCTCCTTTTGTCTCATGTTCCTCTGGGGACACAGCGATGTGGAGGGGGTGCTGTCTCCTCGAGGCACAGGCCTGTGTCTGGCTGCTGGCCATGTCTTTGCTCCTCCTGCCTCAAGCCCACTGGCTCTGGCATCAGCCTAATGGTGTGTCAGCTCAGGGGCCCCCTCAGCCCTCCTGTCCTTTGTCCCCACCTGCCTCCTGGCCTATATGAGAACCCACCAAAGTGCATCTGATGTGTCTAGATAGACATTATTCCACTTCCTCTCTACCCCCCCCAAAAAAACCCCAGCACCCCAGACCCTGGCATCTGTTAGTGCATCCTGCTTTAGTGACTGCAATCAAAAATCATCCCTCCCTCCTGGCTTCTGCATCGTAGACACTGCTTTCTCCCTCTCTGGCTCCAGCACTAAACACCACTGGGTGACCTTTACTGCTCTGGCCACTTCTGCTCCATGGCCAGCCTACCCAAGTGGCTGGCATTCCTTCCCGGAAGGAATGAGTACAGCCTGAGTACAGCATCTGGAAGGGTGGGCCTTATGCCTCACCACTCCCAGGCTGCAGACCAAGGGCCCCCCTGCCCCCATCGACTCCTCGACATCCTCGCAGCCACAGGCCTTTGCCTTTCTGAACTCCTCTTGAGTTCTGGCCATCCTTGGGCTTTGCTGGGCCATTCCTCTGTGTGTCTGGCTGGTGGGGGGGGAGAGCACATGCCAGTACTGGGGCTTGAACTCAGGTGCTGTCCTTAGCTTTTCCCTTAAGGCTGCTGCTCTGTCACTTGTGTCACATCTCCACTTCTGGCTTTTTACTGGTGAGCTGGACTCGAACTTTACTACCTGGACTGGCTTTGAACCATGACCCTAAGATTGCAGCCTCTGGAGTAGCTGGGATGACAGGTGCTGGAGTGAAGGCCATTCAAGCACTATCTTCTAGGAGAGCCACCTTCTAGGAGAGCCCCCTTCTAGGAGAGCCCCCTTCTAGGAGAGCTACCCTCTAGGAGAGCTACTCTCTAGGAGAGCTACCCTCTAGGAGAGCTCCCTTCTAGGAGAGCTACCCTCTAGGAGAGCTCCCTTCTAGGAGAGCTACCCTCTCAGAGAGCCCCCTTCTAGGACAGCTCCCTTCTAGGAGAGCTTCCTACCCTGGACCTCCTTGAGTGGGAAGGTCAGCATTCTGGCCAGCCCCCAAATGTCCGCGCGAAGGCTGTGACGCCCCTCACACTGCCCACCCTGGGGGGGGGGTGAGCCTACCCTGTCCCTGCTGTCCCCCCAGAGCCTCAGAGGAGCCAGGCATAGACTAGAGTGACGATAAACCCAGGCCCAGCTGCGTCCACCTCGTGGCTTCTGAGTCCAAGGGACTCCTCTGACCATTGGGTGGCCAGCTGATGGGGCCAATTGCCAGATTCCTCCCAGACTAGATGGTGTGGGCAGGGGGTTTCCTGAGGGTCCTGTGCCAGTCAGGTTCAAGGGAGCGGAGGAGCTCCTCGCGCTGGGAGCTGAGCTCACCTTCACCTCGTCTGTAATCATCATGGCGTCTTGGGACAGGGCTGTCATATCTGACAGTTCTGAGCAGTAGTCAGCCACCAGGTTCTGCAGCTTGTCCAGCTCCGTGGGGTACACGGCCAGCACCTGTGAGGGCCAGCAAGGTGTGGGCACAGAGATCTTGGCTGTCACGCTCCGTGCTGGCTTCTCCTACTTCATGCTAGTCTTCTAGCAGCCTGACAGAGTGCCCTGTGGCCACCCTGCACAAGCTTTGTGGATCTGAGGGCAGAGCCGGGCTCTGGCCTGTGGCCCCAGCCAGAGTCCAGGCACAGAGCAGGTAAAAGGAAGTGTGCCAGGAGGGAGAGTCATGCTGACCAGGGGACACTCACTGTCTAGGCCCCAAAGCACAAAGGCACATTTGTTCATGCATTCATTCACTCATCCATTCATTTGCTGACATCAGGTCTTGAACTCAGGGCTTCATGGTCTTGCTTGGCCTTTTTCACTCATGGCTGATGCTCTACTATTTGACTTCAGTGCCAGGTAATTGGAGGCAGAATCTTGCACTTTTCAGCCAAGATGGGCTTTGAATCATTATCCTTAGATCTCAGCCTCTCAAGTAACTAGAATTATAGATGTGATTCACTGATGCCAGCTTGAACCTTTTTTCTTTTTTTTTTTTTTTGCCAGTCCTGGGCTTGAGCTCAGGGCCTGAGCACTGTCCTTGGTCTTTCTCAAGGCTAGAGCTCTACCACTTGAGCCTCAGCACCACTTCCGGCTTTTTTCTATGTATGTGGTACTGAGGAATTGAACCCGGGTCTTCATGCATGCTAGGCAGGCACTCTACCACTAGGCCAAACTCCCGGCCCCCCTTTTTTTCTTTTTTTTGGTGACAGTACTGGGGCTTGAAGTCAAGGTTTCTTGCTCACAATGTTGATGTTCTACCACTTGGGCCAGGTCTCCAGTCTGGCTTTTTTTTTTAGGTTAAAGATGGAGTCTTGAATTTTTTTTTTTGCCCAAGCTGGCTTTGAACTATGATCTTCCAGGTCACCACCTGAGCAGCGAGAATTCCAGGCCTGAGATGCTGTCACCCAGACCAGAGTTACTTTAAGAGAATATGATGGGCTTAGGGCCTCTCTTGAATGCATGAGGCCCTAAGTTCAAACCTGGGTACCACCAGCACAAAAAGAAGAAAAAGAGAAGAGAAAAAAGGTGGAGGAGGGGCTCAGAACCTGGGCTAGGAGAGGTAGAGCTCAAGACAACAGCCAGCTTTAACCTGCTAGCCATGTCACTCTGGGAAAGTTAGTCAACAACTCTGTGAGTGTCCTTATCTGTGAAAAGCTAATACCACAGCTTGATGAAGCATGGAAGATGGCATGTTATCCATGGGGTCAGATGCAGCAAAACCCAAGGGATTACTATTTGAATATTTAACTTACCTATTAGTAATTTGAATATTTGCTTTTATGTTTTGAAAATGTGGATGAACATGGTAATTTTTATTTCTTGCTCTTGGGGTTTGAACTCAGGGCCTGAGCACTGAACCTGAGCATTTTGTGCTTAAGGCTGGGGCTCTACCATCTGAGCAACATCTCAGCATCTTTGGCATTTAATTAGGGATGAGAGTCTCACAGTTTCCTGCCTGGACTGGCCTTGAACCTCAGTCCTCAGATTTCAGCCTTCTGAGTAGCTAGCATCCCAGGCCACTAGCATCCAGCAGAATTTCAATTTTCTTAAGTGTATAAAGCACCCAGGTGAAGAAAGAAAATGGGTGGAGTCTGGTGGTGAGCAGACAGGGCCAGAACCAGGACCAGGGCCAGGCAAGAAGGCAAGGTGGAAGCATAAAGCTGAGGGCCACCCAGGCAGGGCCAGGGAGCAGGACTGCGGTAGGAGAGGGGTGCTCTGCTCACCCCTGCTCCAGCGGCTCCTGTTAAGCTACTCCTTCCGGGTACACTGCCCTTTCTCAAGGCAAACATGTCTGGGACTGTGTGGTCCACCTCCAGGCCCTCAGCTCCCATGGATTATCTCTCTGCACCTCTGTGCTCTAAGCTCACTGCCACCCTTCAACTTCTCCCTCATCTGCTCGCCACTGCTTGAGAGCTAACCCTCAGCCTCCTGGAAGGGCTCTTGCCACATTGTAACTCGTGGCTCTTAGGGGCTTCCAGGGGCCAGAGCCTGCCAGCTTCTCCCTCATGTCCTGTGGAGAAAGCAGGGTGGCGATGGCTGCGAGGGACTCACCCTCTTCAGGTAGTCCAGCAGGTGCAGGTACAGCACGTGGATGTTCTGGCTGGTAGTGATCTTGAGGACTGTCTTTTCAATGTTGTTCTCTAGCTGGCGGATGACCTGAGGTGGGCTGAAGACTCATTTAGGGTGCATGGGGAGAAGACCCATGGCCTGGAGGCACAGATCCTGCCCAGAGGGCACAGGGACCTGGGCTTTCTTCCATGAGGATTTTAAAAATTGTTAGTGTGTGTGTGGTACCAGGCCTGAGGCTTGAACTCGGGGCTTAGGCACCATCCCAGAGCTTTTCTGCTCTAGGCTAGAGCTGTCCCACTTGAGCTACTTGAGTTCCACTTCTAGCTTTTGGGGGATTTTCCTGCCTGGGCAGGCTTTGAACTATGAACTCTGATCCTCAGAGCTCGGCCTCCTGAGTAGCTAGGAGGATTGCAGACTTGAAGCACAAGGCACCGGCCTAAATGATTAGCTCTGAGTAGTTGAACAAAGGGTCCATTTATGAGTAGGACGCGCTCCTTCCTGCCCAAGTGGGTCCTAGTCTGGCTTCTCCAAGGGGCCCACGCCGCTGTCGCCTGTCCCTGTCCCCATCGAAGCCCCGCCCCGCGCGGCTCCGGCCCCGCCCCCATCGGGGCCCTGCCCCACCGCGAGGCCCCGCCCCCGTCGAGGCCCCACCGCGAGGCCCCGGCCCCGGCCCCGCGCGGCTCCGCCCCCACCGCGAGGCCCCGCCTCCCGTCGAGGCCCCGCCCCCACGCACTTGCAGCTGCCGCTGCTCTTCCTTGGTGGCCTCCGACTGGCTCTGCAGCTTGTCCAGCTCCTGCTTCAGGCTTGCCAGCTTCTCCCCGCGCTGCCGCACCAGGTGGATCAGCGCGTTGTGTGAGTTCACGCGGTCGAAGACGTACTTGCACAGTCTGTCCTGCACCCCCTGGGCCCGGAGGCGCGGTGAGCGCCGTGGGCGGGAGCCTCGGTCCCCGCGCTGCGCGGGGCAGGCCGGCCAGCTCACCTGCATCGTGTGGCTCCTGTGCGCCAGCCGTAGGGCCCGGTCCTTGGCGCACACGCTGGAGATGGCCCGCTGGTCGAACTGGGGAGAGCCAGGGCCGCTGGGGCCGAAGCCGGACCCTCGGCGGACCCCAGCCCCCCGCCCTCCAGGCCCCTCCGAAGGCCTCTTCTTCCTGCAGCCAGGGGCGGTCGACGGGTCCCCTGAGGAGGGTGAGGAACTGGCCCGCAGGGCTGGGGACCTGCGCAGGGCTGGCCCGTGGCAGAGTCCCTCTCCCCACTCCTGCCGGGGCGGTGGCCTAGGTGTGAGCCTGGAGCGGGGGTGCAGCCCGCACCTGCTTGGCAAAAGCGCAGTCTTGAGCGCTTTCCCGGATGTTGTTGCGGACGAGGGCCAGCGTTGTCTTGTTCTGCGCCACCTTCTCCTTCATCCCTTGGATCTGGAGTGTCCGACATTGCTCTGTGGGTGGCAGAGGGGACAGGGTGGCCAGGCTGTGGGCCAGGGGCCTGATTGTGAGTCTGGGGTGGAGAGAGCAGAGGGGGTGCAGGCAGGCCCTTCTCTGGTCCCCCTTCTCCTCCCCCATGGGGGGGGGGGACTGCCAGCCTTCTGCTCCAGTGTGGTGATCTGCAGAGCTCAGCGCACCAGTGCAGGGCAGAGCAAAGTGAGGCCAAGCCCAGCACAGCCTGCAGAAGCAGGCAGATCCCGGCCTGCTCCCCCGGGCCTATAACCAGTCTTTGCTCACAGTCTCCCTGAAGCCCTGTCCTTCATCTCACCTTCTCCCTGTCCCAGCTGGGGGCTAGCGGAGTGGCCATGGCACAGCCAATTGCCCTGCACTGCGCTGCTCTGTACTAAAAACTTCCGTGGATGGAGGTCAGAAGTCAGCGCTAGGGTGCTTGCCTAGCGTGCTCGAAAACAAAGCCCAACCCAACCCCCGAGTCCTGCCTACAGGGCGGGCTGACGCGGGGGTCCCCGGCGAGGCTCACCCTGGAGCCGAGCAATGGTCCTCAGCTCCTGTATCTCCCCCTCCACCTCTGCCTTGCCGTGCACCTTCATGGTGGCCCTGGGACGGTCCTCGGGGGCCCTGGGCACCTTCTGCCTTCTCAGTGTGCTGCTGGCTCAACAGGCTGAGTCCAGATTGTCTCCAGAATCCAAGCCAATTATGAGGGGACAGTGTTCTTAATGCCCAGGGAACCTTGGAACACCAGCTGCCCCCCAGCCTCTGACTCACCCCTGAATGCTGGCTCTCCTGGAAAGGAATTCTGTGCTGGCTGCTCAGGAACAGTGCTGGTTTTCAGGTGCCTCTTGGTCGTGGTACTTCCATACCCCTATGCCTTCCTGGCCACACCCCCTGTCCCTAGGCCCACAGAGCAGCCAGATTGCAGCTCCCAGGCTTATCCCACCTGTCACCGCCAGGCAGGACCTCTGTGCCGCCGGCTGTGTCCTGGAAGTGCATGCCCGGGATGAGGGGATGACGGGCTCTGCACCTCTCTCTTCTGCCCTGCACTGTTCCATCTCTCCCAAGCTCTGACCTTTGCTGCGCCACCTGGAGCCCAGCGGGCTCACTCCCCACCTCCCTCAGACCCTGGGCGTTGGTCCAGAAGCTACTTGCTCCACGCAAGGTCTACACCTCACCGCTGCACCTGCTTCTTCCCTTAGAGCACCCAGGGCGCGGGAGACGTTCACTTCCTCAGTCCTGGAGCAGAAGGCCGGGGCCAGGGAGCTCTAGGCCAGCCGGCGTGGCAGGGCTGCTTCTCCCTGCTCCCTTGGTTTGCACATGCCATGGACTCACACACCAGCTCCCCCTGCTTCCCTCCGTGGGCTCTGCACACACAGGCTTCCTTCTCCACAGTCCTATGTCCTGATCTCCTGGTATAAGGACACCAGTGAGCTTGGGTCAGCCACTCCAGTGACCTCAGTTCACTTTAATCACCCCATAAAGGTCCAGACAGTCCCCCCAGGCACTAGGGATTAAGACTGCAGCATAAGAGTTTGGGGGGCTGGGCGAGGTGGCTCATGCCTATAATCCTAGCTACTCAGGAGGCTGAGATCTGAAGATCAGGGTTCAGATAGAGTCTGGCATAAAAGTCCAAAAGTCTGTGAGACTCTTATTTCCAGTTAACCACTAGAAAACTGGAGGTGGCACTGTGGCTTAAGGGGTAGGGCAGTAGTCTTGAGCTGAAGACCTCAGGGACAGCGCCCAGGCCCAGAGTTCAAGTTCCATGACCCACAAAAAAAATTGGGGAACAGTGAGACCACAGTGTCTGTAACACTGGGCATGCAGAGTCTCATCTTCCTGACTCCTCATGTACAGTGCTCTTCTTCCTCTGACCCTCACACGGATGCTTTATCTTTCTGTACACAGGACCCACTGTGGGCATAGTCTGCTCACACCATGCCCGCATGGTGTGTGGCTGAGGTAGTCTACCTGCACTTGCCCAACACTGGCTCTTCCATTTCTCAGAATTAGAGCTGCCTTGAGCAAGGATACCTTCCTGGGTGTGCTTAGCATTACATAGGTCCAGCGATTGGCATGGAAACAGAAGTGCCTTCTTCCCATTCAATGGCTGGAGCTGCTGCAACTACCCAGAACCATGAGGTGGATTTAGGAATGGGAACCCTTAAGGCAGGGAATCCACTGAGAAGTGCCTGGGCTGCTGAGCCAACAGCTTCCCACACAACTACTGGGCTTGCCTGTGGCTTGTGCGGGAGTTTATAAACCTATCATGAAGTTTGATAACACTGCAAAGAAGCAACTGATTATGGCCTTTAGATGAGGGGCTGCTGGAGGTGATGAGGATTAGATAGAGCCACCCACTAGAGCCATGGCCACCAACAAAGGCACAGGCTAAGACCACGCTGAGGGAGAGGGAGCAAGACAACCATCACCAGACATGGCTCTTGAGCCAAAGCATTCCCCACCCCCCACTTTTTCTTCATTTTCCTTTATTTTTTGCAGGACTGGGGATTGAGCCCAAGGTTCCATCCACGCTAGGCACACTGTCACTCAACTGCTTCATCACTCAGGAGAGAGGAGATCATTTATTCACCTCACATCCCAGCACCCAGTGTCCCCCAGAGCCTGGTAGAGGTTTGGAGGCCCAAGAGGTGACCCTGAGCCCCTGGGGCAGTGTGGAAGTCTGCTCTGCCCCATGCAGGCTGTCTGCGGGACGCGGGCCCCCGGCTCCATGTGTGGACCCTGTTTCTTAACATCCTGGCGGTGAGCTCACTTCTTGGCAGGGCTCCGGTGTGTCAGATCTGACCACACAGCAGTGCAGGTCCACGGTGCACTGTGGAGCACTCTGGATGGGGCAGGCCAGCCTGGGGTTGGAGGTGGAGAGGCTGTGTTTCCAGACTGCACTCTGTCAGCTCCTCCACCCCTCAGCTGGAGGGAGCCCAACCGCAGCTATCTGTGAGAGGCAACATAGGCAAGTGACAGGGCCTTGTCCTGGTGGCTCAGGGGCCCCACTTCCAGTTCAGCATGGCGAGAATGGTGTGCTGTAACAGAAGCCTGAGATCTACAGCTTGTCTCGGAGGCATGGTCTCTGGGTCTTGGGCACTCTTCCTGGCTCGTGCACCCTGCCACCCCGCCTCACTGCACTTTTTCTTGGGGTGGCCCTGACCCCCTGTGCCATGCTCAGCGGCAGGCCCTCGCCAGGACCCCTGGTAGCTTGCCGCCTACCATCCCCAACCACACACGTGTGCCCGTGTCTCGGGAGCTGCCCTGCCTCCAGGAAGACCGGAGGTGGTTGCATTTCTGGGTCTCCATTCTCGTCACCCAGTAACTTGCCACAGAACCAACAACTGGGAGGAGGCAGCAGGGTGGCGGGCGGGGCTTCAGAAGGGGAAGAGGGCGCAGGCCATTTCTGAGGAGGGCTGGTGGGTGGACTTCCACGGGGTTCTTACCCAAGCGGGGGTCCGGGGCCAGAGGCAACCGCGTGCCCGCCCGCCCCGACCCACCGGCCGCCAGCAGGCTCCAGTCGCGGGGTCGGGAACCCTCTGCTGAACCAGCACCTGCAGGGCCGTCAGCTCGCAGGCTGGGCCCCCCCCACCCCCGGGGGCCGGCCCCGCGCGCGCCCCGGACCCCCGCCGCCGCCGGCCTACCTGTGACCAGGTGAGCACGCCCTGCACGAGGCGCGGGACTGGCACGCCGCGGACTCGCCGAGCCCTGCCACGGGACGGGACAGGCTCAGCGGCCCGGGCGGCCCGACCCGGTGTCCGGACCCCCGGGTGGCCCTACCCCCGGTGTCCCGTCCCCGGTGTCCCGGAGGGAGCTGGCGGAGGGGCGGGCCGGGGAGGGGAGGGAGCCGGCGGAGGGGCGGGGCCGGGGAGGGGAGGAGCCGGCGGAGGGGCGGGGCCGGGGAGGGGAGGGAGCCGGCGGAGGGGCGGGGCCACGGAGGGAGCTGGCGGAGGGGCGGGGCCGGGGCGGGGCGGGGCCGGGGCGGGGCGGGGCTGTGTGGAGCCTGGCCGAGGTGGGCTGGGGCGGCTGTGTTCTCATTTCCACGCGGCCTCCGCCTCCACCCCAGGGTGGGTCGGGGGCTCTGTCGGGAAGTGGCCGGGTAATATCCACTTGGGCTGTGGACACCATGGCCTCTTCCTGGAGCCCCCCTCCTGGGCCTGCGCCTGCCCGCTCCCCTCCCCTCTCCCCCCCCCCCCCCGTGACCTCCTGGGGGCCCCGGGCTGCCCCGTCAGGGTCTCTCCCCCTCTCTCTCTCTCTCTCCCTCCCTCCCTCCCTCTCTCCCTCTCTCTCTGTCTCCCTCCCTCCCTCTCTCTCTCTCTCTCTCTCTCTCTCCCCCTCCCTCCCTCTCTCTCTCCCTCTCGCTCCCTCCCTCCCTCTCTCTCTCTTCCTCTCTCTCCCTCCCTCCCTCCCTCCCTCTCTCTCTCTCTCTCTCTCTCTCTCTCTCTCTCTCTCTCTCGCTCTCGCTCTCTCTCTCGCTCTGTCTCTCTCCCTCCCTCCCTCCCTTTCTCTCTCTCTCTCTCTCTCTCTCTCTCTCTCTCTCTCTCTCTCCTCTCTCTCGCTCTCTCTCTCTCTCTCCCTCTCTCTCTCTCTTCTCTCTCTCCCTCCCTCCCTCCCTCCCTCCCTCTTTCTCTCTCTCTCGCTCTCTCTCGCTCTCTCTCTCGCTCTCTCTCTCTCTCTCCCTCCCTCTCTCTCTCTCTCTCTCTCTCTCTCTCTCTCTCCCTCTCTCTCTCTCTTTGCAGTCGTGGGGCCTGGGCACTGTTCTTGGACACCTTTTGCTCAAGGCTAGATTGAACCACAGCGCCACTTCTAGCTTTCCTGTGTATGCGGAATCGAACCCAGGGCTTCACCCCTGCTAGGCTAGCACTCTACCACTAGACCACGCTCACTGCCCCAGGCCCGTTCTTTCCATGTCTCCAAAGGTAGAATATGAAGGATTGACTGCACTCCTGTTGTCCCCAGGGGCATACAGACGCAGGCAGGCCACCAAAGACAGACAGCTGACTCCGGCGGAGTCGTCCACCTAAGCCCGGCTGTGAGCAGCCCACTGTGGGCCCCTCCGGGAGCCCCTACCTCCCTGGACCCAAAGGGATTTGCATTAACTTCCCCTCCCCTGCTTAGACCCCACGAGCCCCCAGCTCCTGTCTCAGCTTGGACACACAACCTCCAATCCCATGGAAGGTCTGTGCCCTCCCTGCTCCTCAGTGAACATCCCTGCCTGTCGACAGTCCACGCTGGCCTATTCCAGTCTCCACTTTCCTAACAGTCACCCCCTCCCCCGCCAGTCAGCCTGTCCTCCTTCCAGGGGTCCCGAGGTCATCTTCCTCCAACCCCAGGGCAGTGTCCTCCGTCTTTGTCCTCCAGCTTCCATGCCTGGGGTAACGGGCGATTCTGCCACAGGGGAGAGGGCCCAGCAGGTCTCTTGAGGCCTGGGGTGCCATCTGTGTCTGTTGGGGTCTAGGTGTGTGTAGGCTGCGCTTGGGGCTGAGCTGGGCCCCCTTCACTGCAGAGAGCATGGGCTCTGCGCTGTGTGGCCTTCCATCGGTCTCCTTATGGGCCTGGGCATGTGGTTCCGGGTGTGGGAGTGCAGACTGGCCAGCTCGTCCTCCGGCAGACCAGCCTCGGGTGTGGTGGCCCTGCGAGGGAGCCAGTTGCTGCCATCTGCGTAGCTGTCCTGGGAGCCCGGCAGGTGGCCCTGGTTGAGGTTGGGCTGCACCTCCAGCCTCCTCAGAGCAGAGCTGCACCTTCTTTTCACGTGCATGTCACTGTCGTGGGCCAGGGTTGTGCACGGCATAGCCTTGTCCTTCCTCAGGGAGTCTCCTGGAAGGACAAGCCAGTGTCTGTCCCCAGTGTCTGACAGCTCCTAGAGCTGGGCCCAGCCGGCTCTTGCCATGTCCTGGCTCAGGGCCTCTCACTTTCTCTGAAGCGGAGCTGCAGTGCCCCCAAGAAAGTCCCCAGGGGCAGCTTGTTCTTCTCCAGCCCCAGTATCTGGAATTGGCTGTATTTGGCATAAATGACTTCACCTTGAAAACCCCGTAGATGTGTGCACAGCTCCATAGTGGAGGGAAGAGAAGGGCCAACTCCCGAGGCTGGGGTGGAGGGTCTGGCGGGGGGCTTGGCTGGGGTGGAGGTCTGGCGGGGGCTTGGCTGGGGTGGAGGGTCTGGCGGGGGGCTGGGCTGGGGTGGAGGGTCTGGCGGGGGGGGGGGGCTGGGGCTGGGGTGGAGGGTCTGGCGGGGGGCTGGGCTGGGGTGGAGGGTCTGGCGGGGGGCTGGGGCTGGGGTGGAGTGTCTGGCGGGGGGCTGGGCTGGGGTGGAGGGTCTGGCGGGGGGCTAGGCTGGGGTGGAGGGTCTGGTGGGGGGCTAGGCTGGGGTGGAGGTCTGGCGGGGGGCTTGGCTGGCCTGGTGCTCCGTCAACTCTGCTGTGATTATGTACAGGTAGCCATTGCCCAATCAGAACTCTGTGTCCTGGTTGCCAACCCCTCTTTTATAAGATTCCCAGTACCAGAAGAACCAACAGAGCTGTCCACTCACTGCAGGACAACCTGTGTGGCTCATGGACGTGACTCCTGGGGAGTGGGGGCTGCAGAAGGGGTGCAGGTGAAGGATCTGCTTCCTCTTTCCCTATGGGTGGGATGAGGAGTAAGGGGGCCCCCATGGGTTCAGAGGCCCCTGCAGAGCGGGCAGGTCACTGGGGTTTGGATGCTGTGTTCCCACCCCCCCCTCTTGGTCCACTTCATGAAGGTTGAGTTCTGTTTTTTTGCCGGGGCCAACCGGCAGCAAACCAGGGTTCACAGATTGGGGTTCCTGAAATAGGGGGCAAGGACTAGGAAGAAATAGAAGAGAGACAGACACACCGGGTCCGGGATGTCCGCAGTCCAGGTAAAGACTGCCACGTTTATTTTTCACTCCACTTCTTCCCTCCTTCAGACCCAGGCAACCTCCAGGTGTTACATTCATATGGTAAATCTCAGGTCATTTACATAGAATAAGGCCAGAAAACAATAAGACAATAAAGCCATCGTCTGATGCAAGTCAAGGTACAGTTTGATTCCACTCTGGCTCCCAACATATCGGCGCCAGTTGCCTCTACTGGGGTCTTTTCAGGGCCATATACATTATAATATTCTTGAATTCTTTTTCCATCCGCTGCCAGGTTTTTTGGGATTCCTCCTCTATAAGCCTCGGGCATGCTCCTCGACAAACTGTAGGAAGCTCTGAAGCACCCCTTTTTCCACCCACGTTCCGTGGGCTTCAGTAGGCCTGTTAAGATCAGTACATATGACCTATGGCTATTAACTTGACCCATAATTTTTACTCCTGACTATACACCCTCTTAAGATCCTCTCTTAATAGTCCTACGATGTGTTACTCACCACAGGGAGGGGTCCTTCACCTTCGTCCCAGATTTTCAGGGTCCCTGTTCGGGCACCAGTTGCCGGGGCCAACCGGCAGCAAATTGGGGTTCCTGAAATAGGGGGCAAGGACTAGGAAGAAATAGAAGAGAGACAGACACACCGGGTCTGGGATGTCCGCAGTCCAGGTAAAGACTGCCGAGACTGCCGAGTTTATTTTCACTCCCCCTTCTTCCCTCCTTCAGACCCAGGCAACCTCCAGGTGTTACATTCATATGGTAAATCTCAGGTCATTTACATAGAATAAAGCCAGAAAACAATAAGACAATAAAACCATTGTCTGATGCAAGTCAAGGTACAGTTTGATTCCACTCTGGCTCCCAACCTTTTTTTTTTTTTGCCAGTCCTGGGTCTTGACTCAGGGCCTGAGCACTGTTCTTGCACTTTCTCAAGGCTAGCACTCTATCCCTTGAGCCACAGCAGCACTTCTGCTTTTTCTGTGTATGTGGTACTGGGAAATTGAACCCAGGGCTTCGTGCATGCTAGCTGAGCACTCTACTACCCTGCCATGCTGCCAGCCCTGAGGTTGAGGTTCTGGTCTGTGGAAGCTCAGGCCTCTCTAGTGTGGAGGCACCCCGTGTCCTTGGGCATCCCGCCATCTCACTGCCTTCCTGCCCCTGGCTGTCCGGGGTGCTGGCTGTGCCCTGCATGGAGGCTCCCCACTCACGGTCCAGTTCGGTGACCGGAGGCTGTGTGTGGCTTGGTCCTCATCACCTGAGGTATGGAACCACGCAGCGCATGCTCTGACTGCACCAGGCCTGGCTTTCCCTCAGCCACCTTGCCCTCTTCCAAGCCCTGGGCAGCTCAGTGTCCGGAGCTCCTCAGAAGGTGCTGTGCTTTAGGTTGGTGGCTGTTACCAGGGAACTCCTCCCTTGCACCCCAGCCTCTGGCACCCCAGGATGTCTAGTGCCAGCTGACAGCCACCCCACTTGTCTGTCTCCAACTGCACACAGGGCTGAGGTGAGAACGAGGCCAGGCCAGTCCTCCACCTCCCGAGGACCCTTCCTGGCTGGGTGACCTCTGGCGATTGTCCCTGTCTCCTTGAGTTTTGCTTTCTTGTCTGCATGGAGAATAACAGAAATCACTGCCCTGGACTCTGTACCTGAG
The DNA here is from genome assembly GCF_031878675.1 of Megascapheus bottae. Taxonomy (NCBI): domain Eukaryota; kingdom Metazoa; phylum Chordata; class Mammalia; order Rodentia; family Geomyidae; genus Megascapheus; species Megascapheus bottae. Next base: position 90,095,466 of record NC_143511.1, on the reverse strand, counting down.
CCAGCCATGCGCCTGCGCCTGAGCCAGCCATGCGCCTGCGGACGGCCCCAGCCCGGCAGAACCCCCTGTGGCCAACAGTGGCTTGTGGAGAGGTTACCAGGACAACTCTATGGACAGAAGAGTGGGGATTTCTGGTCTAAGTCTTCATCAGACTGTGTTTTATAAATATCTACATGAGAAAGCTTTCAGAAGAGTGGGGATTTCTGGTCTAAGTCTTTCATCAGACTGTGTTTTATAAATATCTACCTGGAAAGCTTTCTCTGCCTTCTACTGGTGACCTTGTGACAATGGCAGGGACTGGACTGTCAATGGGCAGCTGAGAAGCCAGCCCTGGACTCCTTCCCTCCCTCCTGGGGGCTGGAGGGTCTCCCCAGTGTCCCCTTCAACCCTGCAGGACTTAGAGCCTGGTCTGCAGCAGCCCATCCAGGAAGGTCTGGGAGGTGTGGGGGTGTTGTTTACGGGCTAGGGTCCCTGGGGTCTGTTGGGAAGTCCTTTCCCCCAGGCTAGCCGCTCCCCGCCCTGGCGCCTCGCTGGCGCCTCACTGGCGTCTCCCTAGGGGCTTACTTCCTAAACTGGAGATAAGGTGGCTGCTGATAACCTTAACCCTGTCTCAGAGCCGCCCAGTCCCTCCTGCCGAGGGGAGAGGGGAGTATGTCCCAGGCCCGGCTGGAGGCCGGCGGAGGCTGGAGGAAGGAGGCCCAGAGGCTTTCCAGCTGTGCCCACACCGAATCTGGCCCTGGATGAGTCCCAGAGGCCTGGTCAGCGGTGACCCCAGCTCCCAGTCGAGGATGAGAGAGAAAGGACTCCAGGGTACCCGGGCCCTGGCTGGGGAAACTCAGCCTTGCCTTCTTCCCAGCAGCACCCCAAGCCTAGAGGTGGCCAGGTGCCCCAGCCCAGAGGGGGACTGGATGCCTGCCTTTGTCCTGGCTCATCTTCCCAGGCAGCCATGCTGGCCAGTGACCGGTGACATGCCCCAGGGGTCTGAGCCAGTGTGCTGGGGGAGCCTGGCTGTCTGGTGCCCTCCAGGAAGTGACCCCGTGGGGTCAGGGGTACACTCGAGTGATTGTGCCAAACAATGGACAAAGCTGGGCTGGGTGTCCAAAGCGCCTCCTGCTTCCTCCCCAACCTGCTCTTCCGGGGAGCCCAGAGCTGGGCTTTATCTACAGCCCAGCCTGCCCTGCCCGGGCTTGAGTCTTGGGGCCTGGGGCTGGAGCAGGAAGTGGGCATGGGGCTGGTCCTGCCGTGCTGGGTCCTGGGGCTGATCTGGCTGTCCGTGGCTCGGGCTGAGGTCTTGGTGCAGTCAGATTTCAATGCCCAGAAGGTACTG